>NW_027490186.1:687378-1031068 GCF_050948175.1 Xylocopa sonorina | reverse complement strand
AAGTGTAGACGAGGAATACATGACACTTCGCAAATCAAATTATATCTTACCATGAAATATAGAAATGAGATGCGATATCGCGTTTTAAGAAGCATAAGAACTCTATTGCTACGATAGGTAGACGTTTGCAAACGCTATTTCCTTGCAGGGAAGTGTCGCATTTACATTCATTTGAAGTGTAGAAGAGGAATACATAACACTTCGGAAATCATTTTATATCTTACCATGAAACATAGAAATGAGATGCGATATCGCGTTTTAAGAATCATAAGAACTCTATTGCTACGATACCTGGACATCTGCAGACGCTATTTCCTATCAGGGAAGTGTGGCATTTCCATTCATTTGAAGTGTAGACGAGAAATACATGACACTTCGCAAATCATATTATATCTTACCATGAAACATAGAAGTGAGATGCGATATCGCGTTTTAAGAAGCATTGGAAATCTATTGCTACGATACGTAGACAACTGCAAACGCTATTTCCTAGCGAGGAACTGTCGCATTCACATTCATTTGAAGTGTAGACGAGGAATACATAACACTTCGCAAATCATATTATATCTTACCATGAAACATAGAAATGAGATGCGATATCGCGTTTTAAGAAGCATTGGAACTCTATTGCTGCGATACCTAGACATCTGCAGACGCTATTTCCTAGCAAGGTAGTGTCGCATTTACATTCATTTGAAGTGTAGACGAGGAATACATGACACTTCGCAAATCATATTATACCTTACCATGAAACATAGAAGTGAGATGCGATATCGCGTTTTAAGAATCATAAGAACTCTATTGCTACGGTACGTAGACACCTGCAAACGCTATTTCCTTGCAAGGAAGTGTAGCATTTACATTCATTTGAATCGTAGACGAGGAATGCATAACACATCGCAAATCATATTATATCTTACCATGAAATGTAGAAATGAGATGCGATATCGCGTTTTAAGAAGCATTAGAACTCTATTGCTACGGTAGGTAGACGTTTGCAAACGCTATTTCCTTGCAAGGAAGTGTCGCATTTACATTTATTTGAAGTGTAGACGAGGAATACATGACACTTCGCAAATCATATTATATCTTACCATGAAACATAGAAATGAGATGCGAAATCGCGTTTTAAGAATCATAAGAACTCTATTGCTACGATACGTAGATTTCTGCAAACGCTATTTCCTTGCATGGAAGTGTCGCATTTACATTCATTTGAAGTGTAGACTAGGAATACATGACACTTCGCAAATTATATTATATCTTACCATGAAACATAGAAATGAGATGCGATATCACGTTTTAAGAAGCATTAGAAATCTATTGCCACGATACATAGACATCTGCAAACGCTATTTCCTTGCAAGGAAGTGTCGCATTTACATTCATTTGAAGTGTAGACGAGGAATACATAACACTTCGCAAATCATATTATACCTTACCATGAAACATAGAAATGAGATGCGATATCGCGTTTTAAGAATCATAAGAACTCTATTGCTAGGATACCTAGACATCTGCATCGCTAATTCCTTGCAAGTAAGTGTCGCATTTACATTCATTTGAAGTGTAGACGAGGAATACATAACACGTCGCAAATCATATTATATCTTACCATGAAACATAGAAATGAGATGCGATATCGCGTTTTAAGAAGCATTAGAACTCTATTGCTACGATAGGTAGACATCTGCAAACGCTACTTCCTTACAAGGAAGTGTCGCATTTACATTCATTTGAAGTGTAGACGAGGAATACATAACACTTCGCAAATCATATTATACCTTAACATGAAATATAGAAATCAGATGCGATATCGCGTTTTAAGAAGCATTAGAACTCTATTGCTACGGTAGGTAGACGTTTGCAAGCGCTATTTCCTTGCAAGGAAGTGTCGCATTTACATTCATTTGAAGTGTAGACGAGGAATACATAACACTTCGCAAATCATATTATATCTTACCATGAAACATAGAAATGAGATGCGATATCGCGTTTTAAGAATCATAAGAACTCCATTGCTACGATACGTAGACATCTGCAAACGCTATTTCCTTGCAAGGAAGTGTCGCATTTACATTCATTTGAAGTGTAGACGAGGAATACATGACACTTCGCAAATCATATTATATCTTACCATGAAACATAGGAATGAGATGCGATATCGCGTTTTAAAAATCATAAGAACTCTATTGCTACGATACGTAGACATCTGCAAACGCTAATTCCTTGCAAGGAAGTGTCGCATTTACATTCATTTGAAGTGTAGACGAGGAATACATGACACTTCGCAAATCATATTATATCTTACCATGAAACATAGAAATGAGATGCGAAATCGCGTTTTAAGAAGCATTAGAAATCTATTGCTACGATACATAGACATCTGCAAACGCTATTTCCTTGCAAGGAAGTGTCGCATTTACATTCATTTGAAGTGTAGACGAGGAATACATGACACTTCGCAAATCAAATTATATCTTACCATGAAATATAGAAATGAGATGCGATATCGCGTTTTAAGAAGCATAAGAACTCTATTGCTACGATAGGTAGACGTTTGCAAACGCTATTTCCTTGCAAGGAAGTGTCGCATTTACATTGATTTGAAGTGTAGACGAGGAATACATAACACTTCGCAAATCATATTATACATTACCATGAAACATAGAAGTGAGATGCGATATCGCGTTTTAAGAATCATAAGAACTACATTGCTACGATACGTAGACATCTGCAAACGCTATTTCCTTGCAGGGAAGTGTCTCATTTACATTCATTTGAAGTGTAGACGAGGAATACATAACACTTCGCAAATCATATTATATCTTACCATGAAATATAGAAATGAGATGCGATATCGCGTTTTAAGAAGCATTAGAACTCTATATCTACGGTAGGTAGACGTTTGCAAACGCTATTTCCTTGCAAGGAAGTGTCGCATTTACATTTATTTGAAGTGTAGACGAGGAATACATGACACTTCGCAAATCATATTATATCTTACCATGAAACATAGAAATGAGATGCGATATCGCGTTTTAAAAATCATAAGAACTCTATTGCTACGATACGTAGACATCTGTAAACGCTAATTCCTTGCAAGGAAGTGTCGCATTTACATTCATTTGGAGTGTAGACGAGGAATACATGACACGTCGCAAATCATATTATATCTTACCATGAAACATAGAAATGAGATGCGAAATCGCGTTTTAAGAAGCATTAGAAATCTATTGCTACGATACATAGACATCTGCAAACGCTATTTCCTTGCAAGGAAGTGTCGCATTTACATTCATTTGAAGTGTAGACGAGGAATACATGACACTTCGCAAATCAAATTATATCTTACCATGAAATATAGAAATGAGATGCGATATCGCGTTTTAAGAAGCATAAGAACTCTATTGCTACGATACCTAGACATCTGAATCGCTAATTCCTTGCAAGTAAGTGTCGCATTTACATTCATTTGAAGTGTAGACGAGGAATACATAACACTTCGCAAATCATATTATATCTTACCATGAAACATAGAAATGAGATGCGATATCGCGTTTTAAGAAGCATTAGAACTCTATTGCTACGATACCTAGACATCAGCATCGCTAATACCTTGCAAGTAAGTGTCGCATTTACATTCATTTGAAGTGTAGACGAGGAATACATAACACTTCGCAAATCATATTATATCTTACCATGAAACATAGAAATGAGATGCGATATCGCGTTTTAAGAATCATAAGAACTTTATTGCTACGATACGTAGATTTCTGCAAACGCTATTTCCTTGCATGGAAGTGTCGCATTTACATTCATTTGAAGTGTAGACGAGGAATACATGACACTTCGCAAATTATATTATATCTTACCATGAAACATAGAAATGAGATGCGATATCACGTTTTAAGAAGCATTAGAAATCTATTGCTACGATACATAGACATCTGCAAACGCTATTTCCTTGCAAGGAAGTGTCGCATTTACATTCATTTGAAGTGTAGACGAGGAATACATAACACTTCGCAAATCATATTATACCTTACCATGAAACATAGAAATGAGATGCGATATCGCGTTTTAAGAATCATAAGAACTCTATTGCTACGATACCTAGACATCTGCATCGCTAATTCCTTGCAAGGAAGTGTCGCATTTACATTCATATGAATCGTAGACGAGGAATGCATAACACTTCGCAATGAATATTATATCTTATCATGAAACATAGATATGAGATGCAATATCTCGTTTTAAGAAGCATTTGAACTCTATTGCTTCGATACGTAGACATCTGCAAACGCTATTTCCTTGCAAGGAAGTGTCGCATTTACATTCATTTGAAGTGTAGACGAGGAATACATGACACTTCGCAAATCATATTATATCTTACCATGAAACATAGAAATGAGATGCGATATCGCGTTTTAAAAATCATAAGAACTCTATTGCTACGATACGTAGACATCTGCAAACGCTAATTCCTTGCAAGGAAGTGTCGCATTTACATTCATTTGAAGTGTAGACGAGGAATACATAACACTTCGCAAATCATATTATATCTTACCATGAAACATAGAAATGAGATGCGATATCGCGTTTTAAGAATCATAAGAACTCTATTGCTACGATACGTAGACATCTGCAAACGCTATTTCCTTGCAAGGAAGTGTCGCATTTACATTCATATGAATCGTAGACGAGGAATGCATAACACTTCGCAATGAATATTATATCTTATCATGAAACATAGATATGAGATGCAATATCTCGTTTTAAGAAGCATTTGAACCCTATTGCTTCGATACGTAGACATCTGCAAACGCTATTTCCTTGCAAGGAAGTGTCGCATTTACATTCATTTGAAGTGTAGACGAGGAATACATGACACTTCGCAAATCATATTATATCTTACCATGAAACATAGAAATGAGATGCGATATCGCGTTTTAAAAATCATAAGAACTCTATTGCTACGATACGTAGACATCTGCAAACGCTAATTCCTTGCAAGGAAGTGTCGCATTTACATTCATTTGAAGTGTAGACGAGGAATACATGACACTTCGCAAATCATATTATATCTTACCATGAAACATAGAAATGAGATGCGAAATCGCGTTTTAAGAAGCATTAGAAATCTATTGCTACGATACATAGACATCTGCAAACGCTATTTCCTTGCAAGGAAGTGTCGCATTTACATTCATTTGAAGTGTAGACGAGGAATACATGACACTTCGCAAATCAAATTATATCTTACCATGAAATATAGAAATGAGATGCGATATCGCGTTTTAAGAAGCATAAGAACTCTATTGCTACGATAGGTAGACGTTTGCAAACGCTATTTCCTTGCAAGGAAGTGTCGCATTTACATTGATTTGAAGTGTAGACGAGGAATACATAACACTTCGCAAATCATATTATACATTACCATGAAACATAGAAGTGAGATGCGATATCGCGTTTTAAGAATCATAAGAACTACATTGCTACGATACGTAGACATCTGCAAACGCTATTTCCTTGCAGGGAAGTGTCTCATTTACATTCATTTGAAGTGTAGACGAGGAATACATAACACTTCGCAAATCATATTATATCTTACCATGAAATATAGAAATGAGATGCGATATCGCGTTTTAAGAAGCATTAGAACCCTATTGCTACGGTAGGTAGACGTTTGCAAACGCTATTTCCTTGCAAGGAAGTGTCGCATTTACATTTATTTGAAGTGTAGACGAGGAATACATGACACTTCGCAAATCATATTATATCTTACCATGAAACATAGAAACGAGATGCGATATCGCGTTTTAAAAATCATAAGAACTCTATTGCTACGATACGTAGACATCTGTAAACGCTAATTCCTTGCAAGGAAGTGTCGCATTTACATTCATTTGGAGTGTAGACGAGGAATACATGACACGTCGCAAATCATATTATATCTTACCATGAAACATAGAAATGAGATGCGAAATCGCGTTTTAAGAAGCATTAGAAATCTATTGCTACGATACATAGACATCTGCAAACGCTATTTCCTTGCAAGGAAGTGTCGCATTTACATTCATTTGAAGTGTAGACGAGGAATACATGACACTTCGCAAATCAAATTATATCTTACCATGAAATATAGAAATGAGATCCGATATCGCGTTTTAAGAAGCATAAGAACTCTATTGCTACGATACCTAGACATCTGAATCGCTAATTCCTTGCAAGTAAGTGTCGCATTTACATTCATTTGAAGTGTAGACGAGGAATACATAACACGTCGCAAATCATATTATATCTTACCATGAAACATAGAAATGAGATGCGATATCGCGTTTTAAGAAGCATTAGAACTCTATTGCTACGATAGGTAGACATCTGCAAACGCTACTTCCTTACAAGGAAGTGTCGCATTTACATTCATTTGAAGTGTAGACGAGGAATACATAACACTTCGCAAATCATATTATACCTTAACATGAAATATAGAAATCAGATGCGATATCGCGTTTTAAGAAGCATTAGAACTCTATTGCTACGGTAGGTAGACGTTTGCAAGCGCTATTTCCTTGCAAGGAAGTGTCGCATTTACATTCATTTGAAGTGTAGACGAGGAATACATAACACTTCGCAAATCATATTATATCTTACCATGAAACATAGAAATGAGATGCGATATCGCGTTTTAAGAATCATAAGAACTCCATTGCTACGATACGTAGACATCTGCAAACGCTATTTCCTTGCAAGGAAGTGTCGCATTTACATTCATTTGAAGTGTAGACGAGGAATACATGACACTTCGCAAATCATATTATATCTTACCATGAAACATAGGAATGAGATGCGATATCGCGTTTTAAAAATCATAAGAACTCTATTGCTACGATACGTAGACATCTGCAAACGCTAATTCCTTGCAAGGAAGTGTCGCATTTACATTCATTTGAAGTGTAGACGAGGAATACATGACACTTCGCAAATCATATTATATCTTACCATGAAACATAGAAATGAGATGCGAAAATCGCGTTTTAAGAAGCATTAGAAATCTATTGCTACGATACATAGACATCTGCAAACGCTATTTCCTTGCAAGGAAGTGTCGCATTTACATTCATTTGAAGTGTAGACGAGGAATACATGACACTTCGCAAATCAAATTATATCTTACCATGAAATATAGAAATGAGATGCGATATCGCGTTTTAAGAAGCATAAGAACTCTATTGCTACGATAGGTAGACGTTTGCAAACGCTATTTCCTTGCAAGGAAGTGTCGCATTTACATTGATTTGAAGTGTAGACGAGGAATACATAACACTTCGCAAATCATATTATACATTACCATGAAACATAGAAGTGAGATGCGATATCGCGTTTTAAGAATCATAAGAACTACATTGCTACGATACGTAGACATCTGCAAACGCTATTTCCTTGCAGGGAAGTGTCTCATTTACATTCATTTGAAGTGTAGACGAGGAATACATAACACTTCGCAAATCATATTATATCTTACCATGAAATATAGAAATGAGATGCGATATCGCGTTTTAAGAAGCATTAGAACTCTATATCTACGGTAGGTAGACGTTTGCAAACGCTATTTCCTTGCAAGGAAGTGTCGCATTTACATTTATTTGAAGTGTAGACGAGGAATACATGACACTTCGCAAATCATATTATATCTTACCATGAAACATAGAAATGAGATGCGATATCGCGTTTTAAAAATCATAAGAACTCTATTGCTACGATACGTAGACATCTGTAAACGCTAATTCCTTGCAAGGAAGTGTCGCATTTACATTCATTTGGAGTGTAGACGAGGAATACATGACACGTCGCAAATCATATTATATCTTACCATGAAACATAGAAATGAGATGCGAAATCGCGTTTTAAGAAGCATTAGAAATCTATTGCTACGATACATAGACATCTGCAAACGCTATTTCCTTGCAAGGAAGTGTCGCATTTACATTCATTTGAAGTGTAGACGAGGAATACATGACACTTCGCAAATCAAATTATATCTTACCATGAAATATAGAAATGAGATGCGATATCGCGTTTTAAGAAGCATAAGAACTCTATTGCTACGATACCTAGACATCTGAATCGCTAATTCCTTGCAAGTAAGTGTCGCATTTACATTCATTTGAAGTGTAGACGAGGAATACATAACACTTCGCAAATCATATTATATCTTACCATGAAACATAGAAATGAGATGCGATATCGCGTTTTAAGAAGCATTAGAACTCTATTGCTACGATACCTAGACATCAGCATCGCTAATACCTTGCAAGTAAGTGTCGCATTTACATTCATTTGAAGTGTAGACGAGGAATACATAACACTTCGCAAATCATATTATATCTTACCATGAAACATAGAAATGAGATGCGATATCGCGTTTTAAGAATCATAAGAACTTTATTGCTACGATACGTAGATTTCTGCAAACGCTATTTCCTTGCATGGAAGTGTCGCATTTACATTCATTTGAAGTGTAGACGAGGAATACATGACACTTCGCAAATCAAATTATATCTTACCATGAAATATAGAAATGAGATGCGATATCGCGTTTTAAGAAGCATAAGAACTCTATTGCTACGATAGGTAGACGTTTGCAAACGCTATTTCCTTGCAAGGAAGTGTCGCATTTACATTGATTTGAAGTGTAGACGAGGAATACATAACACTTCGCAAATCATATTATACATTACCATGAAACATAGAAGTGAGATGCGATATCGCGTTTTAAGAATCATAAGAACTACATTGCTACGATACGTAGACATCTGCAAACGCTATTTCCTTGCAGGGAAGTGTCGCATTCACATTCATTTGAAGTGTAGACGAGGAATACATAACACTTCGCAAATCATATTATATCTTACCATGAAACATAGAAATGAGATGCGATATCGCGTTTTAAGAAGCATTGGAACTCTATTGCTACGATAGATAGACATTCGCGAACGCTATTTCCTTGCAAGGAGGTGTCGCATTTACATTCATTTGAAGTGTAGACGAGGAATACATAACACTTCGCAAATCATATTATACCTTACCATGAAACATAGAAATGAGATGCGATATCGCGTTTTAAGAATCATAAGATCTCTATTGCTACGATACGTAGACATCTGCAAACGCTATTTCCTTGCAAGGAAGTGTCTCATTTACATTCATTTGAAGTGTAGACGAGGAATACATAACAGTTCGCAAATCATATTATATCTTACCATGAAATATAGAAATGAGATGCGATATCGCGTTTTAAGAAGCATTAGAACTCTATTGCTGCGGTAGGTAGACGTTTGCAAACGCTATTTCCTTGCAAGGAAGTGTCGCATTTACATTCATTTGAAGTGTAGACGAGGAATACATGACACTTCGCAAATCATATTATATCGTACCATGAAACATAGAAATGGGATGCGATATCGCGTTTTAAAAATCATAAGAACACTATTGCTACGATACGTAGACATCTGCAAACGCTATTTCCTTGCAAGGAAGTGTCGCATTTACATTCATTTGAAGTGTAGACGAGGAATACATAACACTTCGCAAATCATACTATACCTTACCATGAAACATAGAAATGTGATGCGATATCGCTTTTTAATATTCATAAGAACTCTATTGCTACGATACGTAGACATCTGCAAACCCTAATTCCTTGCAAGGAAGTGTCGCATTTACATTCATTTGAAGTGTAGACGAGGAATACATAAAACTTCGCAAATCAAATTATACCTTACCATGAAACATAGAAATGAGATGCGATATCGCGTTTTAAGAATCATAAGAACTCTATTGCTACGATACGTAGACATCTGCAAACGCTATTTCCTTGGAAGGAAGTGTCTCATTTACATTCATTTGAAGTGTAGACGAGGAATACATAACACTTCGCAAATCATATTATATCTTACCATGAAACATAGAAATGTGATGCGATATCGCGTTTTAAGAAGCATTAGAACTCTATTGCTACGGTAGGTAGACGTTTGCACACGCTATTTCCTTGCAAGGAAGTGTCGCATTTACATTCATTTGAAGTGTAGACGAGGAATACATAACACTTCCGAAATCATTTTATATCTTACCATGAAACATAGAAATGAGATGCGATATCGCGTTTTAGGAATCATAAGAACTCTATTGCTACGATAGATAGACATTCGCAAACGCTATTTCCTTGCAAGATAGTGTCGCATTTACATTCATTTGAAGTGTAGACGAGGAATACATAACACTTCGCAAATCATATTATACCTTACCATGAAACATAGAAATGAGATGCGATATCGCGTTTTAAGAATTACAAGAACTCTATTGCTACGATACGTAGACATCTGCAAACGCTATTTCCTTGCAAGGAAGTGTCTCATTTACATTCATTTGAAGTGTAGACGAGGAATACATAACACTTCGCAAATCGTATTATATCTTACCATGAAATATAGAAATGAGATGCGATATCGCGTTTTAAGAAGCATTAGAACTCTATTGCTGCGGTAGGTAGACGTTTGCAAACGCTATTTCCTTGCAAGGAAGTGTCGCATTTACATTCATTTGAAGTGTTGACGAGGAATACATAACACTTCGCAAATCATATCATACCTTACCATGAAATATAGAAATGAGATGCGATATCGCGTTTTAAGAAGCATTAGAACTCTATTGCTACGATAGGTAGACGTTTGCAAACGCTATTTCCTTGCAAGGAAGTGTCGCATTTACATTCATTTGAAGTGTAGACGAGGAATACATAACACTTCGGAAATCATTTTATATCTTACCATGAAACATAGAAATGAGATGCGATATCGCGTTTTAAGAATCATAAGAACTCTATTGCTACGATACCTGGACATCTGCAGACGCTATTTCCTATCAGGGAAGTGTGGCATTTACATTCATTTGAAGTGTAGACGAGAAATACATGACACTTCGCAATTCATATTATATCTTACCATGAAACATAGAAGTGAGATGCGATATCGCGTTTTAAGAAGCATTGGAAATCTATTGCTACGATACGTAGACAACTGCAAACGCTATTTCCTAGCGAGGAAGTGTCGCATTCACATTCATTTGAAGTGTAGACGAGGAATACATAACACTTCGCAAATCATATTATATCTTACCATGAAACATAGAAATGAGATGCGATATCGCGTTTTAAGAAGCATTGGAACTCTATTGCTACGATAGATAGACATTCGCAAACGCTATTTCCTTGCAAGGAAGTGTCGCATTTACATTCATTTGAAGTGTAGACGAGGAATACATAACACTTCGCAAATCATATTATACCTTACCATGAAACATAGAAATGAGATGCGATATCGCGTTTTAAGAATCATAAGAACTCTATTGCTACGATACGTAGACATCTGCAAACGCTATTTCCTTGCAAGGAAGTGTCTCATTTACATTCATTTGAAGTGTAGACGAGGAATACATAACACTTCGCAAATCGTATTATATCTTACCATGAAATATAGAAATGAGATGCGATATCGCGTTTTAAGAAGCATTAGAACTCTATTGCTGCGGTAGGTAGACGTTTGCAAACGCTATTTCCTTGCAAGGAAGTGTCGCATTTACATTCATTTGAAGTGTAGACGAGGAATACATGACACTTCGCAAATCATATTATATCGTACCATGAAACATAGAAATGAGATGCGGTATCGCGTTTTAAAAATCATAAGAACTCTATTGCTACGATACGTAGACATCTGCAAACGCTATTTCCTTGCAAGGAAGTGTCGCATTTACATTCATTTGAAGTGTAGACGAGGAATACATAACACTTCGCAAATCATATTATACCTTACCATGAAATATAGAAATGAGATGCGATATCGCGTTTTAAGAAGCATTAGAACTCTATTGCTACGATAGGTAGACGTTTGCAAACGCTATTTCCTTGCAAGGAAGTGTCGCATTTACATTCATTTGAAGTGTAGACGAGGAATACATAACACTTCGGAAATCATTTTATATCTTACCATGAAACATAGAAATGAGATGCGATATCGCGTTTTAAGAATCATAAGAACTCTATTGCTACGATACCTGGACATCTGCAGACGCTATTTCCTATCAGGGAAGTGTGGCATTTACATTCATTTGAAGTGTAGACGAGAAATACATGACACTTCGCAAATCATATTATATCTTACCATGAAACATAGAAGTGAGATGCGATATCGCGTTTTAAGAAGCATTGGAAATCTATTGCTACGATACGTAGACAACTGCAAACGCTATTTCCTAGCGAGGAAGTGTCGCATTCACATTCATTTGAAGTGTAGACGAGGAATACATAGCACTTCGCAAATCATATTATACCCTACCATGAAACATAGAAATGAGATGCGATATCGCGTTTTAAGAATCATAAGAACTCTATTGCTACGATACGTAGACATCTGCAAACGCTATTTCCTTGCAAGGAAGTGTCTCATTTACATTCATTTGAAGTGTAGGCGAGGAATACATAACACTTCGCAAATCATATTACATCTTACCATGAAATATAGAAATGGGATGCGATATCGCGTTTTAAGAAGCATTAGAACTCTATTGCTGCGGTAGGTAGACGTTTGCAAACGCTATTTCCTTGCAAGGAAGTGTCGCATTTACATTCATTTAAAGTGTAGACGAGGAATACATGACACTTCGCAAATCATATTATATCGTACCATGAAACATAGAAATGAGATGCGATATCGCGTTTTAAAACTCATAAGAACTCTATTGCTACGATACGTAGACATCTGCAAACGCTATTTCCTTGCAAGGAAGTGTCGCATTTACATTCATTTGAAGTGTAGACGAGGAATACATAACACTTCGCAAATCATATTATACCTTACCATGAAATATAGAAATGAGATGCGATATCGCGTTTTAAGAAGCATTAGAACTCTATTGCTACGATAGGTAGACGTTTGCAAACGCTATTTCCTTGCAAGGAAGTGTCGCATTTACATTCATTTGAAGTGTAGACGAGGAATACATAACACTTCGGAAATCATTTTATATCTTACCATGAAACATAGAAATGAGATGCGATATCGCGTTTTAAGAATCATAAGAACTCTATTGCTACGATACCTGGTCATCTGCAGACGCTATTTCCTATCAGGGAAGTGTGGCATTTACATTCATTTGAAGTGTAGACGAGAAATACATGACACTTCGCAAATCATATTATATCTTACCATGAAACATAGAAGTGAGATGCGATATCGCGTTTTAAGAAGCATTGGAAATCTATTGCTACGATACGTAGACAACTGCAAACGCTATTTCCTAGCGAGGAAGTGTCGCATTCACATTCATTTGAAGTGTAGACGAGGAATACATAACACTTCGCAAATCATATTATATCTTACCATGAAACATAGAAATGAGATGCGATATCGCGTTTTAAGAAGCATTGGAACACTATTGCTACGATAGATAGACATTCGCAAACGCTATTTCCTTGCAAGGAAGTGTCGCATTTACATTCATTTGAAGTGTAGACGAGGAATACATAACACTTCGCAAATCATATTATACCTTACCATGAAACATAGAAATGAGATGCGATATCGCGTTTTAAGAATCATAAGATCTCTATTGCTACGATACGTAGACATCTGCAAACGCTATTTCCTTGCAAGGAAGTGTCTCATTTACATTCATTTGAAGTGTAGACGAGGAATACATAACAGTTCGCAAATCATATTATATCTTACCATGAAATATAGAAATGAGATGCGATATCGCGTTTTAAGAAGCATTAGAACTCTATTGCTGCGGTAGGTAGACGTTTGCAAACGCTATTTCCTTGCAAGGAAGTGTCGCATTTACATTCATTTGAAGCGTAGACGAGGAATACATGACACTTCGCAAATCATATTATATCGTACCATGAAACATAGAAATGAGATGCGATATCGCGTTTTAAAAATCATAAGAACACTATTGCTACGATACGTAGACATCTGCAAACGCTATTTCCTTGCAAGGAAGTGTCGCATTTACATTCATTTGAAGTGTAGACGAGGAATACATAACACTTCGCAAATCATATTATATCTTACCATGAAACATTGAAATGTGATGCGATATCGCGTTTTAAGAATCATAAGAAATCTATTGCTACGATACGTAGACATCTGCAAACGCTATTTCCTTGCAAGGAAGTGTCGCATTTACATTCATTTGAAGTGTAGACGAGGAATACATGTCACTTCGCAAATCATATTATATCTTACCATGAATCATAGAAATGAGATGCGATATCGCGTTTTAAGAAGCATAAGAACTCTATTGCTACGATAGGTAGACCTTTGCAAACGCTATTTCCTTGCAAGGAAGTGTCGCATTTACATTCATTTGAAGTGTAGACGAGGAATACATAACACTTCGCAAATCATATTATATCTTACCATGAAATATAGAAATGAGATGCGATATCGCGTTTTAAGAATCATAAGAACTCTATTGCTACGATACCTGGACATCTGCAGACGCTATTTCCTATCAGGGAAGTGTGGCATTTACATTCATTTGAAGTGTAGACGAGAAATACATGACACTTCGCAAATCATATTATATCTTACCATGAAACATAGAAGTGAGATGCGATATCGCGTTTTAAGAAGCATTGGAAATCTATTGCTACGATACGTAGACAACTGCAAACGCTATTTCCTAGCGAGGAAGTGTCGCATTCACATTCATTTGAAGTGTAGACGAGGAATACATAACACTTCGCAAATCATATTATATCTTACCATGAAACATAGAAATGAGATGCGATATCGCGTTTTAAGAAGCATTGGAACTCTATTGCTACGATAGATAGACATTCGCAAACGCTATTTCCTTGCAAGGAAGTGTCGTATTTACATTCATTTGAAGTGTAGACGAGGAATACATAACACTTCGCAAATCATATTATACCTTACCATGAAACATAGAAATGAGATGCGATATCGCGTTTTAAGAATCATAAGAACTCTATTGCTACGATACGTAGACATCTGCAAACGCTATTTCCTTGCAAGGAAGTGTCTCATTTACATTCATTTGAAGTGTAGACGAGGAATACATAACACTTCGCAAATCATATTATATCTTACCATGAAATATAGAAATGAGATGCGATATCGCGTTTTAAGAAGCATTAGAACTCTATTGCTGCGGTAGGTAGACGTTTGCAAACGCTATTTCCTTGCAAGGAAGTGTCGCATTTACATTCATTTGAAGTGTAGACGAGGAATACATGACACTTCGCAAATCATATTATATCGTACCATGAAACATAGAAATGAGATGCGATATCGCGTTTTAAAACTCATAAGAACTCTATTGCTACGATACGTAGACATCTGCAAACGCTATTTCCTTGCAAGGAAGTGTCGCATTTACATTCATTTGAAGTGTAGACGAGGAATACATAACACTTCGCAAATCATATTATACCTTACCATGAAATATAGAAATGAGATGCGATATCGCGTTTTAAGAAGCATTAGAACTCTATTGCTACGATAGGTAGACGTTTGCAAACGCTATTTCCTTGCAAGGAAGTGTCGCATTTACATTCATTTGAAGTGTAGACGAGGAATACATAACACTTCGGAAATCATTTTATATCTTACCATGAAACATAGAAATGAGATGCGATATCGCGTTTTAAGAATCATAAGAACTCTATTGCTACGATACCTGGTCATCTGCAGACGCTATTTCCTATCAGTGAAGTGTGGCATTTACATTCATTTGAAGTGTAGACGAGAAATACATGACACTTCGCAAATCATATTATATCTTACCATGAAACATAGAAGTGAGATGCGATATCGCGTTTTAAGAAGCATTGGAAATCTATTGCTACGATACGTAGACAACTGCAAACGCTATTTCCTAGCGAGGAAGTGTCGCATTCACATTCATTTGAAGTGTAGACGAGGAATACATAACACTTCGCAAATCATATTATATCTTACCATGAAACATAGAAATGTGATGCGATATCGCGTTTTAATATTCATAAGAACTCTATTGCTACGATACGTAGACATCTACAAACGCTATTTCCTTGCATGGAAGTGTCGCATTTACATTCATTTGAAGTGTAGACGAGGAATACATAACACTTCGCAAATCATATTATATCTTACCATGAAATATAGAAATGAGATGCGATATCGCGTTTTAAGAAGCATTAGAACTCTATTGCTATGATAGGTAGACGTTTGCAAACGCTATTTCCTTGCAAGGAAGTATCGCATTTACATTCATTTGAAGCGTAGACGAGGAATACATAACACTTCGCAAATCATATTATATCTTACCATGAAAATTGAAATGTGATTCGATATCGCGTTTTAAGAATCATAAGAAACCTATTGTTACGATACGTAGACATCTGCAAACGCTATTTCCTTGCAAGGAAGTGTCGCATTTACATTCATTTGAAGTGTAGACGAGGAATACATGTCACTTCGCAAATCATATTATATCTTACCATGAATCATAGAAATGAGATGCGATATCGCGTTTTAAGAAGCATTAGAACTCTACTGCTACGGTAGGTAGACGTTTGCACACGCAATTTCCTTGCAAGGAAGTGTCGCATTTACATTCATTTGAAGTGTAGACGAGGAATACATGACACTTCGCAAATCATATTATATCTTACCATGAAACATAGAAATGAGTTGCGATATCGCGTTTTAAGAATCATAAGAACTCTATTGCTACGATACGTAGACATCTGCAAACCCTAATTCCTTGCAAGGAAGTGTCGCATTTACATTCATTTGAAGTGTAGACGAGGAATACATAACACTTCGCAAATCATATTATATCTTACCATGAAACATAGAAATGAGATGCGATATCGCGTTTTAAGAAGCATTAGAACTCTATTGCTACGGTAGGTAGACGTTTGCACACGCTATTTCCTTGCAAGGAAGTGTCGCATTTACATTCATTTGAAGTGTAAACGAGGAATACATAACACTTCGGAAATCATTTTATATCTTACCATGAAACATAGAAATGAGATGCGATATCGCGTTTTAGGAATCATAAGAACTCTATTGCTACGATACCTGGACATCTGCAGACGCTATTTCCTATCAGGGAAGTGTGGCATTTACATTCATTTGAAGTGTAGACGAGAAATACATGACACTTCGCAAATCATATTATATCTTACCATGAAACATAGAAGTGAGATGCGATATCGCGTTTTAAGAAGCATTGGAAATCTATTGCTACGATACGTAGACAACTGCAAACGCTATTTCCTAGCGAGGAAGTGTCGCATTCACATTCATTTGAAGTGTAGACGAGGAATACATAACACTTCGCAAATCATATTATATCTTACCATGAAGCATAGAAATGAGATGCGATATCGCGTTTTAAGAAGCAATGGAACTCTATTGCTACGATAGATAGATATTCGCAAACGCTATTTCCTTGCAAGGAAGTGTCGCATTTACATTCATTTGAAGTGTAGACGAGGAATACATAACACTTCGCAAATCATATTATACCTTACCATGAAACATAGAAATGAGATGCGATATCGCGTTTTAAGAATCATAAGAACTCTATTGCTACGATACGTAGACCTCTGCAAACGCTATTTCCTTGCAAGGAAGTGTCTCATTTACATTCATTTGAAGTGTAGACGAGGAATACATAACACTTCGCAAATCATATTATATCTTACCATGAAATATAGAAATGAGATGCGATATCGCGTTTTAAGAATCATAAGAACTCTATTGCTACGATACCTGGACATCTGCAGACGCTATTTCCTATCAGGGAAGTGTGGCATTTACATTCATTTGAAGTGTAGACGAGAAATACATGACACTTCGCAAATCATATTATATCTTACCATGAAACATAGAAGTGAGATGCGATATCGCGTTTTAAGAAGCATTGGAAATCTATTGCTACGATACGTAGACAACTGCAAACGCTATTTCCTAGCGAGGAAGTGTCGCATTCACATTCATTTGAAGTGTAGACGAGGAATACATAACACTTCGCAAATCATATTATATCTTACCATGAAACATAGAAATGAGATGCGATATCGCGATTTAAGAAGCATTGGAACTCTATTGCTACGATACGTAGACATCTGCAAACGCTATTTCCTTGCAAGGAAGTGTCTCATTTACATTCATTTGAAGTGTAGACGAGGAATACATAACAGTTCGCAAATCATATTATATCTTACCATGAAATATAGAAATGAGATGCGATATCGCGTTTTAAGAAGCATTAGAACTCTATTGCTGCGGTAGGTAGACGTTTGCAAACGCTATTTCCTTGCAAGGAAGTGTCGCATTTACATTCATTTGAAGTGTAGACGAGGAATACATGACACTTCGCAAATCATATTATATCGTACCATGAAACATAGAAATGAGATGCGATATCGCGTTTTAAAAATCATAAGAACACTATTGCTACGATACGTAGACATCTGCAAACGCTATTTCCTTGCAAGGAAGTGTCGCATTTACATTCATTTGAAGTGTAGACGAGGAATACATAACACTTCGCAAATCATATTATATCTTACCATGAAACATTGAAATGTGATGCGATATCGCGTTTTAAGAATCATAAGAAATCTATTGCTACGATACGTAGACATCTGCAAACGCTATTTCCTTGCAAGGAAGTGTCGCATTTACATTCATTTGAAGTGTAGACGAGGAATACATGTCACTTCGCAAATCATATTATATCTTACCATGAATCATAGAAATGAGATGCGATATCGCGTTTTAAGAAGCATAAGAACTCTTTTGCTACGATAGGTAGACCTTTGCAAACGCTATTTCCTTGCAAGGAAGTGTCGCATTTACATTCATTTGAAGTGTAGACGAGGAATACATAACACTTCGGAAATCATTTTATATCTTACCATGAAACATAGAAATGAGATGCGATATCGCGTTTTAAGAATCATAAGAACTCTATTGCTACGATACCTGGACATCTGCAGACGCTATTTTTTATCAGGGAAGTGTGGCATTTACATTCATTTGAAGTGTAGACGAGGAATACATGACACTTCGCAAATCATATTATATCTTACCATGAAACATAGAAATGAGATGCGATATCGCGGTTTAAGAATCATAAGAACTCTATTGCTACGATACGTAGACATCTGCAAACGCTATTTCCTTGCAAGGAAGTGTCGCATTTACATTCATTTGAATCGTAGACGAGGAATGCATAGCACATCGCAAATCATATTATATCTTACCATGAAACATAGAAATGAGATGCGATATCGCGTTTTAAGAAGCATTAGAACACTATTGCTACGATAGATAGACATTCGCAAACGCTATTTCCTTGCAAGGAAGTGTCGCATTTACATTCATTTGAAGTGTAGACGAGGAATACATAACACTTCGCAAATCATATTATACCTTACCATGAAACATAGAAATGAGATGCGATATCGCGTTTTAAGAATCATAAGAACTCTATTGCTACGATACGTAGACATCTGCAAACGCTATTTCCTTGCAAGGAAGTGTCTCATTTATATTCATTTGAAGTGTAGACGAGGAATACATAACACTTCGCAAATCATATTATACCTTACCATGAAACATAGAAATGAGATGCGATATCGCGTTTTAAAAATCATAAGAACTCTATTGCTACGATACGTAGACTTCTGCAAACGCTATTTCCTTGCAAGGAAGTGTCGCATTTACATTCATTTGAAGTGTAGACGAGGAATACATGACACTTCGCAAATCATATTATATCGTACCATGAAACATAGAAATGAGATGCGATATCGCGTTTTAAAAATCATAAGAACACTATTGCTACGATACGTAGACATCTGCAAACGCTATTTCCTTGCAAGGAAGTGTCGCATTTACATTCATTTGAAGTGTAGACGAGGATTACATAACACTTCGCAAATCATATTATACCTTACCATGAAACATAGAAATGTGATGCGATATCGCGTTTTAATATTCATAAGAACTCTATTGCTACGATACGTAGACATCTACAAACGCTATTTCCTTGCATGGAAGTGTCGCATTTACATTCATTTGAAGTGTAGACGAGGAATACATAACACTTCGCAAATCATATTATATCTTACCATGAAATATAGAAATGAGTTGCGATATCGCGTTTTAAGAAGCATTAGAACTCTTTTGCTATGATAGGTAGACGTTTGCAAACGCTATTTCCTTGCAAGGAAGTATCGCATTTACATTCATTTGAAGTGTAGACGAGGAATACATAACACTTCGCAAATCATATTATATCTTACCATGAAAATTGAAATGTGATTCGATATCGCGTTTTAAGAATCATAAGAAATCTATTGCTACGATACGTAGACATCTGCAAACGCTATTTCCTTGCAAGGAAGTGTCGCATTTACATTCATTTGAAGTGTAGACGAGGAATACATGTCACTTCGCAAATCATATTATATCTTACCATGAATCATAGAAATGAGATGCGATATCGCGTTTTAAGAAGCATTAGAACTCTATTGCTACGGTAGGTAGACGTTTGCACACGCTATTTCCTTGCAAGGAAGTGTCGCATTTACATTCATTTGAAGTGTAGACGAGGAATACATGACACTTCGCAAATCATATTATATCTTACCATGAAACATAGAAATGAGATGCGATATCGCGTATTAAGAATCATAAGAACTCTATTGCTACGATACGTAGACATCTGCAAACGCTAATTCCTTGCAAGGAAGTGTCGCATTTACATTCATTTGAAGTGTAGACGAGGAATACATAACACTTCGCAAATCATATTATACCTTACCATGAAACATAGAAATGAGATGCGATATCGCGTTTTAAGAATCATAAGAACTCTATTGCTACGATACGTAGACATCTGCAAACGCTATTTCCTTGAAAGGAAGTGTCTCATTTACATTCATTTGAAGTGTAGACGAGGAATACATAACACTTCGCAAATCATATTATATCTTACCATGAAACATAGAAATGAGATGCGATATCGCGTTTTAAGAAGCATTAGAACTCTATTGCTGCGGTAGGTAGACGTTTGCAAACGCTATTTCCTTGCAAGGAAGTGTCGCATTTACATTCATTTGAAGTGTAGACGAGGAATACATGACACTTCGGAAATCATTTTATATCTTACCATGAAACATAGAAATGAGATGCGATGTCGCGTTTTAGGAATCATAAGAACTCTATTGCTACGATACCTGGACATCTGCGGACGCTATTTCCTATCAGGGAAGTGTGGCATTTACATTCATTTGAAGTGTAGACGAGAAATACATGACACTTCGCAAATCATATTATATCTTACCATGAAACATAGAAGTGAGATGCGATGTCGCGTTTGAAGAAGCATTGGAAATCTATTGCTACGATACGTAGACAACTGCAAACGCTATTTCCTAGCGAGGAAGTGTCGCATTCACATTCATTTGAAGTGTAGACGAGGAATACATAACACTTCGCAAATCATATTATATCTTACCATGAAGCATAGAAATGAGATGCGATATCGCGTTTTAAGAAGCAATGGAACTCTATTGCTACGATAGATAGACATTCGCAAACGCTATTTCCTTGCAAGGAAGTGTCGCATTTACATTCATTTGAAGTGTAGACGAGGAATACATAACACTTCGCAAATCATATTATACCTTACCATGAAACATAGAAATGAGATGCGATATCGCGTTTTAAGAATCATAAGAACTCTATTGCTACGATACCTGGACATCTGCAGACGCTATTTTTTATCAGGGAAGTGTGGCATTTACATTCATTTGAAGTGTAGACGAGAAATACATGACACTTCGCAAATCATATTATATCTTACCATGAAACATAGAAGTGAGATGCGATATCGCGTTTTAAGAAGCATTGGAAATCTATTGCTACGATACGTAGACAACTGCAAACGCTATTTCCTAGCGAGGAAGTGTCGCATTCACATTCATTTGAAGTGTAGACAAGGAATACATAACACTTCGCAAATCATATTATATCTTACCATGAAACATAGAAATGAGATGCGATATCGCGTTTTAAGAAGCATTGGAACTCTATTGCTGCGATACCTAGACATCTGCAGACGCTATTTGCTAGCAATGTAGTGTCGCATTTACATTCATTTGAAGTGTAGACGAGGAATACATGACACTTCGCAAATCATATTATATCTTACCATGAAACATAGAAATGAGATGCGATATCGCGGTTTAAGAATCATAAGACCTCTATTGCTACGATACGTAGACATCTGCAAACGCTATTTCCTTGCAAGGAAGTGTCGCATTTACATTCATTTGAATCGTAGACGAGGAATGCATAGCACATCGCAAATCATATTATATCTTACCATGAAACATAGAAATGAGATGCGATATCGCGTTTTAAGAAGCATTAGAACACTATTGCTACGATAGATAGACATTCGCAAACGCTATTTCCTTGCAAGGAAGTGTCGCATTTACATTCATTTGAAGTGTAGACGAGGAATACATAACACTTCGCAAATCATATTATACCTTACCATGAAACATAGAAATGAGATGCGATATCGCGTTTTAAGAATCATAAGAACTCTATTGCTACGATACGTAGACATCTGCAAACGCTATTTCCTTGCAAGGAAGTGTCTCATTTATATTCATTTGAAGTGTAGACGAGGAATACATAACACTTCGCAAATCATATTATACCTTACCATGAAACATAGAAATGAGATACGATATCGCGTTTTAAAAATCATAAGAACTCTATTGCTACGATACGTAGACTTCTGCAAACGCTATTTCCTTGCAAGGAAGTGTCGCATTTACATTCATTTGAAGTGTAGACGAGGAATACATAACACTTCGAAAATCATATTATACCTTACCATGAAACATAGAAATGAGATGCGATATCGCGTTTTAAGAAGCATTGGAAATCTATTGCTACGATACGTAGACATCTGCAAACGCTATTTCCTTGCAAGGAAGTGTCGCATTTACATTCATTTGAAGTGTAGACGAGGATTACATAACACTTCGCAAATCATATTATACCTTACCATGAAACATAGAAATGTGATGCGATATCGCGTTTTAATATTCATAAGAACTCTATTGCTACGATACGTAGACATCTACAAACGCTATTTCCTTGCATGGAAGTGTCGCATTTACATTCATTTGAAGTGTAGACGAGGAATACATAACACTTCGCAAATCATATTATATCTTACCATGAAATATAGAAATGAGTTGCGATATCGCGTTTTAAGAAGCATTAGAACTCTATTGCTATGATAGGTAGACGTTTGCAAACGCTATTTCCTTGCAAGGAAGTATCGCATTTACATTCATTTGAAGTGTAGACGAGGAATACATAACACTTCGCAAATCATATTATATCTTACCATGAAAATTGAAATGTGATTCGATATCGCGTTTTAAGAATCATAAGAAATCTATTGCTACGATACGTAGACATCTGCAAACGCTATTTCCTTGCAAGGAAGTGTCGCATTTACATTCATTTGAAGTGTAGACGAGGAATACATGTCACTTCGCAAATCATATTATATCTTACCATGAATCATAGAAATGAGATGCGATATCGCGTTTTAAGAAGCATTAGAACTCTATTGCTACGGTAGGTAGACGTTTGCACACGCTATTTCCTTGCAAGGAAGTGTCGCATTTACATTCATTTGAAGTGTAGACGAGGAATACATGACACTTCGCAAATCATATTATATCTTACCATGAAACATAGAAATGAGATGCGATATCGCGTTTTAAGAATCATAAGAACTCTATTGCTACGATACGTAGACATCTGCAAACGCTAATTCCTTGCAAGGAAGTGTCGCATTTACATTCATTTGAAGTGTAGACGAGGAATACATAACACTTCGCAAATCATATTATACCTTACCATGAAACATAGAAATGAGATGCGATATCGCGTTTTAAGAATCATAAGAACTCTATTGCTACGATACGTAGACATCTGCAAACGCTATTTCCTTGAAAGGAAGTGTCTCATTTACATTCATTTGAAGTGTAGACGAGGAATACATAACACTTCGCAAATCATATTATATCTTACCATGAAACATAGAAATGAGATGCGATATCGCGTTTTAAGAAGCATTAGAACTCTATTGCTGCGGTAGGTAGACGTTTGCAAACGCTATTTCCTTGCAAGGAAGTGTCGCATTTACATTCATTTGAAGTGTAGACGAGGAATACATGACACTTCGGAAATCATTTTATATCTTACCATGAAACATAGAAATGAGATGCGATGTCGCGTTTTAGGAATCATAAGAACTCTATTGCTACGATACCTGGACATCTGCGGACGCTATTTCCTATCAGGGAAGTGTGGCATTTACATTCATTTGAAGTGTAGACGAGAAATACATGACACTTCGCAAATCATATTATATCTTACCATGAAGCATAGAAGTGAGATGCGATATCGCGTTTGAAGAAGCATTGGAAATCTATTGCTACGATACGTAGACAACTGCAAACGCTATTTCCTAGCGAGGAAGTGTCGCATTCACATTCATTTGAAGTGTAGACGAGGAATACATAACACTTCGCAAATCATATTATATCTTACCATGAAGCATAGAAATGAGATGCGATATCGCGTTTTAAGAAGCAATGGAACTCTATTGCTACGATAGATAGACATTCGCAAACGCTATTTCCTTGCAAGGAAGTGTCGCATTTACATTCATTTGAAGTGTAGACGAGGAATACATAACACTTCGCAAATCATATTATACCTTACCATGAAACATAGAAATGAGATGCGATATCGCGTTTTAAGAATCATAAGAACTCTATTGCTACGATACGTAGACCTCTGCAAACGCTATTTCCTTGCAAGGAAGTGTCTCATTTACATTCATTTGAAGTGTAGACGAGGAATACATAACACTTCGCAATTCATATTATATCTTACCATGAAATATAGAAATGAGATGCGATATCGCGTTTTAAGAATCATAAGAACTCTATTGCTACGATACCTGGACATCTGCAGACGCTATTTCCTATCAGGGAAGTGTGGCATTTACATTCATTTGAAGTGTAGACGAGAAATACATGACACTTCGCAAATCATATTATATCTTACCATGAAACATAGAAGTGAGATGCGATATCGCGTTTTAAGAAGCATTGGAAATCTATTGCTACGATACGTAGACAACTGCAAACGCTATTTCCTAGCGAGGAAGTGTCGCATTCACATTCATTTGAAGTGTAGACGAGGAATACATAACACTTCGCAAATCATATTATATCTTACCATGAAACATAGAAATGAGATGCGATATCGCGTTTTAAGAAGCATTGGAACTCTATTGCTACGATAGATAGACATTCGCAAACGCTATTTCCTTGCAAGGAAGTGTCGCATTTACATTCATTTGAAGTGTAGACGAGGAATACATAACACTTCGCAAATCATATTATACCTTACCATGAAACATAGAAATGAGATGCGATATCGCGTTTTAAGAATCATAAGATCTCTATTGCTACGATACGTAGACATCTGCAAACGCTATTTCCTTGCAAGGAAGTGTCTCATTTACATTCATTTGAAGTGTAGACGAGGAATACATTACAGTTCGCAAATCATATTATATCTTACCATGAAATATAGAAATGAGATGCGATATCGCGTTTTAAGAAGCATTAGAACTCTATTGCTGCGGTAGGTAGACGTTTGCAAACGCTATTTCCTTGCAAGGAAGTGTCGCATTTACATTCATTTGAAGTGTAGACGAGGAATACATGACACTTCGCAAATCATATTATATCGTACCATGAAACATAGAAATGAGATGCGATATCGCGTTTTAAAAATCATAAGAACACTATTGCTACGATACGTAGACATCTGCAAACGCTATTTCCTTGCAAGGAAGTGTCGCATTTACATTCATTTGAAGTGTAGACGAGGAATACATAACACTTCGCAAGTCATATTATACCGTACCATGAAACATAGAAATGTGATGCGATATCGCGTTTTAATATTCATAAGAACTCTATTGCTACGATACGTAGACCTCTGCAAACGCTATTTCCTTGCAAGGAAGTGTCTCATTTACATTCATTTGAAGTGTAGACGAGGAGTACATAACACTTCGCAAATCATATTATATCTTACCATGAAATATAGAAATGAGATGCGATATCGCGTTTTAAGAAGCATTAGAACTCTATTGCTGCGGTAGGTAGACGTTTGCAAACGCTATTTCCTTGCAAGGAAGTGTCGCATTTACATTCATTTGAAGTGTAGACGAGGAATACATGACACTTCGCAAATCATATTATACCTTACCATGAAACATAGAAATGAGATGCGATATCGCGTTTTAAGAATCATAAGAAGTATATTGCTACGATACGTAGACATCTGCAAACGCTATTTCCTTGCAAGGAAGTGTCTCATTTACATTCATTTGAAGTGTAGACGAGGAGTACATAACACTTCGCAAATCATATTATACCTTACCATGAAATATAGAAATGAGATGCGATATCGCGTTTTAATAAGCATTAGAACTCTATTGCTACGATAGGTAGACGTTTGCAAACGCTATTTCCTTGCAAGGAAGTGTCGCATTTACATTCATTTGAAGTGTAGACGAGGAATACATAACACTTCGGAAATCATTTTATATCTTACCATGAAACATAGAAATGAGATGCGATATCGCGTTTTAAGAATCATGAGAACTCTATTGCTACGATACCTGGACATCTGCAGACGCTATTTCCTATCACGGAAGTGTGGCATTTACATTCATTTGACGTGTAGACGAGAAATACATGACACTTCGCAAATCATATTATATCTTACCATGAAACATTGAAATGTGATGCGATATCGCGTTTTAAGAATCATAAGAAATCTATTGCTACGATACGTAGACATCTGCAAACGCTATTTCCTTGCAAGGAAGTGTCGCATTTACATTCATTTGAAGTGTAGACGAGGAATACATGTCACTTCGCAAATCATATTATATCTTACCATGAATCATAGAAATGAGATGCGATATCGCGTTTTAAGAAGCATTAGAACTCTATTGCTACGGTAGGTAGACGTTTGCAAACGCTATTTCCTTGCAAGGAAGTGTCGCATTTACATTCATTTGAAGTGTAGACGAGGAATACATGTCACTTCGCAAATCATATTATATCTTACCATGAAATATAGAAATGAGATGCGATATCGCGTTTTAAGAAGCATTAGAACTCTATTGCTGCGGTAGGTAGACGTTTGCAAACGCTATTTCCTTGCAAGGAAGTGTCGCATTTACATTCATTTGAAGTGTAGACGAGGAATACATAACACTTCGCAAATCATATTATATCTTACCATGAAACATAGAAATGAGATGCGATATCGCGTTTTAAGAAGCATTAGAACTCTATTGCTGCGGTAGGTAGACGTTTGCAAACGCTATTTCCTTGCAAGGAAGTGTCGCATTTACATTCATTTGAAGTGTAGACGAGGAATACATGACACTTCGCAAATCATATTATACCTTACCATGAAACATAGAAATGTGATGCGATATCGCGTTTTAATATTCATAAGAACTCTATTGCTACGATACGTAGACATCTACAAACGCTATTTCCTTGCATGGAAGTGTCGCATTTACATTCATTTGAGGTGTAGACGAGGAATACATAACACTTCGCAAATCATATTATATCTTACCATGAAATATAGAAATGAGATGCGATATCGCGTTTTAAGAAGCATTAGAACTCTATTGCTATGATAGGTAGACGTTTGCAAACGCTATTTCCTTGCAAGGAAGTGTCGCATTTACATTCATTTGAAGTGTAGACGAGGAATACATAACACTTCGCAAATCATATTATATCTTACCATGAAACATAGAAATGAGATGCGATATCGCGTTTTAAGAAGCATTAGAACTCTATTGCTGCGGTAGGTAGACGTTTGCAAACGCTATTTCCTTGCAAGGAAGTGTCGCATTTACATTCATTTGAATTGTAGACGAGGAATACATGACACTTCGCAAATCATATTATATCGTACCATGAAACATAGAAATGAGATGCGATATCGCGTTTTAAAAATCATAAGAACTCTATTGCTACGATACGTAGACATCTGCAAACGCTATTTCCTTGCAAGGAAGTGTCGCATTTACATTCATTTGAAGTGTAGACGAGGAATACATAACACTTCGCAAATCATATTATACCTTACCATGAAACATAGAAATGTGATGCGATATCGCGTTTTAATATTCATAAGAACTCTATTGCTACGATACGTAGACATCTACAAACGCTATTTCCTTGCATGGAAGTGTCGCATTTACATTCATTTGAGGTGTAGACGAGGAATACATAACACTTCGCAAATCATATTATATCTTACCATGAAATATAGAAATGAGATGCGATATCGCGTTTTAAGAAGCATTAGAACTCTATTGCTATGATAGGTAGACGTTTGCAAACGCTATTTCCTTGCAAGGAAGTGTCGCATTTACATTCATTTGAAGTGTAGACGAGGAATACATAACACTTCGCAAATCATATTATATCTTACCATGAAACATAGAAATGAGATGCGATATCGCGTTTTAAGAAGCATTAGAACTCTATTGCTGCGGTAGGTAGACGTTTGCAAACGCTATTTCCTTGCAAGGAAGTGTCGCATTTACATTCATTTGAAGTGTAGACGAGGAATACATGACACTTCGCAAATCATATTATATCGTACCATGACACATAGAAATGAGATGCGATATCGCGTTTTAAAAATCATAAGAACTCTATTGCTACGATACGTAGACATCTACAAACGCTATTTCCTTGCAAGTAAGTGTCGCATTTACATTCATTTGAAGTATAGACGAGGAATACATAACACTTCGCAAATCATATTATATCTTACCATGAAATATAGAAATGAGATGCGATATCGCGTTTTAAGAAGCATTAGAACTCTATTGCTGCGGTAGGTAGACGTTTGCAAACGCTATTTCCTTGCAAGGAAGTGTCGCATTTACATTCATTTGAAGTGTAGACGAGGAATACATGACACTTCGCAAATCATATTATATCGTACCATGAAACATAGAAATGAGATGCGATATCGCGTTTTAAAACTCATAAGAACTCTATTGCTACGATACGTAGACATCTGCAAACGCTATTTCCTTGCAAGGAAGTGTCGCATTTACATTCATTTGAAGTGTAGACGAGGAATACATAACACTTCGCAAATCATATTATACCTTACCATGAAACATAGAAATGAGATGCGATATCGCGTTTTAAGAATCATAAGAAATCTATTGCTACGATACGTAGACATCTGCAAACGCTATTTCCTTGCAAGGAAGTGTCGCATTTACATTCATTTGAAGTGTAGACGAGGAATACATGTCACTTCGCAAATCATATTATATCTTACCATGAATCATAGAAATGAGATGCGATATCGCGTTTTAAGGAGCATTAGAACTCTATTGCTGCGATACCTAGACATCTGCAGACGCTATTTCCTAGCAAGGTAGTGTCGCATTTACATTCATTTGAAGTGTAGAGGAGGAATACATGACACTTCGCAAATCATATTATATCTTACCATGAAACATAGAAATGAGATGCGATATCGCGTTTTAAGGATCATAAGAACTCTATTGCTACGATACGTAGACATCTGCAAACGCTATTTCCTTGCAAGGAAGTGTCGCATTTACATTCATTTGAAGTGTAGACGAGGAATACATGTCACTTCGCAAATCATATTATATCTTACCATGAATCATAGAAATGAGATGCGATATCGCGTTTTAAGAAGCATTAGAACTCTATTGCTACGGTAGGTAGACGTTTGCAAACGCTATTTCCTTGCAAGGAAGTGTCGCATTTACATTCATTTGAAGTGTAGACGAGGAATACATGACACTTCGCAAATCATATTATATCTTACCATGAAACATAGAAATGAGATGCGATATCGCGTTTTAAGAATCGTAAGAACTATATTGCTACGATACGAAGACATCTGCAAACGCTATTTCCTGCAAGGAAGTGTCGCATTTACATTCATTTGAAGTGTAGACGAGGAATACATGACACTTCGCAAATCATATTATATCTTACCATGAAACATAGAAACGAGATGCGATATCGCGTTTTAAGAAGCATTAGAACACTATTGCTACGATAGATAGACATTCGCAAACGCTATTTCCTTGCAACGAAGTGTCGCATTTACATTCATTTGAAGTGTAGACGAGGAATACATAACACTTCGCAAATCATATTATACCTTACCATGAAACATAGAAATGAGATGCGATATCGCGTTTTAAGAATCATAAGAACTATATTGCTACGATACGTAGACATCTGCAAACGCTATTTCCTTGCAAGGAAGTGTCTCATTTACATTCGTTTGAAGTGTAGACGAGGAGTACATAACACTTCGCAAATCATATTATATCTTACCATGAAATATAGAAATGAGATGCGATATCGCGTTTTAAGAAGCATTAGAACTCTATTGCTGCGGTAGGTAGACGTTTGCAAACGCTATTTCCTTGCAAGGAAGTGTCGCATTTACATTCATTTGAAGTGTAGACGAGGAATACATAACACTTCGCAAATCATATTATATCTTACCATGAAACATAGAAATGAGATGCGATATCGCGTTTTAAGAAGCATTAGAACTCTATTGCTGCGGTAGGTAGACGTTTGCAAACGCTATTTCCTTGCAAGGAAGTGTCGCATTTACATTCATTTGAAGTGTAGACGAGGAATACATGACACTTCGCAAATCATATTATATCGTACCATGAAACATAGAAATGAGATGCGATATCGCGTTTTAAAAATCATAAGAACTCTATTGCTACGATACGTAGACATCTGCAAACGCTATTTCCTTGCAAGGAAGTGTCGCATTTACATTCATTTGAAGTGTAGACGAGGAATACATAACACTTCGCAAATCATATTATACCTTACCATGAAACATAGAAATGTGATGCGATATCGCGTTTTAATATTCATAAGAACTCTATTGCTACGATACGTAGACATCTACAAACGCTATTTCCTTGCATGGAAGTGTCGCATTTACATTCATTTGAGGTGTAGACGAGGAATACATAACACTTCGCAAATCATATTATATCTTACCATGAAATATAGAAATGAGATGCGATATCGCGTTTTAAGAAGCATTAGAACTCTATTGCTATGATAGGTAGACGTTTGCAAACGCTATTTCCTTGCAAGGAAGTATCGCATTTACATTCATTTGAAGTGTAGACGAGGAATACATAACACTTCGCAAATCATATTATATCTTGCCATGAAACATTGAAATGTGATGCGATATCGCGTTTTAAGAATCATAAGAAATCTATTGCTACGATACGTAGACATCTGCAAACGCTATTTCCTTGCAAGGAAGTGTCGCATTTACATTCACTTGAAGTGTAGACGAGGAATACATGTCACTTCGCAAATCATATTATATCTTACCATGAAACATTGAAATGTGATGCGATATCGCGTTTTAAGAATCATAAGAAATCTATTGCAACGATACGTAGACATCTGCAAGCGCTATTTCCTTGCAAGGAAGTGTCGCATTTACATTCATTTGAAGTGTAGACGAGGAATACATAACACTTCGCAAATCATATTATATCTTACCATGAAACATAGAAATGAGATGCGATATCGCGTTTTAAGAAGCATTAGAACTCTATTGCTGCGGTAGGTAGACGTTTGCAAACGCTATTTCCTTGCAAGGAAGTGTCGCATTTACATTCATTTGAAGTGTAGACGAGGAATACATGACACTTCGCAAATCATATTATATCGTACCATGAAACATAGAAATGAGATGCGATATCGCGTTTTAAAAATCATAAGAACTCTATTGCTACGATACGTAGACATCTGCAAACGCTATTTCCTTGCAAGGAAGTGTCGCATTTACATTCATTTGAAGTATAGACGAGGAATACATAACACTTCGCAAATCATATTATACCTTACCATGAAACATAGAAATGTGATGCGATATCGCGTTTTAATATTCATAAGAACTCTATTGCTACGATACGTAGACATCTACAAACGCTATTTCCTTGCATGGAAGTGTCGCATTTACATTCATTTGAAGTGTAGACGAGGAATACATAACACTTCGCAACTCATATTATATCTTACCATGAATCATAGAAATGAGATGCGATATCGCGTTTTAAGGAGCATTAGAACTCTATTGCTGCGATACCTAGACATCTGCAGACGCTATTTCCTAGCAAGGTAGTGTCGCATTTACATTCATTTGAAGTGTAGACGAGGAATACATGACACTTCGCAAATCATATTATATCTTACCATGAAACATAGAAATGAGATGCGATATCGCGTTTTAAAGATCATAAGAACTCTATTGCTACGATACGTAGACATCTGCAAACGCTATTTCCTTGCAAGCAAGTGTCGCATTTACATTCATTTGAATCGTAGACGAGGAATGCATAACACTTCGCAAATCATATTATATCTTACCATGAAACATAGAAATGAGATGCGATATCGCGTTTTAAGAAGCATTAGAACGCTATTGCTACGATAGATAGACATTCGCAAACAATATTTCCTTGCAAGGAAGTGTCGCATTTACATTCATTTGAAGTGTAGACGAGGAATACATAACACTTCGCAAATCATATTATACCTTACCATGAAACATAGAAATGAGATGCGATATCGCGTTTTAAGAATCTTAAGAACTCTATTGCTACGATACGTAGACATCTGCAAACGCTATTTCCTTGCAAGGAAGTGTCTCATTTACATTCATTTGAAGTGTAGACGAGGAATACATAACACTTCGCAAATCATATTATATCTTACCATGAAATATAGAAATGAGATGCGATATCGCGTTTTAAGAAGCATTAGAACTCTATTGCTATGATAGGTAGACGTTTGCAAACGCTATTTCCTTGCAAGGAAGTATCGCATTTACATTCATTTGAAGTGTAGACGAGGAATACATAACACTTCGCAAATCATATTATATCTTACCATGAAACATAGAAATGAGATGCGATATCGCGTTTTAAGAAGCATTAGAACTCTATTGCTGCGGTAGGTAGACGTTTGCAAACGCTATTTCCTTGCAAGGAAGTGTCGCATTTACATTCATTTGAAGTGTAGACGAGGAATACATGACACTTCGCAAATCATATTATATCGTACCATGAAACATAGAAATGTGATGCGATATCGCGTTTTAAGAATCATAAGAAATCTATTGCTACGATACGTAGACATCTGCAAACGCTATTTCCTTGCAAGGAAGTGTCGCATTTACATTCACTTGAAGTGTAGACGAGGAATACATGTCACTTCGCAAATCATATTATATCTTACCATGAAACATTGAAATGTGATGCGATATCGCGTTTTAAGAATCATAAGAAATCTATTGCAACGATACGTAGACATCTGCAAGCGCTATTTCCTTGCAAGGAAGTGTCGCATTTACATTCATTTGAAGTGTAGACGAGGAATACATGTCACTTCGCAAATCATATTATATCTTACCATGAATCATAGAAATGAGATGCGATATCGCGTTTTAAGGAGCATTAGAACTCTATTGCTGCGATACCTAGACATCTGCAGACGCTATTTCCTAGCAAGGTAGTGTCGCATTTACATTCATTTGAAGTGTAGACGAGGAATACATGACACTTCGCAAATCATATTATATCTTACCATGAAACATAGAAATGAGATGCGATATCGCGTTTTAAAGATCATAAGAACTCTATTGCTACGATACGTAGACATCTGCAAACGCTATTTCCTTGCAAGGAAGTGTCGCATTTACATTCATTTGAATCGTAGACGAGGAGTGCATAACACTTCGCAAATCATATTATATCTTACCATGAAACATAGAAATGAGATGCGATAGCGCGTTTTAAGAAGCATTAGAACGCTATTGCTACGATAGATAGACATTCGCAAACAATATTTCCTTGCAAGGAAGTGTCGCATTTACATTCATTTGAAGTGTAGACGAGGAATACATAACACTTCGCAAATCATATTATACCTTACCATGAAACATAGAAATGAGATGCGATATCGCGTTTTAAGAATCTTAAGAACTCTACTGCTACGATACGTAGACATCTGCAAACGCTATTTCCTTGCAAGGAAGTGTCTCATTTACATTCATTTGAAGTGTAGACGAGGAATACATAACACTTCGCAAATCATATTATATCTTACCATGAAATATAGAAATGAGATGCGATATCGCGTTTTAGGAAGCATTAGAACTCTATTGCTATGATAGGTAGACGTTTGCAAACGCTATTTCCTTGCAAGGAAGTATCGCATTTACATTCATTTGAAGTGTAGACGAGGAATACATAACACTTCGCAAATCAGATTATATCTTACCATGAAACATTGAAATGTGATGCGATATCGCGTTTTAAGAATCATAAGAAATCTATTGCTACGATACGTAGACATCTGCAAACGCTATTTCCTTGCAAGGAAGTGTCGCATTTACATTCATTTGAAGTGTAGACGAGGAATGCATGTCACTTCGCAAATCATATTATATCTTACCATGAATCATAGAAATGAGATGCGATATCGCGTTTTAAGGAGCATTAGAACTCTATTGCTGCGATACCTAGACATCTGCAGACGCTATTTCCTAGCAAGGTAGTGTCGCATTTACATTCATTTGAAGTGTAGACGAGGAATACATGACATTTCGCAAATTATATTATATCTTACCATGAAACATAGAAATGAGATGCGATATCGCGTTTTAAGGATCATAAGAACTCTATTGCTACGATACGTAGACATCTGCAAACGCTATTTCCTTGCAAGGAAGTGTCGCATTTACATTCATTTGAAGTGTAGACGAGGAATACATAACACTTCGCAAATCATATTATACCTTACCATGAAATATAGAAATGAGATGCGATATCGCGTTTTAAGAAGCATTAGAACTCTATTGCTACGATAGGTAGACGTTTGCAAACGCTATTTCCTTGCAAGGAAGTGTCGCATTTACATTCATTTGAAGTGTAGACGAGGAATACATAACACTTCGGAAATCATTTTATATCTTACCATGAAACATAGAAATGAGATGCGATATCGCGTTTTAAGAATCATAAGAACTCTATTGCTACGATACCTGGACATCTGCAGACGCTATTTCCTATCAGGGAAGTGTGGCATTTACATTCATTTGAAGTGTAGACGAGAAATACATGACACTTCGCAAATCATATTATATCTTACCATGAAACATTGAAATGTGATGCGATATCGCGTTTTAAGAATCATAAGAAATCTATTGCTACGATACGTAGACATCTGCAAACGCTATTTCCTTGCAAGGAAGTGTCGCATTTACATTCATTTGAAGTGTAGACGAGGAATACATGTCACTTCGCAAATCATATTATATCTTACCATGAATCATAGAAATGAGATGCGATATCGCGTTTTAAGAAGCATTAGAACTCTACTGCTACGGTAGGTAGACGTTTGCAAACGCTATTTCCTTGCAAGGAAGTGTCGCATTTACATTCATTTGAAGTGTAGACGAGGAATACATGACACTTCGCAAATCATATTATATCTTACCATGAAACATAGAAATGAGATGCGATATCGCGTTTTAAGAATCGTAAGAACTATATTGCTACGATACGAAGACATCTGCAAACGCTATTTCCTGCAAGGAAGTGTCGCATTTACATTCATTTGAAGTGTAGACGAGGAATACATGACACTTCGCAAATCATATTATATCTTACCATGAAACATAGAAACGAGATGCGATATCGCGTTTTAAGAAGCATTAGAACACTATTGCTACGATAGATAGACATTCGCAAACGCTATTTCCTTGCAAGGAAGTGTCTCATTTACATTCATTTGAAGTGTAGACAAGGAATACATAACACTTCGCAAATCATATTATATCTTACCATGAAATATAGAAATGAGATGCGATATCGCGTTTTAAGAAGCACTAGAACTCTATTGCTACGGTAGGTAGACGTTTGCAAACGCTATTTCCTTGCAAGGAAGTGTCGCATTTACATTCATTTGAAGTGTAGACGAGGAATACATGACACTTCGCAAATCATATTATATCTTACCATGAAACATAGAAATGAGATTGCGATATCGCGTTCTAAGAAGCATTAGAACTCTATTGCTACGATACCTAGACATCTGCAGACGCTATTTCCTAGCAAGGAAGTGTCGCATTTACATTCATTTGAAGTGTAGACGAGGAATACATAACACTTCGCAAATCATATTATATCTTACCATGAAACATAGAAATGAGATGCGATATCGCGCTTTAAGAATCAAAAGAACTCTACTGCTACGATACGTAGACATCTGCAAACGCTATTTCCTTGCAAGGAAGTGTCGCATTTACATTCATTTGAAGTGTAGACGAGGAATACATGTCACTTCGCAAATCATATTATATCTTACCATGAAACATAGAAATGAGATGCGATATCGCGTTTTAAGAATCATAAGAACACTATTGCTACGATACGTAGACATCTGCAAACGCTATTTCCTCGCAAGGAAGTGTCGCATTTACATTCATTTGAATCGTAGACGAGGAATGAACAACGCTTCGCAAATCATATTATATCTTACCATGAAACATAGAAATGAGATGCGATATCGCGTTTTAAGAAGCATTAGAACGCTATTGCTACGATAGATAGACATTCGCAAACGCTATTTCCTTGCAAGGAAGTGTCGCATTTACATTCATTTGAAGTGTAGACGAGGAATACATAACACTTCGCAAATCATATTATACCTTACCATGAAACATAGAAATGAGATGCGATATCGCGTTTTAAGAATCTTAAGAACTCTATTGCTACGATACGTAGACATCTGCAAACGCTATTTCCTTGCAAGGAAGTGTCTCATTTACATTCATTTGAAGTGTAGACGAGGAATACATAACACTTCGCAAATCATATTATATCTTACCATAAAATATAGAAATGAGATGCGATATCGCGTTTTAAGAAGCATTAGAACTCTATTGCTATGATAGGTAGACGTTTGCAAACGCTATTTCCTTGCAAGGAAGTATCGCATTTACATTCATTTGAAGTGTAGACGAGGAATACATAACACTTCGCAAATCAGATTATATCTTACCATGAAACATTGAAATGTGATGCGATATCGCGTTTTAAGAATCATAAGAAATCTATTGCTACGACACGTAGACATCTGCAAACGCTATTTCCTTGCAAGGAAGTGTCGCATTTACATTCACTTGAAGTGTAGACGAGGAATACATGTCACTTCGCAAATCATATTATATCTTACCATGAAACATTGAAATGTGATGCGATATCGCGTTTTAAGAATCATAAGAAATCTATTGCTACGATACGTAGACATCTGCAAACGCTATTTCCTTGCAAGGAAGTGTCGCATTTACATTCATTTGAAGTGTAGACGAGGAATACATGTCACTTCGCAAATCATATTATATCTTACCATGAATCATAGAAATGAGATGCGATATCGCGTTTTAAGAAGCATTAGAACTCTATTGCTACGGTAGGTAGACGCTTGCAAACGCTATTTCCTTGCAAGGAAGTGTCGCATTTACATTCATTTGAAGTGTAGACGAGGAATACATAACACTTCGCAAATCATATTATACCTTACCATGAAACATAGAAATGAGATGCGATATCGCGTTTTAAGGATCATAAGAACTCTATTGCTACGATACGTAGACATCTGCAAACGCTATTTCCTTGCAAGGAAGTGTCGCATTTACATTCATTTGAAGTGTAGACGAGGAATACATAACACTTCGCAAATCATATTATACCTTACCATGAAATATAGAAATGAGATGCGATATCGCGTTTTAAGAAGCATTAGAACTCTATTGCTACGATAGGTAGACGTTTGCAAACGCTATTTCCTTGCAAGGAAGTGTCGCATTTACATTCATTTGAAGTGTAGACGAGGAATACATAACACTTCGGAAATCATTTTATATCTTACCATGAAACATAGAAATGAGATGCGATATCGCGTTTTAAGAATCATAAGAACTCTATTGCTACGATACCTGGACATCTGCAGACGCTATTTCCTATCAGGGAAGTGTGGCATTTACATTCATTTGAAGTGTAGACGAGAAATACATGACACTTCGCAAATCATATTATATCTTACCATGAAACATTGAAATGTGATGCGATATCGCGTTTTAAGAATCATAAGAAATCTATTGCTACGATACGTAGACATCTGCAAACGCTATTTCCTTGCAAGGAAGTGTCGCATTTACATTCATTTGAAGTGTAGACGAGGAATACATGTCACTTCGCAAATCATATTATATCTTACCATGAATCATAGAAATGAGATGCGATATCGCGTTTTAAGAAGCATTAGAACTCTACTGCTACGGTAGGTAGACGTTTGCAAACGCTATTTCCTTGCAAGGAAGTGTCGCATTTACATTCATTTGAAGTGTAGACGAGGAATACATGACACTTCGCAAATCATATTATATCTTACCATGAAACATAGAAATGAGATGCGATATCGCGTTTTAAGAATCGTAAGAACTATATTGCTACGATACGAAGACATCTGCAAACGCTATTTCCTGCAAGGAAGTGTCGCATTTACATTCATTTGAAGTGTAGACGAGGAATACATGACACTTCGCAAATCATATTATATCTTACCATGAAACATAGAAACGAGATGCGATATCGCGTTTTAAGAAGCATTAGAACACTATTGCTACGATAGATAGACATTCGCAAACGCTATTTCCTTGCAAGGAAGTGTCTCATTTACATTCATTTGAAGTGTAGACAAGGAATACATAACACTTCGCAAATCATATTATATCTTACCATGAAATATAGAAATGAGATGCGATATCGCGTTTTAAGAAGCACTAGAACTCTATTGCTACGGTAGGTAGACGTTTGCAAACGCTATTTCCTTGCAAGGAAGTGTCGCATTTACATTCATTTGAAGTGTAGACGAGGAATACATGACACTTCGCAAATCATATTATATCTTACCATGAAACATAGAAATGAGATTGCGATATCGCGTTCTAAGAAGCATTAGAACTCTATTGCTACGATACCTAGACATCTGCAGACGCTATTTCCTAGCAAGGAAGTGTCGCATTTACATTAATTTGAAGTGTAGACGAGGAATACATAACACTTCGCAAATCATATTATATCTTACCATGAAACATAGAAATGAGATGCGATATCGCGCTTTAAGAATCAAAAGAACTCTACTGCTACGATACGTAGACATCTGCAAACGCTATTTCCTTGCAAGGAAGTGTCGCATTTACATTCATTTGAAGTGTAGACGAGGAATACATGTCACTTCGCAAATCATATTATATCTTACCATGAAACATAGAAATGAGATGCGATATCGCGTTTTAAGAATCATAAGAACACTATTGCTACGATACGTAGACATCTGCAAACGCTATTTCCTCGCAAGGAAGTGTCGCATTTACATTCATTTGAATCGTAGACGAGGAATGAACAACGCTTCGCAAATCATATTATATCTTACCATGAAACATAGAAATGAGATGCGATATCGCGTTTTAAGAAGCATTAGAACTCTATTGCTACGGTAGGTAGACGCTTGCAAACGCTATTTCCTTGCAAGGAAGTGTCGCATTTACATTCATTTGAAGTGTAGACGAGGAATACATAACACTTCGCAAATCATATTATACCTTACCATGAAACATAGAAATGAGATGCGATATCGCGTTTTAAGAATCATAAGAACTCCATTGCTACGATACGTAGACATCTGCAAACGCTATTTCCTTGCAAGGAAGTGTCTCATTTACATTCATTTGAAGTGTAGACGACGAATACTTAACACTTCGCAAATCATATTATATCTCACCATGAAAAATAGAAATGAGATGCGATATCGCGTTTTAAGAAGCATTAGAACTCTATTGCTGCGGTAGGTAGACGTTTGCAAACGCTATTTCCTTGCAAGGAAGTGTCGCATTTACATTCATTTGAAGTGTAGACGAGGAATACATGACACTTCGCAAATCATATTATATCGTACCATGAAACATAGAAATGAGATGCGATATCGCGTTTTAAAAATCATAAGAACTCTATTGCTACGATACGTAGACATCTGCAAACGCTATTTCCTTGCAAGGAAGTGTCGCATTTACATTCATTTCAAGTGTAGACGAGGAATACATAACACTTCGCAAATCATATTATACCTTACCATGAAATATAGAAATGAGATGCGATATCGCGTTTTAAGAAGCATTAGAACCCTATTGCTACGATAGGTAGACGTTTGCAAACGCTATTTCCTTGCAAGGAAGTGTCGCATTTACATTCATTTGAAGTGTAGACGAGGAATACATAACACTTCGGAAATCATTTTATATCTTACCATGAAACATAGAAATGAGATGCGATATCGCGTTTTAAGAATCATAAGAACTCTATTGCTACGATACCTGGACATCTGCAGACGCTATTTCCTATCAGGGAAGTGTGGCATTTACATTCATTTGAAGTGTAGACGAGAAATACATGACACTTCGCAAATCATATTATATCTTACCATGAAACATTGAAATGTGATGCGATATCGCGTTTTAAGAATCATAAGAAATCTATTGCTACGATACGTAGACATCTGCAAACGCTATTTCCTTGCAAGGAAGTGTCGCATTTACATTCATTTGAAGTGTAGACGAGGAATACATGTCACTTCGCAAATCATATTATATCTTACCATGAATCATAGAAATGAGATGCGATATCGCGTTTTAAGAAGCATTAGAACTCTATTGCTACGGTAGGTAGACGTTTGCAAACGCTATTTCCTTGCAAGGAAGTGTCGCATTTACATTCATTTGAAGTGTAGACGAGGAATACATGACACTTCGCAAATCATATTATATCTTACCATGAAACATAGAAATGAGATGCGATATCGCGTTTTAAGAATCGTAAGAACTATATTGCTACGATACGAAGACATCTGCAAACGCTATATCCTGCAAGGAAGTGTCGCATTTACATTCATTTGAAGTGTAGACGAGGAATACATGACACTTCGCAAATCATATTATATCTTACCATGAAACATAGAAACGAGATGCGATATCGCGTTTTAAGAAGCATTAGAACACTATTGCTACGATAGATAGACATTCGCAAACGCTATTTCCTTGCAACGAAGTGTCTCATTTACATTCATTTGAAGTGTAGACGAGGAGTACATAACACTTCGCAAATCATATTATATCTTACCATGAAATATAGAAATGAGATGCGATATCGCGTTTTAAGAAGCATTAGAACTCTATTGCTGCGGTAGGTAGACGTTTGCAAACGCTATTTCCTTGCAAGGAAGTGTCGCATTTACATCCATTTGAAGTGTAGACGAGGAATACATAACACTTCGCAAATCATATTATATCTTACCATGAAACATAGAAATGAGATGCGATATCGCGTTTTAAGAAGCATTAGAACACTATTGCTACGATAGATAGACATTCGCAAACGCTATTCCCTTGCAAGGAAGTGTCGCATTTACATTCATTTGTAGTGTAGACGAGGTATACATGACACTTCGCAATTCATATTATATCTTACCATGAAACATAGAAATGAGATGCGATATCGCGTTTTAAGAAGCATTAGAACTCTATGGCTACGATAGGTAGACATCTGCAAACGCTATTTCCTAGCGAGGAAGTGTCGCATTTACATTCATTTGAAGTGTAGACGAGGAATACATAACACTTCGCAAACCATATTATACCTTACCATGAAACATAGAAATGAGATGCGACATCGCGTTTTAGGAATCATAAGAACTCTATTGCTACGATAAGTAGACATCTGCAAACGCTATTTCCTTGCAAGGAAGTGTCTCATTTACATTCATTTGAAGTGTAGACAAGGAATACATGACACTTCGCAAATCATATTATATCTTACCATGAAATATAGAAATGAGATGCGATATCGCGTTTTAAGAAGCACTAGAACTCTATTGCTACGGTAGGTAGACGTTTGCAAACGCTATTTCCTTGCAAGGAAGTGTCGCATTTACATTCATTTGAAGTGTAGACGAGGAATACATGACACTTCGCAAATCATATTATATCTTACCATGAAACATAGAAATGAGATTGCGATATCGCGTTCTAAGAAGCATTAGAACTCTATTGCTACGATACCTAGACATCTGCAGACGCTATTTCCTAGCAAGGAAGTGTCGCATTTACATTCATTTGAAGTGTAGACGAGGAATACATAACACTTCGCAAATCATATTATATCTTACCATGAAACATAGAAATGAGATGCGATATCGCGCTTTAAGAATCATAAGAACTCTACTGCTACGATACGTAGACATCTGCAAACGCTATTTCCTTGCAAGGAAGTGTCGCATTTACATTCATTTGAAGTGTAGACGAGGAATACATGTCACTTCGCAAATCATATTATATCTTACCATGAAACATAGAAATGAGATGCGATATCGCGTTTTAAGAATCATAAGAACTCTATTGCTACGATACGTAGACATCTGCAAACGCTATTTCCTCGCAAGGAAGTGTCGCATTTACATTCATTTGAATCGTAGACGAGGAATGCACAACGCTTCGCAAATCATATTATATCTTACCATGAAACATAGAAATGAGATGCGATATCGCGTTTTAAGAAGCATTAGAACGCTATTGCTACGATAGATAGACATTCGCAAACGCTATTTCCTTGCAAGGAAGTGTCGCATTTACATTCATTTGAAGTGTAGACGAGGAATACATAACACTTCGCAAATCATATTATACCTTACCATGAAACATAGAAATGAGATGCGATATCGCGTTTTAAGAATCTTAAGAACTCTATTGCTACGATACGTAGACATCTGCAAACGCTATTTCCTTGCAAGGAAGTGTCTCATTTACATTCATTTGAAGTGTAGACGAGGAATACATAACACTTCGCAAATCATATTATATCTTACCATAAAATATAGAAATGAGATGCGATATCGCGTTTTAAGAAGCATTAGAACTCTATTGCTGCGGTAGGTAGACGTTTGCAAACGCTATTTCCTTGCAAGGAAGTGTCGCATTTACATTCATTTGAAGTGTAGACGAGGAATACATAACACTTCGCAAATCATATTATATCTTACCATGAAACATAGAAATGAGATGCGATATCGCGTTTTAAGAAGCATTAGAACACTATTGCTACGATAGATAGACATTCGCAAACGCTATTTCCTTGCAAGGAAGTGTCGCATTTACATTCATTTGAAGTGTAGACGAGGAATACATAACACTTCGCAAATCATATTATACCTTACCATGAAACATAGAAATGAGATGCGATATCGCGTTTTAAGAATCTTAAGAACTCTATTGCTACGATACGTAGACATCTGCAAACGCTATTTCCTTGCAAGGAAGTGTCTCATTTACATTCATTTGAAGTGTAGACGAGGAATACATAACACTTCGCAAATCATATTATATCTTACCATAAAATATAGAAATGAGATGCGATATCGCGTTTTAAGAAGCATTAGAACTCTATTGCTATGATAGGTAGACGTTTGCAAACGCTATTTCCTTGCAAGGAAGTATCGCATTTACATTCATTTGAAGTGTAGACGAGGAATACATAACACTTCGCAAATCAGATTATATCTTACCATGAAACATTGAAATGTGATGCGATATCGCGTTTTAAGAATCATAAGAAATCTATTGCTACGATACGTAGACATCTGCAAACGCTATTTCCTTGCAAGGAAGTGTCGCATTTACATTCACTTGAAGTGTAGACGAGGAATACATGTCACTTCGCAAATCATATTATATCTTACCATGAAACATTGAAATGTGATGCGATATCGCGTTTTAAGAATCATAAGAAATCTATTGCTACGATACGTAGACATCTGCAAACGCTATTTCCTTGCAAGGAAGTGTCGCATTTACATTCATTTGAAGTGTAGACGAGGAATACATGTCACTTCGCAAATCATATTATATCTTACCATGAATCATAGAAATGAGATGCGATATCGCGTTTTAAGAAGCATTAGAACTCTATTGCTACGGTAGGTAGACGCTTGCAAACGCTATTTCCTTGCAAGGAAGTGTCGCATTTACATTCATTTGAAGTGTAGACGAGGAATACATAACACTTCGCAAATCATATTATACCTTACCATGAAACATAGAAATGAGATGCGATATCGCGTTTTAAGGATCATAAGAACTCTATTGCTACGATACGTAGACATCTGCAAACGCTATTTCCTTGCAAGGAAGTGTCGCATTTACATTCATTTGAAGTGTAGACGAGGAATACATAACACTTCGCAAATCATATTATACCTTACCATGAAATATAGAAATGAGATGCGATATCGCGTTTTAAGAAGCATTAGAACTCTATTGCTACGATAGGTAGACGTTTGCAAACGCTATTTCCTTGCAAGGAAGTGTCGCATTTACATTCATTTGAAGTGTAGACGAGGAATACATAACACTTCGGAAATCATTTTATATCTTACCATGAAACATAGAAATGAGATGCGATATCGCGTTTTAAGAATCATAAGAACTCTATTGCTACGATACCTGGACATCTGCAGACGCTATTTCCTATCAGGGAAGTGTGGCATTTACATTCATTTGAAGTGTAGACGAGAAATACATGACACTTCGCAAATCATATTATATCTTACCATGAAACATTGAAATGTGATGCGATATCGCGTTTTAAGAATCATAAGAAATCTATTGCTACGATACGTAGACATCTGCAAACGCTATTTCCTTGCAAGGAAGTGTCGCATTTACATTCATTTGAAGTGTAGACGAGGAATACATGTCACTTCGCAAATCATATTATATCTTACCATGAATCATAGAAATGAGATGCGATATCGCGTTTTAAGAAGCATTAGAACTCTACTGCTACGGTAGGTAGACGTTTGCAAACGCTATTTCCTTGCAAGAAAGTGTCGCATTTACATTCATTTGAAGTGTAGACGAGGAATACATGACACTTCGCAAATCATATTATATCTTACCATGAAACATAGAAATGAGATGCGATATCGCGTTTTAAGAATCGTAAGAACTATATTGCTACGATACGAAGACATCTGCAAACGCTATTTCCTGCAAGGAAGTGTCGCATTTACATTCATTTGAAGTGTAGACGAGGAATACATGACACTTCGCAAATCATATTATATCTTACCATGAAACATAGAAACGAGATGCGATATCGCGTTTTAAGAAGCATTAGAACACTATTGCTACGATAGATAGACATTCGCAAACGCTATTTCCTTGCAAGGAAGTGTCTCATTTACATTCATTTGAAGTGTAGACAAGGAATACATAACACTTCGCAAATCATATTATATCTTACCATGAAATATAGAAATGAGATGCGATATCGCGTTTTAAGAAGCACTAGAACTCTATTGCTACGGTAGGTAGACGTTTGCAAACGCTATTTCCTTGCAAGGAAGTGTCGCATTTACATTCATTTGAAGTGTAGACGAGGAATACATGACACTTCGCAAATCATATTATATCTTACCATGAAACATAGAAATGAGATTGCGATATCGCGTTCTAAGAAGCATTAGAACTCTATTGCTACGATACCTAGACATCTGCAGACGCTATTTCCTAGCAAGGAAGTGTCGCATTTACATTCATTTGAAGTGTAGACGAGGAATACATAACACTTCGCAAATCATATTATATCTTACCATGAAACATAGAAATGAGATGCGATATCGCGCTTTAAGAATCAAAAGAACTCTACTGCTACGATACGTAGACATCTGCAAACGCTATTTCCTTGCAAGGAAGTGTCGCATTTACATTCATTTGAAGTGTAGACGAGGAATACATGTCACTTCGCAAATCATATTATATCTTACCATGAAACATAGAAATGAGATGCGATATCGCGTTTTAAGAATCATAAGAACACTATTGCTACGATACGTAGACATCTGCAAACGCTATTTCCTCGCAAGGAAGTGTCGCATTTACATTCATTTGAATCGTAGACGAGGAATGAACAACGCTTCGCAAATCATATTATATCTTACCATGAAACATAGAAATGAGATGCGATATCGCGTTTTAAGAAGCATTAGAACTCTATTGCTACGGTAGGTAGACGCTTGCAAACGCTATTTCCTTGCAAGGAAGTGTCGCATTTACATTCATTTGAAGTGTAGACGAGGAATACATAACACTTCGCAAATCATATTATACCTTACCATGAAACATAGAAATGAGATGCGATATCGCGCTTTAAGAATCAAAAGAACTCTACTGCTACGATACGTAGACATCTGCAAACGCTATTTCCTTGCAAGGAAGTGTCGCATTTACATTCATTTGAAGTGTAGACGAGGAATACATGTCACTTCGCAAATCATATTATATCTTACCATGAAACATAGAAATGAGATGCGATATCGCGTTTTAAGAAGCACTAGAACTCTATTGCTACGGTAGGTAGACGTTTGCAAACGCTATTTCCTTGCAAGGAAGTGTCGCATTTACATTCATTTGAAGTGTAGACGAGGAATACATGACACTTCGCAAATCATATTATATCTTACCATGAAACATAGAAATGAGATTGCGATATCGCGTTCTAAGAAGCATTAGAACTCTATTGCTACGATACCTAGACATCTGCAGACGCTATTTCCTAGCAAGGAAGTGTCGCATTTACATTCATTTGAAGTGTAGACGAGGAATACATAACACTTCGCAAATCATATTATATCTTACCATGAAACATAGAAATGAGATGCGATATCGCGCTTTAAGAATCAAAAGAACTCTACTGCTACGATACGTAGACATCTGCAAACGCTATTTCCTTGCAAGGAAGTGTCGCATTTACATTCATTTGAAGTGTAGACGAGGAATACATGTCACTTCGCAAATCATATTATATCTTACCATGAAACATAGAAATGAGATGCGATATCGCGTTTTAAGAATCATAAGAACACTATTGCTACGATACGTAGACATCTGCAAACGCTATTTCCTCGCAAGGAAGTGTCGCATTTACATTCATTTGAATCGTAGACGAGGAATGAACAACGCTTCGCAAATCATATTATATCTTACCATGAAACATAGAAATGAGATGCGATATCGCGTTTTAAGAAGCATTAGAACTCTATTGCTACGGTAGGTAGACGCTTGCAAACGCTATTTCCTTGCAAGGAAGTGTCGCATTTACATTCATTTGAAGTGTAGACGAGGAATACATAACACTTCGCAAATCATATTATACCTTACCATGAAACATAGAAATGAGATGCGATATCGCGCTTTAAGAATCAAAAGAACTCTACTGCTACGATACGTAGACATCTGCAAACGCTATTTCCTTGCAAGGAAGTGTCGCATTTACATTCATTTGAAGTGTAGACGAGGAATACATGTCACTTCGCAAATCATATTATATCTTACCATGAAACATAGAAATGAGATGCGATATCGCGTTTTAAGAAGCACTAGAACTCTATTGCTACGGTAGGTAGACGTTTGCAAACGCTATTTCCTTGCAAGGAAGTGTCGCATTTACATTCATTTGAAGTGTAGACGAGGAATACATGACACTTCGCAAATCATATTATATCTTACCATGAAACATAGAAATGAGATTGCGATATCGCGTTCTAAGAAGCATTAGAACTCTATTGCTACGATACCTAGACATCTGCAGACGCTATTTCCTAGCAAGGAAGTGTCGCATTTACATTCATTTGAAGTGTAGACGAGGAATACATAACACTTCGCAAATCATATTATATCTTACCATGAAACATAGAAATGAGATGCGATATCGCGCTTTAAGAATCAAAAGAACTCTACTGCTACGATACGTAGACATCTGCAAACGCTATTTCCTTGCAAGGAAGTGTCGCATTTACATTCATTTGAAGTGTAGACGAGGAATACATGTCACTTCGCAAATCATATTATATCTTACCATGAAACATAGAAATGAGATGCGATATCGCGTTTTAAGAATCATAAGAACACTATTGCTACGATACGTAGACATCTGCAAACGCTATTTCCTCGCAAGGAAGTGTCGCATTTACATTCATTTGAATCGTAGACGAGGAATGAACAACGCTTCGCAAATCATATTATATCTTACCATGAAACATAGAAATGAGATGCGATATCGCGTTTTAAGAAGCATTAGAACTCTATTGCTACGGTAGGTAGACGCTTGAAAACGCTATTTCCTTGCAAGGAAGTGTCGCATTTACATTCATTTGAAGTGTAGACGAGGAATACATAACACTTCGCAAATCATATTATACCTTACCATGAAACATAGAAATGAGATGCGATATCGCGCTTTAAGAATCAAAAGAACTCTACTGCTACGATACGTAGACATCTGCAAACGCTATTTCCTTGCAAGGAAGTGTCGCATTTACATTCATTTGAAGTGTAGACGAGGAATACATGTCACTTCGCAAATCATATTATATCTTACCATGAAACATAGAAATGAGATGCGATATCGCGTTTTAAGAATCATAAGAACACTATTGCTACGATACGTAGACATCTGCAAACGCTATTTCCTCGCAAGGAAGTGTCGCATTTACATTCATTTGAATCGTAGACGAGGAATGAACAACGCTTCGCAAATCATATTATATCTTACCATGAAACATAGAAATGAGATGCGATATCGCGTTTTAAGAAGCATTAGAACTCTATTGCTACGGTAGGTAGACGCTTGCAAACGCTATTTCCTTGCAAGGTAGTGTCGCATTTACATTCATTTGAAGTGTAGACGAGGAATACATAACACTTCGCAAATCATATTATACCTTACCATGAAACATAGAAATGAGATGCGATATCGCGTTTTAAGAATCATAAGAACTCCATTGCTACGATACGTAGACATCTGCAAACGCTATTTCCTTGCAAGGAAGTGTCTCATTTACATTCATTTGAAGTGTAGACGACGAATACTTAACACTTCGCAAATCATATTATATCTCACCATGAAAAATAGAAATGAGATGCGATATCGCGTTTTAAGAAGCATTAGAACTCTATTGCTGCGGTAGGTAGACGTTTGCAAACGCTATTTCCTTGCAAGGAAGTGTCGCATTTACATTCATTTGAAGTGTAGACGAGGAATACATGACACTTCGCAAATCATATTATATCGTACCATGAAACATAGAAATGAGATGCGATATCGCGTTTTAAAAATCATAAGAACTCTATTGCTACGATACGTAGACATCTGCAAACGCTATTTCCTTGCAAGGAAGTGTCGCATTTACATTCATTTCAAGTGTAGACGAGGAATACATAACACTTCGCAAATCATATTATACCTTACCATGAAATATAGAAATGAGATGCGATATCGCGTTTTAAGAAGCATTAGAACCCTATTGCTACGATAGGTAGACGTTTGCAAACGCTATTTCCTTGCAAGGAAGTGTCGCATTTACATTCATTTGAAGTGTAGACGAGGAATACATAACACTTCGGAAATCATTTTATATCTTACCATGAAACATAGAAATGAGATGCGATATCGCGTTTTAAGAATCATAAGAACTCTATTGCTACGATACCTGGACATCTGCAGACGCTATTTCCTATCAGGGAAGTGTGGCATTTACATTCATTTGAAGTGTAGACGAGAAATACATGACACTTCGCAAATCATATTATATCTTACCATGAAACATTGAAATGTGATGCGATATCGCGTTTTAAGAATCATAAGAAATCTATTGCTACGATACGTAGACATCTGCAAACGCTATTTCCTTGCAAGGAAGTGTCGCATTTACATTCATTTGAAGTGTAGACGAGGAATACATGTCACTTCGCAAATCATATTATATCTTACCATGAATCATAGAAATGAGATGCGATATCGCGTTTTAAGAAGCATTAGAACTCTATTGCTACGGTAGGTAGACGTTTGCAAACGCTATTTCCTTGCAAGGAAGTGTCGCATTTACATTCATTTGAAGTGTAGACGAGGAATACATGACACTTCGCAAATCATATTATATCTTACCATGAAACATAGAAATGAGATGCGATATCGCGTTTTAAGAATCGTAAGAACTATATTGCTACGATACGAAGACATCTGCAAACGCTATATCCTGCAAGGAAGTGTCGCATTTACATTCATTTGAAGTGTAGACGAGGAATACATGACACTTCGCAAATCATATTATATCTTACCATGAAACATAGAAACGAGATGCGATATCGCGTTTTAAGAAGCATTAGAACACTATTGCTACGATAGATAGACATTCGCAAACGCTATTTCCTTGCAACGAAGTGTCTCATTTACATTCATTTGAAGTGTAGACGAGGAGTACATAACACTTCGCAAATCATATTATATCTTACCATGAAATATAGAAATGAGATGCGATATCGCGTTTTAAGAAGCATTAGAACTCTATTGCTGCGGTAGGTAGACGTTTGCAAACGCTATTTCCTTGCAAGGAAGTGTCGCATTTACATCCATTTGAAGTGTAGACGAGGAATACATAACACTTCGCAAATCATATTATATCTTACCATGAAACATAGAAATGAGATGCGATATCGCGTTTTAAGAAGCATTAGAACACTATTGCTACGATAGATAGACATTCGCAAACGCTATTCCCTTGCAAGGAAGTGTCGCATTTACATTCATTTGTAGTGTAGACGAGGTATACATGACACTTCGCAATTCATATTATATCTTACCATGAAACATAGAAATGAGATGCGATATCGCGTTTTAAGAAGCATTAGAACTCTATGGCTACGATAGGTAGACATCTGCAAACGCTATTTCCTAGCGAGGAAGTGTCGCATTTACATTCATTTGAAGTGTAGACGAGGAATACATAACACTTCGCAAACCATATTATACCTTACCATGAAACATAGAAATGAGATGCGACATCGCGTTTTAAGAATCATAAGAACTCTATTGCTACGATAAGTAGACATCTGCAAACGCTATTTCCTTGCAAGGAAGTGTCTCATTTACATTCATTTGAAGTGTAGACAAGGAATACATGACACTTCGCAAATCATATTATATCTTACCATGAAATATAGAAATGAGATGCGATATCGCGTTTTAAGAAGCACTAGAACTCTATTGCTACGGTAGGTAGACGTTTGCAAACGCTATTTCCTTGCAAGGAAGTGTCGCATTTACATTCATTTGAAGTGTAGACGAGGAATACATGACACTTCGCAAATCATATTATATCTTACCATGAAACATAGAAATGAGATTGCGATATCGCGTTCTAAGAAGCATTAGAACTCTATTGCTACGATACCTAGACATCTGCAGACGCTATTTCCTAGCAAGGAAGTGTCGCATTTACATTCATTTGAAGTGTAGACGAGGAATACATAACACTTCGCAAATCATATTATATCTTACCATGAAACATAGAAATGAGATGCGATATCGCGCTTTAAGAATCATAAGAACTCTACTGCTACGATACGTAGACATCTGCAAACGCTATTTCCTTGCAAGGAAGTGTCGCATTTACATTCATTTGAAGTGTAGACGAGGAATACATGTCACTTCGCAAATCATATTATATCTTACCATGAAACATAGAAATGAGATGCGATATCGCGTTTTAAGAATCATAAGAACTCTATTGCTACGATACGTAGACATCTGCAAACGCTATTTCCTCGCAAGGAAGTGTCGCATTTACATTCATTTGAATCGTAGACGAGGAATGCACAACGCTTCGCAAATCATATTATATCTTACCATGAAACATAGAAATGAGATGCGATATCGCGTTTTAAGAAGCATTAGAACGCTATTGCTACGATAGATAGACATTCGCAAACGCTATTTCCTTGCAAGGAAGTGTCGCATTTACATTCATTTGAAGTGTAGACGAGGAATACATAACACTTCGCAAATCATATTATACCTTACCATGAAACATAGAAATGAGATGCGATATCGCGTTTTAAGAATCTTAAGAACTCTATTGCTACGATACGTAGACATCTGCAAACGCTATTTCCTTGCAAGGAAGTGTCTCATTTACATTCATTTGAAGTGTAGACGAGGAATACATAACACTTCGCAAATCATATTATATCTTACCATAAAATATAGAAATGAGATGCGATATCGCGTTTTAAGAAGCATTAGAACTCTATTGCTGCGGTAGGTAGACGTTTGCAAACGCTATTTCCTTGCAAGGAAGTGTCGCATTTACATTCATTTGAAGTGTAGACGAGGAATACATAACACTTCGCAAATCATATTATATCTTACCATGAAACATAGAAATGAGATGCGATATCGCGTTTTAAGAAGCATTAGAACACTATTGCTACGATAGATAGACATTCGCAAACGCTATTCCCTTGCAAGGAAGTGTCGCATTTACATTCATTTGTAGTGTAGACGAGGTATACATGACACTTCGCAATTCATATTATATCTTACCATGAAACATAGAAATGAGATGCGATATCGCGTTTTAAGAAGCATTAGAACTCTATGGCTACGATAGGTAGACATCTGCAAACGCTATTTCCTAGCGAGGAAGTGTCGCATTTACATTCATTTGAAGTGTAGACGAGGAATACATAACACTTCGCAAACCATATTATACCTTACCATGAAACATAGAAATGAGATGCGACATCGCGTTTTAAGAATCATAAGAACTCTATTGCTACGATAAGTAGACATCTGCAAACGCTATTTCCTTGCAAGGAAGTGTCTCATTTACATTCATTTGAAGTGTAGACAAGGAATACATAACACTTCGCAAATCATATTATATCTTACCATGAAATATAGAAATGAGATGCGATATTGCGTTTTAAGAAGCACTAGAACTCTATTGCTACGGTAGGTAGACGTTTGCAAACGCTATTTCCTTGCAAGGAAGTGTCGCATTTACATTCATTTGAAGTGTAGACGAGGAATACATGACACTTCGCAAATCATATTATATCTTACCATGAAACATAGAAATGAGATTGCGATATCGCGTTCTAAGAAGCATTAGAACTCTATTGCTACGATACCTAGACATCTGCAGACGCTATTTCCTAGCAAGGAAGTGTCGCATTTACATTCATTTGAAGTGTAGACGAGGAATACATAACACTTCGCAAATCATATTATATCTTACCATGAAACATAGAAATGAGATGCGATATCGCGCTTTAAGAATCATAAGAACTCTACTGCTACGATACGTAGACATCTGCAAACGCTATTTCCTTGCAAGGAAGTGTCGCATTTACATTCATTTGAAGTGTAGACGAGGAATACATGTCACTTCGCAAATCATATTATATCTTACCATGAATCATAGAAATGAGATGCGATATCGCGTTTTAAGAAGCATTAGAACTCTATTGCTACGATAGGTAGACGTTTGCAAACGCTATTTCCTTGCAAGGAAGTGTCGCATTTACATTCATTTGAAGTGTAGACGAGGAATACATAACACTTCGGAAATCATTTTATATCTTACCATGAAACATAGAAATGAGATGCGATATCGCGTTTTAAGAATCATAAGAACTCTATTGCTACGATACCTGGACATCTGCAGACGCTATTTCCTATCAGGGAAGTGTGGCATTTACATTCATTTGAAGTGTAGACGAGAAATACATGACACTTCGCAAATCATATTATATCTTACCATGAAACATTGAAATGTGATGCGATATCGCGTTTTAAGAATCATAAGAAATCTATTGCTACGATACGTAGACATCTGCAAACGCTATTTCCTTGCAAGGAAGTGTCGCATTTACATTCATTTGAAGTGTAGACGAGGAATACATGTCACTTCGCAAATCATATTATATCTTACCATGAATCATAGAAATGAGATGCGATATCGCGTTTTAAGAAGCATTAGAACTCTACTGCTACGGTAGGTAGACGTTTGCAAACGCTATTTCCTTGCAAGGAAGTGTCGCATTTACATTCATTTGAAGTGTAGACGAGGAATACATGACACTTCGCAAATCATATTATATCTTACCATGAAACATAGAAATGAGATGCGATATCGCGTTTTAAGAATCGTAAGAACTATATTGCTACGATACGAAGACATCTGCAAACGCTATTTCCTGCAAGGAAGTGTCGCATTTACATTCATTTGAAGTGTAGACGAGGAATACATGACACTTCGCAAATCATATTATATCTTACCATGAAACATAGAAACGAGATGCGATATCGCGTTTTAAGAAGCATTAGAACACTATTGCTACGATAGATAGACATTCGCAAACGCTATTTCCTTGCAAGGAAGTGTCTCATTTACATTCATTTGAAGTGTAGACAAGGAATACATAACACTTCGCAAATCATATTATATCTTACCATGAAATATAGAAATGAGATGCGATATCGCGTTTTAAGAAGCACTAGAACTCTATTGCTACGGTAGGTAGACGTTTGGAAACGCTATTTCCTTGCAAGGAAGTGTCGCATTTACATTCATTTGAAGTGTAGACGAGGAATACATGACACTTCGCAAATCATATTATATCTTACCATGAAACATAGAAATGAGATTGCGATATCGCGTTCTAAGAAGCATTAGAACTCTATTGCTACGATACCTAGACATCTGCAGACGCTATTTCCTAGCAAGGAAGTGTCGCATTTACATTCATTTGAAGTGTAGACGAGGAATACATAACACTTCGCAAATCATATTATATCTTACCATGAAACATAGAAATGAGATGCGATATCGCGCTTTAAGAATCAAAAGAACTCTACTGCAACGATACGTAGACATCTGCAAACGCTATTTCCTTGCAAGGAAGTGTCGCATTTACATTCATTTGAAGTGTAGACGAGGAATACATGTCACTTCGCAAATCATATTATATCTTACCATGAAACATAGAAATGAGATGCGATATCGCGTTTTAAGAATCATAAGAACACTATTGCTACGATACGTAGACATCTGCAAACGCTATTTCCTCGCAAGGAAGTGTCGCATTTACATTCATTTGAATCGTAGACGAGGAATGAACAACGCTTCGCAAATCATATTATATCTTACCATGAAACATAGAAATGAGATGCGATATCGCGTTTTAAGAAGCATTAGAACGCTATTGCTACGATAGATAGACATTCGCAAACGCTATTTCCTTGCAAGGAAGTGTCGCATTTACATTCATTTGAAGTGTAGACGAGGAATACATAACACTTCGCAAATCATATTATACCTTACCATGAAACATAGAAATGAGATGCGATATCGCGTTTTAAGAATCTTAAGAACTCTATTGCTACGATACGTAGACATCTGCAAACGCTATTTCCTTGCAAGGAAGTGTCTCATTTACATTCATTTGAAGTGTAGACGAGGAATACATAACACTTCGCAAATCATATTATATCTTACCATAAAATATAGAAATGAGATGCGATATCGCGTTTTAAGAAGCATTAGAACTCTATTGCTATGATAGGTAGACGTTTGCAAACGCTATTTCCTTGCAAGGAAGTATCGCATTTACATTCATTTGAAGTGTAGACGAGGAATACATAACACTTCGCAAATCAGATTATATCTTACCATGAAACATTGAAATGTGATGCGATATCGCGTTTTAAGAATCATAAGAAATCTATTGCTACGATACGTAGACATCTGCAAACGCTATTTCCTTGCAAGGAAGTGTTGCATTTACATTCACTTGAAGTGTAGACGAGGAATACATGTCACTTCGCAAATCATATTATATCTTACCATGAAACATTGAAATGTGATGCGATATCGCGTTTTAAGAATCATAAGAAATCTATTGCTACGATACGTAGACATCTGCAAACGCTATTTCCTTGCAAGGAAGTGTCGCATTTACATTCATTTGAAGTGTAGACGAGGAATACATGTCACTTCGCAAATCATATTATATCTTACCATGAATCATAGAAATGAGATGCGATATCGCGTTTTAAGAAGCATTAGAACTCTATTGCTACGGTAGGTAGACGCTTGCAAACGCTATTTCCTTGCAAGGAAGTGTCGCATTTACATTCATTTGAAGTGTAGACGAGGAATACATAACACTTCGCAAATCATATTATACCTTACCATGAAACATAGAAATGAGATGCGATATCGCGTTTTAAGAATCATAAGAACTCCATTGCTACGATACGTAGACATCTGCAAACGCTATTTCCTTGCAAGGAAGTGTCTCATTTACATTCATTTGAAGTGTAGACGACGAATACTTAACACTTCGCAAATCATATTATATCTCACCATGAAAAATAGAAATGAGATGCGATATCGCGTTTTAAGAAGCATTAGAACTCTATTGCTGCGGTAGGTAGACGTTTGCAAACGCTATTTCCTTGCAAGGAAGTGTCGCATTTACATTCATTTGAAGTGTAGACGAGGAATACATGACACTTCGCAAATCATATTATATCGTACCATGAAACATAGAAATGAGATGCGATATCGCGTTTTAAAAATCATAAGAACTCTATTGCTACGATACGTAGACATCTGCAAACGCTATTTCCTTGCAAGGAAGTGTCGCATTTACATTCATTTCAAGTGTAGACGAGGAATACATAACACTTCGCAAATCATATTATATCTTACCATGAAACATAGAAATGAGATTGCGATATCGCGTTCTAAGAAGCATTAGAACTCTATTGCTACGATACCTAGACATCTGCAGACGCTATTTCCTAGCAAGGAAGTGTCGCATTTACATTCATTTGAAGTGTAGACGAGGAATACATAACACTTCGCAAATCATATTATATCTTACCATGAAACATAGAAATGAGATGCGATATCGCGCTTTAAGAATCAAAAGAACTCTACTGCAACGATACGTAGACATCTGCAAACGCTATTTCCTTGCAAGGAAGTGTCGCATTTACATTCATTTGAAGTGTAGACGAGGAATACATGTCACTTCGCAAATCATATTATATCTTACCATGAAACATAGAAATGAGATGCGATATCGCGTTTTAAGAATCATAAGAACACTATTGCTACGATACGTAGACATCTGCAAACGCTATTTCCTCGCAAGGAAGTGTCGCATTTACATTCATTTGAATCGTAGACGAGGAATGAACAACGCTTCGCAAATCATATTATATCTTACCATGAAACATAGAAATGAGATGCGATATCGCGTTTTAAGAAGCATTAGAACGCTATTGCTACGATAGATAGACATTCGCAAACGCTATTTCCTTGCAAGGAAGTGTCGCATTTACATTCATTTGAAGTGTAGACGAGGAATACATAACACTTCGCAAATCATATTATACCTTACCATGAAACATAGAAATGAGATGCGATATCGCGTTTTAAGAATCTTAAGAACTCTATTGCTACGATACGTAGACATCTGCAAACGCTATTTCCTTGCAAGGAAGTGTCTCATTTACATTCATTTGAAGTGTAGACGAGGAATACATAACACTTCGCAAATCATATTATATCTTACCATAAAATATAGAAATGAGATGCGATATCGCGTTTTAAGAAGCATTAGAACTCTATTGCTATGATAGGTAGACGTTTGCAAACGCTATTTCCTTGCAAGGAAGTATCGCATTTACATTCATTTGAAGTGTAGACGAGGAATACATAACACTTCGCAAATCAGATTATATCTTACCATGAAACATTGAAATGTGATGCGATATCGCGTTTTAAGAATCATAAGAAATCTATTGCTACGATACGTAGACATCTGCAAACGCTATTTCCTTGCAAGGAAGTGTTGCATTTACATTCACTTGAAGTGTAGACGAGGAATACATGTCACTTCGCAAATCATATTATATCTTACCATGAAACATTGAAATGTGATGCGATATCGCGTTTTAAGAATCATAAGAAATCTATTGCTACGATACGTAGACATCTGCAAACGCTATTTCCTTGCAAGGAAGTGTCGCATTTACATTCATTTGAAGTGTAGACGAGGAATACATGTCACTTCGCAAATCATATTATATCTTACCATGAATCATAGAAATGAGATGCGATATCGCGTTTTAAGAAGCATTAGAACTCTATTGCTACGGTAGGTAGACGCTTGCAAACGCTATTTCCTTGCAAGGAAGTGTCGCATTTACATTCATTTGAAGTGTAGACGAGGAATACATAACACTTCGCAAATCATATTATACCTTACCATGAAACATAGAAATGAGATGCGATATCGCGTTTTAAGAATCATAAGAACTCCGTTGCTACGATACGTAGACATCTGCAAACGCTATTTCCTTGCAAGGAAGTGTCTCATTTACATTCATTTGAAGTGTAGACGACGAATACTTAACACTTCGCAAATCATATTATATCTCACCATGAAAAATAGAAATGAGATGCGATATCGCGTTTTAAGAAGCATTAGAACTCTATTGCTGCGGTAGGTAGACGTTTGCAAACGCTATTTCCTTGCAAGGAAGTGTCGCATTTACATTCATTTGAAGTGTAGACGAGGAATACATGACACTTCGCAAATCATATTATATCGTACCATGAAACATAGAAATGAGATGCGATATCGCGTTTTAAAAATCATAAGAACTCTATTGCTACGATACGTAGACATCTGCAAACGCTATTTCCTTGCAAGGAAGTGTCGCATTTACATTCATTTCAAGTGTAGACGAGGAATACATAACACTTCGCAAATCATATTATACCTTACCATGAAATATAGAAATGAGATGCGATATCGCGTTTTAAGAAGCATTAGAACCCTATTGCTACGATAGGTAGACGTTTGCAAACGCTATTTCCTTGCAAGGAAGTGTCGCATTTACATTCATTTGAAGTGTAGACGAGGAATACATAACACTTCGGAAATCATTTTATATCTTACCATGAAACATAGAAATGAGATGCGATATCGCGTTTTAAGAATCATAAGAACTCTATTGCTACGATACCTGGACATCTGCAGACGCTATTTCCTATCAGGGAAGTGTGGCATTTACATTCATCTGAAGTGTAGACGAGAAATACATGACACTTCGCAAATCATATTATATCTTACCATGAAACATTGAAATGTGATGCGATATCGCGTTTTAAGAATCATAAGAAATCTATTGCTACGATACGTAGACATCTGCAAACGCTATTTCCTTGCAAGGAAGTGTCGCATTTACATTCATTTGAAGTGTAGACGAGGAATACATGTCACTTCGCAAATCATATTATATCTTACCATGAATCATAGAAATGAGATGCGATATCGCGTTTTAAGAAGCATTAGAACTCTATTGCTACGGTAGGTAGACGTTTGCAAACGCTATTTCCTTGCAAGGAAGTGTCGCATTTACATTCATTTGAAGTGTAGACGAGGAATACATGACACTTCGCAAATCATATTATATCTTACCATGAAACATAGAAATGAGATGCGATATCGCGTTTTAAGAATCTTAAGAACTATATTGCTACGATACGAAGACATCTGCAAACGCTATATCCTGCAAGGAAGTGTCGCATTTACATTCATTTGAAGTGTAGACGAGGAATACATGACACTTCGCAAATCATATTATATCTTACCATGAAACATAGAAACGAGATGCGATATCGCGTTTTAAGAAGCATTAGAACACTATTGCTACGATAGATAGACATTCGCAAACGCTATTTCCTTGCAACGAAGTGTCTCATTTACATTCATTTGAAGTGTAGACGAGGAGTACATAACACTTCGCAAATCATATTATATCTTACCATGAAATATAGAAATGAGATGCGATATCGCGTTTTAAGAAGCATTAGAACTCTATTGCTGCGGTAGGTAGACGTTTGCAAACGCTATTTCCTTGCAAGGAAGTGTCGCATTTACATCCATTTGAAGTGTAGACGAGGAATACATAACACTTCGCAAATCATATTATATCTTACCATGAAACATAGAAATGAGATGCGATATCGCGTTTTAAGAAGCATTAGAACACTATTGCTACGATAGATAGACATTCGCAAACGCTATTCCCTTGCAAGGAAGTGTCGCATTTACATTCATTTGTAGTGTAGACGAGGTATACATGACACTTCGCAATTCATATTATATCTTACCATGAAACATAGAAATGAGATGCGATATCGCGTTTTAAGAAGCATTAGAACTCTATGGCTACGATAGGTAGACATCTGCAAACGCTATTTCCTAGCGAGGAAGTGTCGCATTTACATTCATTTGAAGTGTAGACGAGGAATACATAACACTTCGCAAACCATATTATACCTTACCATGAAACATAGAAATGAGATGCGACATCGCGTTTTAAGAATCATAAGAACTCTATTGCTACGATAAGTAGACATCTGCAAACGCTATTTCCTTGCAAGGAAGTGTCTCATTTACATTCATTTGAAGTGTAGACAAGGAATACATAACACTTCGCAAATCATATTATATCTTACCATGAAATATAGAAATGAGATGCGATATTGCGTTTTAAGAAGCACTAGAACTCTATTGCTACGGTAGGTAGACGTTTGCAAACGCTATTTCCTTGCAAGGAAGTGTCGCATTTACATTCATTTGAAGTGTAGACGAGGAATACATGACACTTCGCAAATCATATTATATCTTACCATGAAACATAGAAATGAGATTGCGATATCGCGTTCTAAGAAGCATTAGAACTCTATTGCTACGATACCTAGACATCTGCAGACGCTATTTCCTAGCAAGGAAGTGTCGCATTTACATTCATTTGAAGTGTAGACGAGGAATACATAACACTTCGCAAATCATATTATATCTTACCATGAAACATAGAAATGAGATGCGATATCGCGCTTTAAGAATCATAAGAACTCTACTGCTACGATACGTAGACATCTGCAAACGCTATTTCCTTGCAAGGAAGTGTCGCATTTACATTCATTTGTAGTGTAGACGAGGTATACATGACACTTCGCAATTCATATTATATCTTACCATGAAACATAGAAATGAGATGCGATATCGCGTTTTAAGAAGCATTAGAACTCTATGGCTACGATAGGTAGACATCTGCAAACGCTATTTCCTAGCGAGGAAGTGTCGCATTTACATTCATTTGAAGTGTAGACGAGGAATACATAACACTTCGCAAACCATATTATACCTTACCATGAAACATAGAAATGAGATGCGACATCGCGTTTTAAGAATCATAAGAACTCTATTGCTACGATAAGTAGACATCTGCAAACGCTATTTCCTTGCAAGGAAGTGTCTCATTTACATTCATTTGAAGTGTAGACAAGGAATACATAACACTTCGCAAATCATATTATATCTTACCATGAAATATAGAAATGAGATGCGATATTGCGTTTTAAGAAGCACTAGAACTCTATTGCTACGGTAGGTAGACGTTTGCAAACGCTATTTCCTTGCAAGGAAGTGTCGCATTTACATTCATTTGAAGTGTAGACGAGGAATACATGACACTTCGCAAATCATATTATATCTTACCATGAAACATAGAAATGAGATTGCGATATCGCGTTCTAAGAAGCATTAGAACTCTATTGCTACGATACCTAGACATCTGCAGACGCTATTTCCTAGCAAGGAAGTGTCGCATTTACATTCATTTGAAGTGTAGACGAGGAATACATAACACTTCGCAAATCATATTATATCTTACCATGAAACATAGAAATGAGATGCGATATCGCGCTTTAAGAATCATAAGAACTCTACTGCTACGATACGTAGACATCTGCAAACGCTATTTCCTTGCAAGGAAGTGTCGCATTTACATTCATTTGAAGTGTAGACGAGGAATACATGTCACTTCGCAAATCATATTATATCTTACCATGAATCATAGAAATGAGATGCGATATCGCGTTTTAAGAAGCATTAGAACTCTATTGCTACGATAGGTAGACGTTTGCAAACGCTATTTCCTTGCAAGGAAGTGTCGCATTTACATTCATTTGAAGTGTAGACGAGGAATACATAACACTTCGGAAATCATTTTATATCTTACCATGAAACATAGAAATGAGATGCGATATCGCGTTTTAAGAATCATAAGAACTCTATTGCTACGATACCTGGACATCTGCAGACGCTATTTCCTATCAGGGAAGTGTGGCATTTACATTCATTTGAAGTGTAGACGAGAAATACATGACACTTCGCAAATCATATTATATCTTACCATGAAACATTGAAATGTGATGCGATATCGCGTTTTAAGAATCATAAGAAATCTATTGCTACGATACGTAGACATCTGCAAACGCTATTTCCTTGCAAGGAAGTGTCGCATTTACATTCATTTGAAGTGTAGACGAGGAATACATGTCACTTCGCAAATCATATTATATCTTACCATGAATCATAGAAATGAGATGCGATATCGCGTTTTAAGAAGCATTAGAACTCTACTGCTACGGTAGGTAGACGTTTGCAAACGCTATTTCCTTGCAAGGAAGTGTCGCATTTACATTCATTTGAAGTGTAGACGAGGAATACATGACACTTCGCAAATCATATTATATCTTACCATGAAACATAGAAATGAGATGCGATATCGCGTTTTAAGAATCGTAAGAACTATATTGCTACGATACGAAGACATCTGCAAACGCTATTTCCTGCAAGGAAGTGTCGCATTTACATTCATTTGAAGTGTAGACGAGGAATACATGACACTTCGCAAATCATATTATATCTTACCATGAAACATAGAAACGAGATGCGATATCGCGTTTTAAGAAGCATTAGAACACTATTGCTACGATAGATAGACATTCGCAAACGCTATTTCCTTGCAAGGAAGTGTCTCATTTACATTCATTTGAAGTGTAGACAAGGAATACATAACACTTCGCAAATCATATTATATCTTACCATGAAATATAGAAATGAGATGCGATATCGCGTTTTAAGAAGCACTAGAACTCTATTGCTACGGTAGGTAGACGTTTGCAAACGCTATTTCCTTGCAAGGAAGTGTCGCATTTACATTCATTTGAAGTGTAGACGAGGAATACATGACACTTCGCAAATCATATTATATCTTACCATGAAACATAGAAATGAGATTGCGATATCGCGTTCTAAGAAGCATTAGAACTCTATTACTACGATACCTAGACATCTGCAGACGCTATTTCCTAGCAAGGAAGTGTCGCATTTACATTCATTTGAAGTGTAGACGAGGAATACATAACACTTCGCAAATCATATTATATCTTACCATGAAACATAGAAATGAGATGCGATATCGCGCTTTAAGAATCAAAAGAACTCTACTGCTACGATACGTAGACATCTGCAAACGCTATTTCCTTGCAAGGAAGTGTCGCATTTACATTCATTTGAAGTGTAGACGAGGAATACATGTCACTTCGCAAATCATATTATATCTTACCATGAAACATAGAAATGAGATGCGATATCGCGTTTTAAGAATCATAAGAACACTATTGCTACGATACGTAGACATCTGCAAACGCTATTTCCTCGCAAGGAAGTGTCGCATTTACATTCATTTGAATCGTAGACGAGGAATGAACAACGCTTCGCAAATCATATTATATCTTACCATGAAACATAGAAATGAGATGCGATATCGCGTTTTAAGAAGCATTAGAACGCTATTGCTACGATAGATAGACATTCGCAAACGCTATTTCCTTGCAAGGAAGTGTCGCATTTACATTCATTTGAAGTGTAGACGAGGAATACATAACACTTCGCAAATCATATTATACCTTACCATGAAACATAGAAATGAGATGCGATATCGCGTTTTAAGAATCTTAAGAACTCTATTGCTACGATACGTAGACATCTGCAAACGCTATTTCCTTGCAAGGAAGTGTCTCATTTACATTCATTTGAAGTGTAGACGAGGAATACATAACACTTCGCAAATCATATTATATCTTACCATAAAATATAGAAATGAGATGCGATATCGCGTTTTAAGAAGCATTAGAACTCTATTGCTATGATAGGTAGACGTTTGAAAACGCTATTTCCTTGCAAGGAAGTATCGCATTTACATTCATTTGAAGTGTAGACGAGGAATACATAACACTTCGCAAATCAGATTATATCTTACCATGAAACATTGAAATGTGATGCGATATCGCGTTTTAAGAATCATAAGAAATCTATTGCTACGATACGTAGACATCTGCAAACGCTATTTCCTTGCAAGGAAGTGTTGCATTTACATTCACTTGAAGTGTAGACGAGGAATACATGTCACTTCGCAAATCATATTATATCTTACCATGAAACATTGAAATGTGATGCGATATCGCGTTTTAAGAATCATAAGAAATCTATTGCTACGATACGTAGACATCTGCAAACGCTATTTCCTTGCAAGGAAGTGTCGCATTTACATTCATTTGAAGTGTAGACGAGGAATACATGTCACTTCGCAAATCATATTATATCTTACCATGAATTATAGAAATGAGATGCGATATCGCGTTTTAAGAAGCATTAGAACTCTATTGCTACGGTAGGTAGACGCTTGCAAACGCTATTTCCTTGCAAGGAAGTGTCGCATTTACATTCATTTGAAGTGTAGACGAGGAATACATAACACTTCGCAAATCATATTATACCTTACCATGAAACATAGAAATGAGATGCGATATCGCGTTTTAAGAATCATAAGAACTCCATTGCTACGATACGTAGACATCTGCAAACGCTATTTCCTTGCAAGGAAGTGTCTCATTTACATTCATTTGAAGTGTAGACGACGAATACTTAACACTTCGCAAATCATATTATATCTCACCATGAAAAATAGAAATGAGATGCGATATCGCGTTTTAAGAAGCATTAGAACTCTATTGCTGCGGTAGGTAGACGTTTGCAAACGCTATTTCCTTGCAAGGAAGTGTCGCATTTACATTCATTTGAAGTGTAGACGAGGAATACATGACACTTCGCAAATCATATTATATCGTACCATGAAACATAGAAATGAGATGCGATATCGCGTTTTAAAAATCATAAGAACTCTATTGCTACGATACGTAGACATCTGCAAACGCTATTTCCTTGCAAGGAAGTGTCGCATTTACATTCATTTCAAGTGTAGACGAGGAATACATAACACTTCGCAAATCATATTATACCTTACCATGAAATATAGAAATGAGATGCGATATCGCGTTTTAAGAAGCATTAGAACCCTATTGCTACGATAGGTAGACGTTTGCAAACGCTATTTCCTTGCAAGGAAGTGTCGCATTTACATTCATTTGAAGTGTAGACGAGGAATACATAACACTTCGGAAATCATTTTATATCTTACCATGAAACATAGAAATGAGATGCGATATCGCGTTTTAAGAATCATAAGAACTCTATTGCTACGATACCTGGACATCTGCAGACGCTATTTCCTATCAGGGAAGTGTGGCATTTACATTCATTTGAAGTGTAGACGAGAAATACATGACACTTCGCAAATCATATTATATCTTACCATGAAACATTGAAATGTGATGCGATATCGCGTTTTAAGAATCATAAGAAATCTATTGCTACGATACGTAGACATCTGCAAACGCTATTTCCTTGCAAGGAAGTGTCGCATTTACATTCATTTGAAGTGTAGACGAGGAATACATGTCACTTCGCAAATCATATTATATCTTACCATGAATCATAGAAATGAGATGCGATATCGCGTTTTAAGAAGCATTAGAACTCTATTGCTACGGTAGGTAGACGTTTGCAAACGCTATTTCCTTGCAAGGAAGTGTCGCATTTACATTCATTTGAAGTGTAGACGAGGAATACATGACACTTCGCAAATCATATTATATCTTACCATGAAACATAGAAATGAGATGCGATATCGCGTTTTAAGAATCGTAAGAACTATATTGCTACGATACGAAGACATCTGCAAACGCTATATCCTGCAAGGAAGTGTCGCATTTACATTCATTTGAAGTGTAGACGAGGAATACATGACACTTCGCAAATCATATTATATCTTACCATGAAACATAGAAACGAGATGCGATATCGCGTTTTAAGAAGCATTAGAACACTATTGCTGCGGTAGGTAGACGTTTGCAAACGCTATTTCCTTGCAAGGAAGTGTCGCATTTACATCCATTTGAAGTGTAGACGAGGAATACATAACACTTCGCAAATCATATTATATCTTACCATGAAACATAGAAATGAGATGCGATATCGCGTTTTAAGAAGCATTAGAACACTATTGCTACGATAGATAGACATTCGCAAACGCTATTCCCTTGCAAGGAAGTGTCGCATTTACATTCATTTGTAGTGTAGACGAGGTATACATGACACTTCGCAATTCATATTATATCTTACCATGAAACATAGAAATGAGATGCGATATCGCGTTTTAAGAAGCATTAGAACTCTATGGCTACGATAGGTAGACATCTGCAAACGCTATTTCCTAGCGAGGAAGTGTCGCATTTACATTCATTTGAAGTGTAGACGAGGAATACATAACACTTCGCAAACCATATTATACCTTACCATGAAACATAGAAATGAGATGCGACATCGCGTTTTAAGAATCATAAGAACTCTATTGCTACGATAAGTAGACATCTGCAAACGCTATTTCCTTGCAAGGAAGTGTCTCATTTACATTCATTTGAAGTGTAGACAAGGAATACATAACACTTCGCAAATCATATTATATCTTACCATGAAATATAGAAATGAGATGCGATATCGCGTTTTAAGAAGCACTAGAACTCTATTGCTACGGTAGGTAGACGTTTGCAAACGCTATTTCCTTGCAAGGAAGTGTCGCATTTACATTCATTTGAAGTGTAGACGAGGAATACATGACACTTCGCAAATCATATTATATCTTACCATGAAACATAGAAATGAGATTGCGATATCGCGTTCTAAGGAGCATTAGAACTCTATTGCTACGATACCTAGACATCTGCAGACGCTATTTCCTAGCAAGGAAGTGTCGCATTTACATTCATTTGAAGTGTAGACGAGGAATACATAACACTTCGCAAATCATATTATATCTTACCATGAAACATAGAAATGAGATGCGATATCGCGCTTTAAGAATCATAAGAACTCTACTGCTACGATACGTAGACATCTGCAAACGCTATTTCCTTGCAAGGAAGTGTCGCATTTACATTCATTTGAAGTGTAGACGAGGAATACATGTCACTTCGCAAATCATATTATATCTTACCATGAAACATAGAAATGAGATGCGATATCGCGTTTTAAGAATCATAAGAACTCTATTGCTACGATACGTAGACATCTGCAAACGCTATTTCCTCGCAAGGAAGTGTCGCATTTACATTCATTTGAATCGTAGACGAGGAATGCACAACGCTTCGCAAATCATATTATATCTTACCATGAAACATAGAAATGAGATGCGATATCGCGTTTTAAGAAGCATTAGAACGCTATTGCTACGATAGATAGACATTCGCAAACGCTATTTCCTTGCAAGGAAGTGTCGCATTTACATTCATTTGAAGTGTAGACGAGGAATACATAACACTTCGCAAATCATATTATACCTTACCATGAAACATAGAAATGAGATGCGATATCGCGTTTTAAGAATCTTAAGAACTCTATTGCTACGATACGTAGACATCTGCAAACGCTATTTCCTTGCAAGGAAGTGTCTCATTTACATTCATTTGAAGTGTAGACGAGGAATACATAACACTTCGCAAATCATATTATATCTTACCATAAAATATAGAAATGAGATGCGATATCGCGTTTTAAGAAGCATTAGAACTCTATTGCTGCGGTAGGTAGACGTTTGCAAACGCTATTTCCTTGCAAGGAAGTGTCGCATTTACATTCATTTGAAGTGTAGACGAGGAATACATAACACTTCGCAAATCATATTATATCTTACCATGAAACATAGAAATGAGATGCGATATCGCGTTTTAAGAAGCATTAGAACACTATTGCTACGATAGATAGACATTCGCAAACGCTATTCCCTTGCAAGGAAGTGTCGCATTTACATTCATTTGTAGTGTAGACGAGGTATACATGACACTTCGCAATTCATATTATATCTTACCATGAAACATAGAAATGAGATGCGATATCGCGTTTTAAGAAGCATTAGAACTCTATGGCTACGATAGTTAGACATCTGCAAACGCTATTTCCTAGCGAGGAAGTGTCGCATTTACATTCATTTGAAGTGTAGACGAGGAATACATAACACTTCGCAAACCATATTATACCTTACCATGAAACATAGAAATGAGATGCGACATCGCGTTTAAAGAATCATAAGAACTCTATTGCTACGATAAGTAGACATCTGCAAACGCTATTTCCTTGCAAGGAAGTGTCTCATTTACATTCATTTGAAGTGTAGACAAGGAATACATAACACTTCGCAAATCATATTATATCTTACCATGAAATATAGAAATGAGATGCGATATTGCGTTTTAAGAAGCACTAGAACTCTATTGCTACGGTAGGTAGACGTTTGCAAACGCTATTTCCTTGCAAGGAAGTGTCGCATTTACATTCATTTGAAGTGTAGACGAGGAATACATGACACTTCGCAAATCATATTATATCTTACCATGAAACATAGAAATGAGATTGCGATATCGCGTTCTAAGAAGCATTAGAACTCTATTGCTACGATACCTAGACATCTGCAGACGCTATTTCCTAGCAAGGAAGTGTCGCATTTACATTCATTTGAAGTGTAGACGAGGAATACATAACACTTCGCAAATCATATTATATCTTACCATGAAACATAGAAATGAGATGCGATATCGCGCTTTAAGAATCATAAGAACTCTACTGCTACGATACGTAGACATCTGCAAACGCTATTTCCTTGCAAGGAAGTGTCGCATTTACATTCATTTGAAGTGTAGACGAGGAATACATGTCACTTCGCAAATCATATTATATCTTACCATGAATCATAGAAATGAGATGCGATATCGCGTTTTAAGAAGCATTAGAACTCTATTGCTACGGTAGGTAGACGCTTGCAAACGCTATTTCCTTGCAAGGAAGTGTCGCATTTACATTCATTTGAAGTGTAGACGAGGAATACATAACACTTCGCAAATCATATTATACCTTACCATGAAACATAGAAATGAGATGCGATATCGCGTTTTAAGAATCATAAGAACTCCATTGCTACGATACGTAGACATCTGCAAACGCTATTTCCTTGCCAGGAAGTGTCTCATTTACATTCATTTGAAGTGTAGACGACGAATACTTAACACTTCGCAAATCATATTATATCTTACCATGAAATATAGAAATGAGATGCGATATCGCGTTTTAAGAAGCATTAGAACTCTATTGCTGCGGTAGGTAGACGTTTGCAAACGCTATTTCCTTGCAAGGAAGTGTCGCATTTACATTCATTTGAAGTGTAGACGAGGAATACATGACACTTCGCAAATCATATTATATCGTACCATGAAACATAGAAATGTGATGCGATATCGCGTTTTAAGAATCATAAGAAATCTATTGCTACGATACGTAGACATCTGCAAACGCTATTTCCTTGCAAGGAAGTGTCGCATTTACATTCATTTGAAGTGTAGACGAGGAATACATGTCACTTCGCAAATCATATTATATCTTACCATGAATCATAGAAATGAGATGCGATATCGCGTTTTAAGAAGCATTAGAACTCTATTGCTACGGTAGGTAGACGCTTGCAAACGCTATTTCCTTGCAAGGAAGTGTCGCATTTACATTCATTTGAAGTGTAGACGAGGAATACATAACACTTCGCAAATCATATTATACCTTACCATGAAACATAGAAATGAGATGCGATATCGCGTTTTAAGAATCATAAGAACTCCATTGCTACGATACGTAGACATCTGCAAACGCTATTTCCTTGCAAGGAAGTGTCTCATTTACATTCATTTGAAGTGTAGACGACGAATACTTAACACTTCGCAAATCATATTATATCTTACCATGAAATATAGAAATGAGATGCGATATCGCGTTTTAAGAAGCATTAGAACTCTATTGCTGCGGTAGGTAGACGTTTGCAAACGCTATTTCCTTGCAAGGAAGTGTCGCATTTACATTCATTTGAAGTGTAGACGAGGAATACATGACACTTCGCAAATCATATTATATCGTACCATGAAACATAGAAATGAGATGCGATATCGCGTTTTAAAAATCATAAGAACTCTATTGCTACGATACGTAGACATCTGCAAACGCTATTTCCTTGCAAGGAAGTGTCGCATTTACATTCATTTGAAGTGTAGACGAGGAATACATAACACTTCGCAAATCATATTATACCTTACCATGAAATATAGAAATGAGATGCGATATCGCGTTTTAAGAAGCATTAGAACTCTATTGCTACGATAGGTAGACGTTTGCAAACGCTATTTCCTTGCAAGGAAGTGTCGCATTTACATTCATTTGAACTGTAGACGAGGAATACATAACACTTCGGAAATCATTTTATATCTTACCATGAAACATAGAAATGAGATGCGATATCGCGTTTTAAGAATCATAAGAACTCTATTGCTACGATACCTGGACATCTGCAGACGCTATTTCCTATCAGGGAAGTGTGGCATTTACATTCATTTGAAGTGTAGACGAGAAATACATGACACTTCGCAAATCATATTATATCTTACCATGAAACATTGAAATGTGATGCGATATCGCGTTTTAAGAATCATAAGAAATCTATTGCTACGATACGTAGACATCTGCAAACGCTATTTCCTTGCAAGGAAGTGTCGCATTTACATTCATTTGAAGTGTAGACGAGGAATACATGTCACTTCGCAAATCATATTATATCTTACCATGAATCATAGAAATGAGATGCGATATCGCGTTTTAAGAAGCATTAGAACTCTATTGCTACGGTAGGTAGACGTTTGCAAACGCTATTTCCTTGCAAGGAAGTGTCGCATTTACATTCATTTGAAGTGTAGACGAGGAATACATGACACTTCGCAAATCATATTATATCTTACCATGAAACATAGAAATGAGATGCGATATCGCGTTTTAAGAATCGTAAGAACTATATTGCTACGATACGAAGACATCTGCAAACGCTATATCCTGCAAGGAAGTGTCGCATTTACATTCATTTGAAGTGTAGACGAGGAATACATGACACTTCGCAAATCATATTATATCTTACCATGAAACATAGAAATGAGATGCGATATCGCGTTTTAAGAAGGATTAGAACACTATTGCTACGATAGATAGACATTCGCAAACGCTATTCCCTTGCAAGGAAGTGTCGCATTTACATTCATTTGTAGTGTAGACGAGGAATACATAACACTTCGCAAATCATATTATATCTTACCATGAAACATAGAAATGAGATGCGATATCGCGTTTTAAGAAGCATTAGAACACTATTGCTACGATAGATAGACATTCGCAAACGCTATTCCCTTGCAAGGAAGTGTCGCATTTACATTCATTTGTAGTGTAGACGAGGTATACATGACACTTCGCAATTCATATTATATCTTACCATGAAACATAGAAATGAGATGCGATATCGCGTTTTAAGAATCATAAGAACTCTATTGCTACGATACCTGGACATCTGCAGACGCTATTTCCTATCAGGTGAGTGTGCCATTTACATTCATTTGAAGTGTTGACGAGAAATACATGACACTTCGCAAATCATACTATATCTTACCATGAAACATAGAAATGAGATGCGATATCGCGTTTTAAGAAGCATTGGAAATCTATTGCTACGATACGTAGACAACTGCAAACGCTATTTCCTATCAGGGAAGTGTGGCATTTACATTCATTTGAAGTGTAGACGAGAAATACATGACACTTCGCAAATCATATTATATCTTACCATGAAACATAGAAGTGAGATGCGATATCGCGTTTTAAGAAGCATTGGAAATCTATTGCTACGATACGTAGACAACTGCAAACGCTATTTCCTAGCGAGGAAGTGTCGCATTCACAATCATTTGAAGTGTAGACGAGGAATACATAACACTTCGCAAATCATATTATATCTTACCATGAAACATAGAAATGAGATGCGATATCGCGTTTTAAGAAGCATTGGAACTCTATTGCTGCGATACCTAGACATCTGCAGACGCTATTTCCTAGCAAGTTAGTGTCGCATTTACATTCATTTGAAGTGTAGACGAGGAATACATGACACTTCGCAAATCATATTATATCTTACCATGAAACATAGAAATGAGATGCGATATCGCGTTTTAAGAATCATAAGAACTCTATTGCTACGATACCTGGACATCTGCAGACGCTATTTCCTATCAGGGAAGTGTGGCATTTACATTCATTTGAAGTGTAGACGAGAAATACGTGACACTTCGCAAATCATATTATATCTTACCATGAAACATAGAAATGAGATGCGATATCGCGTTTTAAGAAGCATTGGAACTCTATTGCTGCGATACCTAGACATCTGCAGACGCTATTTCCTAGCAAGGTAGTGTCGCATTTACATTCATTTGAAGTGTAGACGAGGAATACATGACACTTCGCAAATCATATTATATCTTACCATGAAAAATAGAAATGAGATGCGATATCGCGTTTTAAGAATCATAAGAACTCTATTGCTACGATACGTAGACATCTGCAAACGCTATTTCCTTGCAAGGAAGTGTCGCATTTACATTCATTTGAATCGTAGACGAGGAATGCATAACACTTCGCAAACCATAATATATCTTACCATGAAACATAGAAATGAGATGCGATATCACGTTTTAAGAAGCATTAGAACACTATTGCTACGATAGATAGACATTCGCAAACGCTATTTCCTTGCAAGGAAGTGTCGCATTTACATTCATTTGAAGTGTAGGCGAGGAATACATAACACTTCGGAAATCATTATATATCTTACCATGAAACATAGAAATGAGATGCGATATCGCGTTTTAAGAATCATAAGAACTCTATTGCTACGATACCTGGACATCTGCAGACGCTATTTCCTATCAGGGAAGTGTGGCATTTACATTCATTTGAAGTGTAGACGAGAAATACATGACACTTCGCAAATCATATTATATCTTACCATGAAACATAGAAGTGAGATGCGATATCGCGTTTTAAGAAGCATTGGAAATCTATTGCTACGATACGTAGACAACTGCAAACGCTATTTCCTAGCGAGGAAGTGTCGCATTCACATTCATTTGAAGTGTAGACGAGGAATACATAACACATCGCAAATCATATTATATCTTACCATGAAACATAGAAATGAGATGCGATATCGCGTTTTAAGAAGCATTGGCACTCTATTGCTGCGATACCTAGACATCTGCAGACGCTATTTCCTAGCAAGGTAGTGTCGCATTTACATTCATTTGAAGTATAGACGAGGAATACATGACACTTCGCAAATCATATTATATCTTACCATGAAACATAGAAATGAGATGCGATATTGCGTTTTAAGAATCATAAGAACTCTATTGCTACGATACCTGGACATCTGCAGACGCTATTTCCTATCAGGGAAGTGTGGCATTTACATTCATTTGAAGTGTAGACGAGAAATACATGATACTTCGCAAATCATATTATATCTTACCATGAAACATAGAAGTGAGATGCGATATCGCGTTTTAAGAAGCATTGGAAATCTATTGCTACGATACGTAGACAACTGCAAACGCTATTTCCTAGCGAGGAAGTGTCGCATTCACATTCATTTGAAGTGTAGACGAGGAATACATAACACTTCGCAAATCATATTAGATCTTACCATGAAACATAGAAATGAGATGCGATATCGCGTTTTAAGAAGCATTGGAACTCTATTGCTGCGATACCTAGACATCTGCAGACGCTATTTCCTAGCAAGTTAGTGTCGCATTTACATTCATTTGAAGTGTAGACGAGGAATACATGACACTTCGCAAATCATATTATATCTTACCATGAAACATAGAAATGAGATGTGATATCGCGTTTTAAGAATCATAAGAACTCTATTGCTACGATACGTAGACATCTACAAACGCTATTTCCTTGCAAGGAAGTGTCGCATTTACATTCATTTGAATCGTAGACGAGGAATGCATAACACTTCGCAAATCATATTATATCTTACCATGAAACATAGAAATGAGATGCGATATCACGTTTTAAGAAGCATTAGAACACTATTGCTACGATAGATAGACATTCGCAAACGCTATTTCCTTGCAAGGAAGTGTCGCATTTACATTCATTTGAAGTGTAGACGAGGAATACATAACACTTCGCGAATCATATCATACCTTACCATGAAACATAGAAATGAGATGCGATATCGCGTTTTAAGTATCATAAGAACTCTATTGCTACGATACGTAGACATCTGCAAACGCTATTTCCTTGCAAGGAAGTGTCGCATTTACATTCAATTGAAGTGTAGACGAGGAATACATAACACTTCGCAAATCATATTATACCTTACCATGAAATATAGAAATGAGATGCGATATCGCGTTTTAAGATGCATTAGAACTCTATTGCTACGATAGGTAGACGTTTGCAAACGCTATTTCCTTGCAAGGAAGTGTCGCATTTACATTCATTTGAAGTGTAGACGAGGAATACATAACACTTCGGAAATCATTTTATATCTTACCATGAAACATAGAAATGAGATGCGATATCGCGTTTTAAGAATCATAAGAACTCTATTGCTACGATACCTGGACATCTGCAGACACTATTTCCTATCAGGGAAGTGTGGCATTTACATTCATTTGAAGTATAGACGAGAAATACATGACACTTCGCAAATCATATTATATCTTACCATGAAATATAGAAATGAGATGCGATATCGCGTTTTTAGAAGCATTAGAACTCTATTGCTGCGGTAGGTAGACGTTTGCAAACGCTATTTCCTTGCAAGGAAGTGTCGCATTTACATTCATTTGAAGTGTAGACGAGGAATACATAACACTTCGCAAATCATATTATATCTTACCATGAAACATAGAAATGAGATGCGATATCGCGTTTTAAGAAGCATTAGTACACTATTGCTACGATAGATAGACATTCGCAAACGCTATTTCCTTGCAAGGAAGTGTCGCATTTACATTCATTTGAAGTGTATACATGACACTTCGCAATTCATATTATATCTTACCATGAAACATAGAAATGAGATGCGATATCGCGTTTTAAGAATCATAAGAACTCTATTGCTACGACAAGTAGACATCTGCAAACGCTATTTCCTTGCAAGGAAGTGTCTCATTTACATTCAATTGAAGTGTAGACAAGGAATACATAACACTTCGCAAATCATATTATATCTTACCATGAAATATAGATATGAGATGCGATATCGCGTTTTAAGAAGCACTAGAACTCTATTGCTACGGTAGGTAGACGTTTGCAAACGCTATTTCCTTGCAAGGAAGTGTCGCATTTACATTCATTTGAAGTGTAGACGAGGAATACATGACACTTCGCAAATCATATTATATCTTACCATGAAACATAGAAATGAGATTGCGATATCGCGTTCTAAGAAGCATTAGAACTCTATTGCTACGATACCTAGACATCTGCAGACGCTATTTCCTAGCAAGGACGTGTCGCATTTACATTCTTTTGAAGTGTAGACGAGGAATACATAACACTTCGCAAATCATATTATATCTTACCATGAAACATAGAAATGAAATGCGATATCGCATTTTAAGAAGCATTAGAACTCTATTGCTACGATACCTAGACATCTGCAGACGCTATTTCCTAGCAAGGAAGTGTCGCATTTACATACATTTGAAGTGTAGACGAGGAATACATGACACTTCGCAAATCATATTATGTCTTACCATGAAACATAGAAATGAGATGCGATATCGCGTTCTACGAAGTATTAGAACTCTATTGCTACGATAGGTAGACGTTTGCAAACGCTATTTCCTGGCAAGGAAGTGTCGCATTTACATTCATTTGAAGTGTAGACGGGGAATACATGACACTTCGCAAATCATATTATATCGTACCATGAAACATAGAAATGAGATGCGATATCGCGTTTTAAAAATCATAAGAACTCTATTGCTACGATACGTAGACATCTGCAAACGCTATTTCCTTGCATGGAAGTGTCGCATATACATTCATTTGAAGTGTAGACGAGGAATACATAAGACTTCGCAAATCATATTATATCTTACCATGAAATATAGAAATGAGATGCGATATCGCGTTTTAAGAAGCATTAGAACTCTATTGCTATGATAGGTAGACGTTTGCAAACGCTATTTCCTTGCAAGGAAGTGTCGCATTTACATTCATTTGAAGTGTAGACGAGGAATACATGACACTTCGCAAATCATATTATATCTTACCATGAAACATAGAAATGAGATGCGATATCGCGTTTTAAGAAGCACTAGAACTCTATTGCTACGGTAGGTAAAAGTTTGCAAACGCTATTTCCTTGCAAGGAAGTGTCGCATTTACATTCATTTGAAGTGTAGACGAGGAATACATGACACTTCGCAAATCATATTATATCTTACCATGAAACATAGAAACGAGATGCGATATCGCGTTTTAAGAAGCATTAGAACACTATTGCTACGATAGATAGACATTCGCAAACGCTATTTCCTTGCAACGAAGTGTCGCATTTACATTCATTTGTAGTGTAGACGAGGAATACATAACACTTCGCAAATCATATTATACCTTACCATGAAACATAGAAATGAGATGCGATATCGCGTTTTAAGAATCATAAGAACTCTATTGCTACTATACGTAGAAATCTGCAAACGCTATTTCCTTGCAAGGAAGTGTCTCATTTACATTCATTTGAAGTGTAGACGAGGAATACATAACACTTCGCAAATCATATTATATCTTACCATGAAATATAGAAATGAGATGCGATATCGCGTTTTAAGAAGCATTAGAACTCTATTGCTGCGGTAGGTAGACGTTTGCAAACGCTATTTCCTTGCAAGGAAGTGTCGCATTTACATTCATTTGAAGTGTAGACGAGGAATACATAACACTTCGCAAATCATATTATATCTTACCATGAAACATAGAAATGAATGCGATATCGCGTTTTAAGAAGCATTAGAACACTATTGCTACGATAGATAGACATTCGCAAACGCTATTTCCTCGCAAGGAAGTGTCGCATTTACATTCATTTGAAGTGTAGACGAGGTATACATGACACTTCGCAATTCATATTATATCTTACCATGAAACATAGAAATGAGATGCGATATCGCGTTTTAAGAATCATAAGAACTCTATTGCTACGATAAGTAGACATCTGCAAACGCTATTTCCTTGCAAGGAAGTGTCTCATTTACATTCATTTGAAGTGTAGACAAGGAATACATAACACTTCGCAAATCATATTATATCTTACCATGAAATATAGAAATGAGATGCGATATCGCGTTTTAAGAAGCACTAGAACTCTATTGCTACGGTAGGTAGACGTTTGCAAACGCTATTTCCTTGCAAGGAAGTGTCGCATTTACATTCATTTGAAGTGTAGACGAGGAATACATGACACTTCGCAAATCATATTATATCTTACCATGAAACATAGAAATGAGATTGCGATATCGCGTTCTAAGAAGCATTAGAACTCTATTGCTACGATACCTAGACATCTGCAGACGCTATTTCCTAGCAAGGAAGTGTCGCATTTACATTCTTTTGAAGTGTAGACTAGGAATACATAACACTTCGCAAATCATATTATATCTTACCATGAAACATAGAAATGAAATGCGATATCGCGTTTTAAGAAGCATTAGAACTCTATTGCTACGATACCTAGACATCTGCAGACGCTATTTCCTAGCAAGGAAGTGTCGCATTTACATACATTTGAAGTGTAGACGAGGAATACATGACACTTCGCAAATCATATTATATCTTACCATGAAACATAGAAATGAATGCGATATCGCGTTTTAAGAAGCATTAGAACACTATTGCTACGATAGATAGACATTCGCAAACGCTATTTCCTTGCAAGGAAGTGTCGCATTTACATTCATTTGAAGTGTAGACGAGGTATACATGACACTTCGCAATTCATATTATATCTTACCATGAAACATAGAAATGAGATGCGATATCGCGTTTTAAGAATCATAAGAACTCTATTGCTACGATAAGTAGACATCTGCAGACGCTATTTCCTAGCAAGGAAGTGTCGCATTTACATACATTTGAAGTGTAGACGAGGAATACATGACACTTCGCAAATCATATTATGTCTTACCATGAAACATAGAAATGAGATGCGATATCGCGTTCTACGAAGCATTAGAACTCTATTGCTACGATAGGTAGACGTTTGCAAACGCTATTTCCTAGCAAGGAAGTGTCGCATTTACATTCATTTGAAGTGTAGACGAGGAATACATGACACTTCGCAAATCATATTATGTCTTACCATGAAACATAGAAATGAGATGCGATATCGCGTTCTACGAAGTATTAGAACTCTATTGCTACGATAGGTAGACGTTTGCAAACGCTATTTCCTGGCAAGGAAGTGTCGCATTTACATTCATTTGAAGTGTAGACGGGGAATACATGACACTTCGCAAATCATATTATATCGTACCATGAAACATAGAAATGAGATGCGATATCGCGTTTTAAAAATCATAAGAACTCTATTGCTACGATACGTAGACATCTGCAAACGCTATTTCCTTGCAACGAAGTGTCGCATTTACATTCATTTGAAGTGTAGACGAGGAATACATAACACTTCGCAAATCATATTATACCTTACCATGAAACATAGAAATGTGATGCGATATCGCGTTTTAATATTCATAAAAACTCTATTGCTACGATACGTAGACATCTGCAAACGCTATTTCCTTGCATGGAAGTGTCGCATATACATTCATTTGAAGTGTAGACGAGGAATACATAAGACTTCGCAAATCATATTATATCTTACCATGAAATATAGAAATGAGATGCGATATCGCGTTTTAAGAAGCATTAGAACTCTATTGCTATGATAGGTAGACGTTTGCAAACGCTATTTCCTTGCAAGGAAGTGTCGCATTTACATTCATTTGAAGTGTAGACGAGGAATACATGACACTTCGCAAATCATATTATATCTTACCATGAAACATAGAAATGAGATGCGATATCGCGTTTTAAGAAGCACTAGAACTCTATTGCTACGGTAGGTAAAAGTTTGCAAACGCTATTTCCTTGCAAGGAAGTGTCGCATTTACATTCATTTGAAGTGTAGACGAGGAATACATGACACTTCGCAAATCATATTATATCTTACCATGAAACATAGAAATGAATGCGATATCGCGTTTTAAGAAGCATTAGAACACTATTGCTACGATAGATAGACATTCGCAAACGCTATTTCCTCGCAAGGAAGTGTCGCATTTACATTCATTTGAAGTGTAGACGAGGTATACATGACACTTCGCAATTCATATTATATCTTACCATGAAACATAGAAATGAGATGCGATATCGCGTTTTAAGAATCATAAGAACTCTATTGCTACGATAAGTAGACATCTGCAAACGCTATTTCCTTGCAAGGAAGTGTCTCATTTACATTCATTTGAAGTGTAGACAAGGAATACATAACACTTCGCAAATCATATTATATCTTACCATGAAATATAGAAATGAGATGCGATATCGCATTTTAAGAAGCACTAGAACTCTATTGCTACGGTAGGTAGACGTTTGCAAACGCTATTTCCTTGCAAGGAAGTGTCGCATTTACATTCATTTGAAGTGTAGACGAGGAATACATGACACTTCGCAAATCATATTATATCTTACCATGAAACATAGAAATGAGATTGCGATATCGCGTTCTAAGAAGCATTAGAACTCTATTGCTACGATACCTAGACATCTGCAGACGCTATTTCCTAGCAAGGAAGTGTCGCATTTACATTCTTTTGAAGTGTAGACTAGGAATACATAACACTTCGCAAATCATATTATATCTTACCATGAAACATAGAAATGAAATGCGATATCGCGTTTTAAGAAGCATTAGAACTCTATTGCTACGATACCTAGACATCTGCAGACGCTATTTCCTAGCAAGGAAGTGTCGCATTTACATACATTTGAAGTGTAGACGAGGAATACATGACACTTCGCAAATCATATTATGTCTTACCATGAAACATAGAAATGAGATGCGATATCGCGTTCTACGAAGCATTAGAACTCTATTGCTACGATAGGTAGACGTTTGCAAACGCTATTTCCTAGCAAGGAAGTGTCGCATTTACATTCATTTGAAGTGTAGACGAGGAATACATGACACTTCGCAAATCATATTATATCGTACCATGAAACATAGAAATGAGATGCGATATCGCGTTTTAAAAATCATAAGAACTCTATTGCTACGATACGTAGACATCTGCAAACGCTATTTCCTTGCAAGGAAGTGTCGCATTTACATTCATTTGAAGTGTAGACGAGGAATACATAACACTTCGCAAATCATATTATACCTTACCATGAAACATAGAAATGTGATGCGATATCGCGTTTTAATATTCATAAGAACTCTATTGCTACGATACGTAGACATCTACAAACGCTATTTCCTTGCATGGAAGTGTCGCATTTACATTCATTTGAAGTGTAGACGAGGAATACATAACACTTCGCAAATCATATTATATCTTACCATGAAATATAAAAATGAGATGCGATATCGCGTTTTAAGAAGCACTAGAACTCTATTGCTACGGTAGGTAGACGTTTGCAAACGCTATTTCCTTGCAAGGAAGTGTCGCATTTACATTCATTTGAAGTGTAGACGAGGAATACATGACACTTCGCAAATCATATTATATCTTACCATGAAACATAGAAATGAGATTGCGATATCGCGTTCTAAGAAGCATTAGAACTCTATTGCTACGATACCTAGACATCTGCAGACGCAATTTCCTAGCAAGGAAGTGTCGCATTTACATTCTTTTGAAGTGTAGACGAGGAATACATAACACTTCGCAAATCATATTATATCTTACCATGAAACATAGAAATGAATGCGATATCGCGTTTTAAGAAGCATTAGAACACTATTGCTACGATAGGTAGACGTTTGCAAACGCTATTTCCTAGCAAGGAAGTGTCGCATTTACATTCATTTGAAGTGTAGACGAGGAATACATGACACTTCGCAAATCATATTATATCGTACCATGAAACATAGAAATGAGATGCGATATCGCGTTTTAAAAATCATAAGAACCCTATTGCTACGATACGTAGATATCTGCAAACGCTATTTCCTTGCAAGGAAGTGTCGCATTTACATTCATTTGAAGTGTAGACGAGGAATACATAACACTTCGCAAATCATATTATACCTTACCATGAAACATAGAAATGTGATGCGATATCGCGTTTTAATATTCATAAGAACTCTATTGCTACGATACGTAGACATCTACAAACGCTATTTCCTTGCATGGAAGTGTCGCATTTACATTCATTTGAAGTGTAGACGAGGAATACATAACACTTCGCAAATCATATTATATCTTACCATGAAATATAGAAATGTGATGCGATATCGCGTTTTAAGAAGCATTAGAACTCTATTGCTATGATAGGTAAACGTTTGCAAACGCTATTTCCTTGCAAGGAAGTGTCGCATTTACATTCATTTGAAGTGTAGACGAGGAATACATGACACTTCGCAAATCATATTATATCTTACCATGAAATATAGAAATGAGATGCGATATCGCGTTTTAAGAAGCATTAGAACTCTATTGCTGCGGTAGGTAGACGTTTGCAAACGCTATTTCCTTGCAAGGAAGTGTCGCATTTACATTCATTTGAAGTGTAGACGAGGAATACATAACACTTCGCAAATCATATCATATCTTACCATGAAACATAGAAATGAGATGCGATATCGCGTTTTAAGAAGCATTAGAACACTATTGCTACGATAAGTAGACATCTGCAAACGCTATTTCCTTGCAAGGAAGTGTCTCATTTACATTCATTTGAAGTGTAGACAAGGAATACATAACACTTCGCAAATCATATTATATCTTACCATGAAATATAGAAATGAGATGCGATATCGCGTTTTAAGAAGCACTAGAACTCTGTTGCTACGGTAGGTAGACGTTTGCAAACGCTATTTCCTTGCAAGGAAGTGTCGCATTTACATTCATTTGAAGTGTAGACGGGAAATACATGACACTTCGCAAATCATATTATATCGTACCATGAAACATAGAAATGAGATGCGATATCGCGTTTTAAAAATCATAAGAACTCTATTGCTACGATACGTAGACATCTGCAAACGCTATTTCCTTGCAAGGAAGTGTCGCATTTACATTCATTTGAAGTGTAGACGAGGAATACATAACACTTCGCAAATCATATTATACCTTACCATGAAACATAGAAATGTGATGCGATATCGCGTTTTAATATTCATAAGAACTCTATTGCTACGATACGTAGACATCTACAAATGCTATTTCCTTGCATGGAAGTGTCGCATATACATTCATTTGAAGTGTAGACGAGGAATACATAAGACTTCGCAAATCATATTATATCTTACCATGAAATATAGAAATGAGATGCGATATCGCGTTTTAAGAAGCATTAGAACTCTATTGCTATGATAGGTAGACGTTTGCAAACGCTATTTCCTTGCAAGGAAGTGTCGCATTTACATTCATTTGAAGTGTAGACGAGGAATACATGACACTTCGCAAATCATATTATATCTTACCATGAAACATAGAAATGAGATGCGATATCGCGTTTTAAGAAGAACTAGAACTCTATTGCTACGTTAGGTAAAAGTTTGCAAACGCTATTTCCTTGCAAGGAAGTGTCGCATTTACATTCATTTGAAGTGTAGACGAGGAATACATGACACTTCGCAAATCATATTATATCTTACCATGAAACATAGAAACGAGATGCGATATCGCGTTTTAAGAATCATAAGAACTCTATTGCTACGATAAGTAGACATCTGCAGACGCTATTTCCTAGCAAGGAAGTGTCGCATTTACATACATTTGAAGTGTAGACGAGGAATACATGACACTTCGCAAATCATATTATGTCTTACCATGAAACATAGAAATGAGATGCGATATCGCGTTCTACGAAGCATTAGAACTCTATTGCTACGATAGGTAGACGTTTGCAAACGCTATTTCCTAGCAAGGAAGTGTCGCATTTACATTCATTTGAAGTGTAGACGAGGAATACATGACACTTCGCAAATCATATTATATCGTACCATGAAACATAGAAATGAGATGCGATATCGCGTTTTAAAAATCATAAGAACCCTATTGCTACGATACGTAGATATCTGCAAACGCTATTTCCTTGCAAGGAAGTGTCGCATTTACATTCATTTGAAGTGTAGACGAGGAATACATAACACTTCGCAAATCATATTATACCTTACCATGAAACATAGAAATGTGATGCGATATCGCGTTTTAATATTCATAAGAACTCTATTGCTACGATACGTAGACATCTACAAACGCTATTTCCTTGCATGGAAGTGTCGCATTTACATTCATTTGAAGTGTAGACGAGGAATACATAACACTTCGCAAATCATATTATATCTTACCATGAAATATAGAAATGTGATGCGATATCGCGTTTTAAGAAGCATTAGAACTCTATTGCTATGATAGGTAAACGTTTGCAAACGCTATTTCCTTGCAAGGAAGTGTCGCATTTACATTCATTTGAAGTGTAGACGAGGAATACATGACACTTCGCAAATCATATTATATCTTACCATGAAATATAGAAATGAGATGCGATATCGCGTTTTAAGAAGCATTAGAACTCTATTGCTGCGGTAGGTAGACGTTTGCAAACGCTATTTCCTTGCAAGGAAGTGTCGCATTTACATTCATTTGAAGTGTAGACGAGGAATACATAACACTTCGCAAATCATATCATATCTTACCATGAAACATAGAAATGAGATGCGATATCGCGTTTTAAGAAGCATTAGAACACTATTGCTACGATAAGTAGACATCTGCAAACGCTATTTCCTTGCAAGGAAGTGTCTCATTTACATTCATTTGAAGTGTAGACAAGGAATACATAACACTTCGCAAATCATATTATATCTTACCATGAAATATAGAAATGAGATGCGATATCGCGTTTTAAGAAGCACTAGAACTCTGTTGCTACGGTAGGTAGACGTTTGCAAACGCTATTTCCTTGCAAGGAAGTGTCGCATTTACATTCATTTGAAGTGTAGACGGGAAATACATGACACTTCGCAAATCATATTATATCGTACCATGAAACATAGAAATGAGATGCGATATCGCGTTTTAAAAATCATAAGAACTCTATTGCTACGATACGTAGACATCTGCAAACGCTATTTCCTTGCAAGGAAGTGTCGCATTTACATTCATTTGAAGTGTAGACGAGGAATACATAACACTTCGCAAATCATATTATACCTTACCATGAAACATAGAAATGTGATGCGATATCGCGTTTTAATATTCATAAGAACTCTATTGCTACGATACGTAGACATCTACAAATGCTATTTCCTTGCATGGAAGTGTCGCATATACATTCATTTGAAGTGTAGACGAGGAATACATAAGACTTCGCAAATCATATTATATCTTACCATGAAATATAGAAATGAGATGCGATATCGCGTTTTAAGAAGCATTAGAACTCTATTGCTATGATAGGTAGACGTTTGCAAACGCTATTTCCTTGCAAGGAAGTGTCGCATTTACATTCATTTGAAGTGTAGACGAGGAATACATGACACTTCGCAAATCATATTATATCTTACCATGAAACATAGAAATGAGATGCGATATCGCGTTTTAAGAAGAACTAGAACTCTATTGCTACGTTAGGTAAAAGTTTGCAAACGCTATTTCCTTGCAAGGAAGTGTCGCATTTACATTCATTTGAAGTGTAGACGAGGAATACATGACACTTCGCAAATCATATTATATCTTACCATGAAACATAGAAACGAGATGCGATATCGCGTTTTAAGAATCATAAGAACTCTATTGCTACGATAAGTAGACATCTGCAGACGCTATTTCCTAGCAAGGAAGTGTCGCATTTACATACATTTGAAGTGTAGACGAGGAATACATGACACTTCGCAAATCATATTATGTCTTACCATGAAACATAGAAATGAGATGCGATATCGCGTTCTACGAAGCATTAGAACTCTATTGCTACGATAGGTAGACGTTTGCAAACGCTATTTCCTAGCAAGGAAGTGTCGCATTTACATTCATTTGAAGTGTAGACGAGGAATACATGACACTTCGCAAATCATATTATATCGTACCATGAAACATAGAAATGAGATGCGATATCGCGTTTTAAAAATCATAAGAACCCTATTGCTACGATACGTAGATATCTGCAAACGCTATTTCCTTGCAAGGAAGTGTCGCATTTACATTCATTTGAAGTGTAGACGAGGAATACATAACACTCCGCAAATCATATTATACCTTACCATGAAACATAGAAATGTGATGCGATATCGCGTTTTAATATTCATAAGAACTCTATTGCTACGATACGTAGACATCTACAAACGCTATTTCCTTGCATGGAAGTGTCGCATTTACATTCATTTGAAGTGTAGACGAGGAATACATAACACTTCGCAAATCATATTATATCTTACCATGAAATATAGAAATGTGATGCGATATCGCGTTTTAAGAAGCATTAGAACTCTATTGCTATGATAGGTAAACGTTTGCAAACGCTATTTCCTTGCAAGGAAGTGTCGCATTTACATTCATTTGAAGTGTAGATGAGGAATACATGACACTTCGCAAATCATATTATATCTTACCATGAAACATAGAAATGAGATGCGATATCGCGTTTTCAGAAGCACTAGAACTCTATTGCTACGGTAGGTAGAAGTTTGCAAACGCTATTTCCTTGCAAGGAAGTGTCGCATTTACATTCATTTGAAGTGTAGACGAGGAATACATGACACTTCGCAAATCATATTATATCTTACCATGAAACATAGAAACGAGATGCGATATCGCGTTTTAAGAAGCATTAGAACACTATTGCTACGATAGATAGACATTCGCAAACGCTATTTCCTTGCAACGAAGTGTCGCATTTACATTCATTTGAAGTGTAGACGAGGAATACATAACACTTCGCATATCATATTATACCTTACCATGAAACATAGAAATGAGATGCGATATCGCGTTTTAAGAAGCACTAGAACTCTGTTGCTACGGTAGGTAGACGTTTGCAAACGCTATTTCCTTGCAAGGAAGTGTCGCATTTACATTCATTTGAAGTGTAGACGGGGAATACATGACACTTCGCAAATCATATTATATCGTACCATGAAACATAGAAATGAGACGCGATATCGCGTTTTAAAAATCATAAGAACTCTATTGCTACGATACGTAGACATCTGCAAACGCTATTTCCTTGCAAGGAAGTGTCGCATTTACATTCATTTGAAGTGTAGACGAGGAATACATAAGACTTCGCAAATCATATTATATCTTACCATGAAATATAGAAATGAGATGCGATATCGCGATTTAAGAAGCATTAGAACTCTATTGCTATGATAGGTAGACGTTTGCAAACGCTATTTCCTTGCAAGGAAGTGTCGCATTTACATTCATTTGAAGTGTAGACGAGGAATACATGACACTTCGCAAATCATATTATATCTTACCATGAAACATAGAAATGAGATGCGGTATCGCGTTTTGAGAAGCACTAGAACTCTATTGCTACGGTAGGTAGAAGTTTGCAAGCGCTATTTCCTTGCAAGGAAGTGTCGCATTTACATTCATTTGAAGTGTAGACGAGGAATACATGACACTTCGCAAATCATATTATATCTTACCATGAAACATAGAAACGAGATGCGATATCGCGTTTTAAGAAGCATTAGAACACTATTGCTACGATAGATAGACATTCGCAAACGCTATTTCCTTGCAACGAAGTGTCGCATTTACATTCATTTGAAGTGTAGACGAGGAATACATAACACTTCGCAAATCATATTATACCTTACCATGAAACATAGAAATGAGATGCGATATCGCGTTTTAAGAATCATAAGAACTCTATTGCTACGATACGTAGACATCTGCAAACGCTATTTCCTTGCAAGGAAGTGTCTCATTTACATTCATTTGAAGTGTAGACGAGGAATACATAACACTTCGCAAATCATATTATATCTTACCATGAAATATAGAAATGAGATGCGATATCGCGTTTTAAGAAGCATTAGAACTCTATTGCTGCGGTAGGTAGACGTTTGCAAACGCTATTTCCTTGCAAGGAAGTGTCGCATTTACATTCATTTGAAGTGTAGACGAGGAATACATAACACTTCGCAAATCATATCATATCTTACCATGAAACATAGAAATGAGATGCGATATCGCGTTTTAAGAAGCATTAGAACACTATTGCTACGATAGATAGACATTCGCAAACGCTATTTCCTTGCAAGGAAGTGTCGCATTTACATTCATTTGAAATGTAGACGAGGTATACATGACACTTCGCAATTCATATTATATCTTACCATGAAACATAGAAATGAGATGCGATATCGCGTTTTAAGAATCATAAGAACTCTATTGCTACGATAAGTAGACATCTGCAAACGCTATTTCCTTGCAAGGAAGTGTCTCATTTACATTCATTTGAAGTGTAGACAAGGAATACATAACACTTCGCTAATCATATTATATCTTACCATGAAATATAGAAATGAGATGCGATATCGCGTTTTAAGAAGCACTAGAACTCTATTGCTACGGTAGGTAGACGTTTGCAAACGCTATTTCCTTGCAAGGAAGTGTCGCATTTACATTCATTTGAAGTGTAGACGAGGAATACATGACACTTCGCAAATCATATTATATCTTACCATGAAACATAGAAATGAGATTGCGATATCGCGTTCTAAGAAGCATTAGAACTCTATTGCTACGATACCTAGACATCTGCAGACGCTATTTCCTAGCAAGGACGTGTCGCATTTACATTCATTTGAAGTGTAGACAAGGAATACATAACACTTCGCAAATCATATTATATCTTACCATGAAATATAGAAATGAGATGCGATATCGCGTTTTAAGAAGCACTAGAACTCTATTGCTACGGTAGGTAGACGTTTGCAAACGCTATTTCCTTGCAAGGAAGTGTCGCATTTACATTCATTTGAAGTGTAGACGAGGAATACATGACACTTCGCAAATCATATTATATCTTACCATGAAACATAGAAATGAGATTGCGATATCGCGTTCTAAGAAGCATTAGAACTCTATTGCTACGATACCTAGACATCTGCAGACGCTATTTCCTAGCAAGGACGTGTCGCATTTACATTCTTTTGAAGTGTAGACGAGGAATACATAACACTTCGCAAATCATATTATATCTTACCATGAAACATAGAAATGAAATGCGATATCGCATTTTAAGAAGCATTAGAACTCTATTGCTACTATACCTAGACATCTGCAGACGCTATTTCCTAGCAAGGAAGTGTCGCATTTACATACATTTGAAGTGTAGACGAGGAATACATGACACTTCGCAAATCATATTATGTCTTACCATGAAACATAGAAATGAGATGCGATATCGCGTTCTACGAAGTATTAGAACTCTATTGCTACGATAGGTAGACGTTTGCAAACGCTATTTCCTCGCAAGGAAGTGTCGCATTTACATTCATTTGAAGTGTAGACGGGGAATACATGACACTTCGCAAATCATATTATATCGTACCATGAAACATAGAAATGAGATGCGATATCGCGTTTTAAAAATCATAAGAACTCTATTGCTACGATACGTAGACATCTGCAAACGCTATTTCCTTGCAAGGAAGTGTCGCATTTACATTCATTTGAAGTGTAGACGAGGAATACATAACACTTCGCAAATCATATTATACCTTACCATGAAACATAGAAATGTGATGCGATATCGCGTTTTAATATTCATAAGAACTCTATTGCTACGATACGTAGACATCTACAAACGCTATTTCCTTGCATGGAAGTGTCGCATATACATTCATTTGAAGTGTAGACGAGGAATACATAAGACTTCGCAAATCATATTATATCTTACCATGAAATATAGAAATGAGATGCGATATCGCGTTTTAAGAAGCATTAGAACTCTATTGCTATGATAGGTAGACGTTTGCAAACGCTATTTCCTTGCAAGAAAGTGTCGCATTTACATTCATTTGAAGTGTAGACGAGGAATACATGACACTTCGCAAATCATATTATATCTTACCATGAAACATAGAAATGAGATGCGATATCGCGTTTTAAGGAGCACTAGAACTCTATTGCTACGGTAGGTAAAAGTTTGCAAACGCTATTTCCTTGCAAGGAAGTGTCGCATTTACATTCATTTGAAGTGTAGACGAGGAATACATGACACTTCGCAAATCATATTATATCTTACCATGAAACATAGAAACGAGATGCGATATCGCGTTTTAAGAAGCATTAGAACACTATTGCTACGATAGATAGACATTCGCAAACGCTATTTCCTTGCAACGAAGTGTCGCATTTACATTCATTTCAAGTGTAGACGAGGAATACATAACACTTCGCAAATCATACTATACCTTACCATGAAACATAGAAATGAGATGCGATATCGCGTTTTAAGAATCATAAGAACTCTATTGCTACGATACCTAGACATCTGCAGACGCTATTTCCTAGCAAGGACGTGTCGCATTTACATTCTTTTGAAGTGTAGACGAGGAATACATAACACTTCGCAAATCATATTATATCTTACCATGAAACATAGAAATGAAATGCGATATCGCATTTTAAGAAGCATTAGAACTCTATTGCTACTATACCTAGACATCTGCAGACGCTATTTCCTAGCAAGGAAGTGTCGCATTTACATACATTTGAAGTGTAGACGAGGAATACATGACACTTCGCAAATCATATTATGTCTTACCATGAAACATAGAAATGAGATGCGATATCGCGTTCTACGAAGTATTAGAACTCTATTGCTACGATAGGTAGACGTTTGCAAACGCTATTTCCTGGCAAGGAAGTGTCGCATTTACATTCATTTGAAGTGTAGACGAGGAATACATAACACTTCGCAAATCATATTATACCTTACCATGAAACATAGAAATGTGATGCGATATCGCGTTTTAATATTCATAAGAACTCTATTGCTACGATACGTAGACATCTACAAACGCTATTTCCTTGCATGGAAGTGTCGCATATACATTCATTTGAAGTGTAGACGAGGAATACATAAGACTTCGCAAATCATATTATATCTTACCATGAAATATAGAAATGAGATGCGATATCGCGTTTTAAGAAGCATTAGAACTCTATTGCTATGATAGGTAGACGTTTGCAAACGCTATTTCCTTGCAAGAAAGTGTCGCATTTACATTCATTTGAAGTGTAGACGAGGAATACATGACACTTCGCAAATCATATTATATCTTACCATGAAACATAGAAATGAGATGCGATATCGCGTTTTAAGGAGCACTAGAACTCTATTGCTACGGTAGGTAAAAGTTTGCAAACGCTATTTCCTTGCAAGGAAGTGTCGCATTTACATTCATTTGAAGTGTAGACGAGGAATACATGACACTTCGCAAATCATATTATATCTTACCATGAAACATAGAAACGAGATGCGATATCGCGTTTTAAGAAGCATTAGAACACTATTGCTACGATAGATAGACATTCGCAAACGCTATTTCCTTGCAACGAAGTGTCGCATTTACATTCATTTCAAGTGTAGACGAGGAATACATAACACTTCGCAAATCATACTATACCTTACCATGAAACATAGAAATGAGATGCGATTTCGCGTTTTAAGAATCATAAGAACTCTATTGCTACGATACCTAGACATCTGCAGACGCTATTTCCTAGCAAGGACGTGTCGCATTTACATTCTTTTGAAGTGTAGACGAGGAATACATAACACTTCGCAAATCATATTATATCTTACCATGAAACATAGAAATGAAATGCGATATCGCATTTTAAGAAGCATTAGAACTCTATTGCTACTATACCTAGACATCTGCAGACGCTATTTCCTAGCAAGGAAGTGTCGCATTTACATACATTTGAAGTGTAGACGAGGAATACATGACACTTCGCAAATCATATTATGTCTTACCATGAAACATAGAAATGAGATGCGATATCGCGTTCTACGAAGTATTAGAACTCTATTGCTACGATAGGTAGACGTTTGCAAACGCTATTTCCTGGCAAGGAAGTGTCGCATTTACATTCATTTGAAGTGTAGACGGGGAATACATGACACTTCGCAAATCATATTATATCGTACCATGAAACATAGAAATGAGATGCGATATCGCGTTTTAAAAATCATAAGAACTCTATTGCTACGATACGTAGACATCTGCAAACGCTATTTCCTTGCAAGGAAGTGTCGCATTTACATTCATTTGAAGTGTAGACGAGGAATACATAACACTTCGCAAATCATATTATACCTTACCATGAAACATAGAAATGAGATGCGATATCGAGTTTTAAGAAGCATTAGAACTCTATTGCTACGATACGTAGACATCTACAAACGCTATTTCCTTGCATGGAAGTGTCGCATTTACATTCATTTGAAGTGTAGACGAGGAATACATAACACTTCGCAAATCATATTATATCTTACCATTAAATATAGAAATGTGATGCGATATCGCGTTTTAAGAAGCATTAGAACTCTATTGCTATGATAGGTAGACGTTTGCAAACGCTATTTCCTTGCAAGGAAGTGTCGCATTTACATTCATTTGAAGTGTAGACGAGGAATACATGACACTTCGCAAATCATATTATATCTTACCATGAAACATAGAAATGAGATGCGATATCACGTTTTCAGAAGCACTAGAACTCTATTGCTACGGTAGGTAGAAGTTTGCAAACGCTATTTCCTTGCAAGGAAGTGTCGCATTTACATTCATTTGAAGTGTAGACGAGGAATACATGACACTTCGCAAATCATATTATATCTTACCATGAAACATAGAAACGAGATGCGATATCGCGTTTTAAGAAGCATTAGAACACTATTGCTACGATAGATAGACATTCGCAAACGCTATTTCCTTGCAACGAAGTGTCGCATTTACATTCATTTGAAGTGTAGACGAGGAATACATAACACTTCGCAAATCATATTATACCTTACCATGAAACATAGAAATGAGATGCGATATCGCGTTTTAAGAATCATAAGAACTCTATTGCTACGATACGTAGACATCTGCAAACGCTATTTCCTTGCAAGGAAGTGTCTCATTTACATTCATTTGAAGTGTAGACGAGGAATACATAACACTTCGCAAATCATATTATATCTTACCATGAAATATAGAAATGAGATGCGATATCGCGTTTTAAGAAGCATTAGAACTCTATTGCTGCGGTAGGTAGACGTTTGCAAACGCTATCTCCTTGCAAGGAAGTGTCGCATTTACATTCATTTGAAGTGTAGACGAGGAATACATAACACTTCGCAAATCATATCATATCTTACCATGAAACATAGAAATGAGATGCGATATCGCGTTTTAAGAAGCATTAGAACACTATTGCTACGATAGATAGACATTCGCAAACGCTATTTCCTTGCAAGGAAGTGTCGCATTTACATTCATTTGAAATGTAGACGAGGAATACATAACACTTCGCAAATCATATTATATCTTACCATGAAATATAGAAATGTGATGCGATATCGCGTTTTAAGAAGCATTAGAACTCTATTGCTATGATAGGTAGACGTTTGCAAACGCTATTTCCTTGCAAGGAAGTGTCGCATTTACATTCATTTGAAGTGTAGACGAGGAATACATGACACTTCGCAAATCATATTATATCTTACCATGAAACATAGAAATGAGATGCGGTATCGCGTTTTGAGAAGCACTAGAACTCTATTGCTACGGTAGGTAGAAGTTTGCAAGCGCTATTTCCTTGCAAGGAAGTGTCGCATTTACATTCATTTGAAGTGTAGACGAGGAATACATGACACTTCGCAAATCATATTATATCTTACCATGAAACATAGAAACGAGATGCGATATCGCGTTTTAAGAAGCATTAGAACACTATTGCTACGATAGATAGACATTCGCAAACGCTATTTCCTTGCAACGAAGTGTCGCATTTACATTCATTTGAAGTGTAGACGAGGAATACATAACACTTCGCAAATCATATTATACCTTACCATGAAACATAGAAATGAGATGCGATATCGCGTTTTAAGAATCATAAGAACTCTATTGCTACGATACGTAGACATCTGCAAACGCTATTTCCTTGCAAGGAAGTGTCTCATTTACATTCATTTGAAGTGTAGACGAGGAATACATAACACTTCGCAAATCATATTATATCTTACCATGAAATATAGAAATGAGATGCGATATCGCGTTTTAAGAAGCATTAGAACTCTATTGCTGCGGTAGGTAGACGTTTGCAAACGCTATTTCCTTGCAAGGAAGTGTCGCATTTACATTCATTTGAAGTGTAGACGAGGAATACATAACACTTCGCAAATCATATCATATCTTACCATGAAACATAGAAATGAGATGCGATATCGCGTTTTAAGAAGCATTAGAACACTATTGCTACGATAGATAGACATTCGCAAACGCTATTTCCTTGCAAGGAAGTGTCGCATTTACATTCATTTGAAATGTAGACGAGGTATACATGACACTTCGCAATTCATATTATATCTTACCATGAAACATAGAAATGAGATGCGATATCGCGTTTTAAGAATCATAAGAACTCTATTGCTACGATAAGTAGACATCTGCAAACGCTATTTCCTTGCAAGGAAGTGTCTCATTTACATTCATTTGAAGTGTAGACAAGGAATACATAACACTTCGCTAATCATATTATATCTTACCATGAAATATAGAAATGAGATGCGATATCGCGTTTTAAGAAGCACTAGAACTCTATTGCTACGGTAGGTAGACGTTTGCAAACGCTATTTCCTTGCAAGGAAGTGTCGCATTTACATTCATTTGAAGTGTAGACGAGGAATACATGACACTTCGCAAATCATATTATATCTTACCATGAAACATAGAAATGAGATTGCGATATCGCGTTCTAAGAAGCATTAGAACTCTATTGCTACGATACCTAGACATCTGCAGACGCTATTTCCTAGCAAGGACGTGTCGCATTTACATTCATTTGAAGTGTAGACAAGGAATACATAACACTTCGCAAATCATATTATATCTTACCATGAAATATAGAAATGAGATGCGATATCGCGTTTTAAGAAGCACTAGAACTCTATTGCTACGGTAGGTAGACGTTTGCAAACGCTATTTCCTTGCAAGGAAGTGTCGCATTTACATTCATTTGAAGTGTAGACGAGGAATACATGACACTTCGCAAATCATATTATATCTTACCATGAAACATAGAAATGAGATTGCGATATCGCGTTCTAAGAAGCATTAGAACTCTATTGCTACGATACCTAGACATCTGCAGACGCTATTTCCTAGCAAGGACGTGTCGCATTTACATTCTTTTGAAGTGTAGACGAGGAATACATAACACTTCGCAAATCATATTATATCTTACCATGAAACATAGAAATGAAATGCGATATCGCATTTTAAGAAGCATTAGAACTCTATTGCTACTATACCTAGACATCTGCAGACGCTATTTCCTAGCAAGGAAGTGTCGCATTTACATACATTTGAAGTGTAGACGAGGAATACATGACACTTCGCAAATCATATTATGTCTTACCATGAAACATAGAAATGAGATGCGATATCGCGTTCTACGAAGTATTAGAACTCTATTGCTACGATAGGTAGAAGTTTGCAAACGCTATTTCCTCGCAAGGAAGTGTCGCATTTACATTCATTTGAAGTGTAGACGGGGAATACATGACACTTCGCAAATCATATTATATCGTACCATGAAACATAGAAATGAGATGCGATATCGCGTTTTAAAAATCATAAGAACTCTATTGCTACGATACGTAGACATCTGCAAACGCTATTTCCTTGCAAGGAAGTGTCGCATTTACATTCATTTGAAGTGTAGACGAGGAATACATAACACTTCGCAAATCATATTATACCTTACCATGAAACATAGAAATGTGATGCGATATCGCGTTTTAATATTCATAAGAACTCTATTGCTACGATACGTAGACATCTACAAACGCTATTTCCTTGCATGGAAGTGTCGCATATACATTCATTTGAAGTGTAGACGAGGAATACATAAGACTTCGCAAATCATATTATATCTTACCATGAAATATAGAAATGAGATGCGATATCGCGTTTTAAGAAGCATTAGAACTCTATTGCTATGATAGGTAGACGTTTGCAAACGCTATTTCCTTGCAAGGAAGTGTCGCATTTACATTCATTTGAAGTGTAGACGAGGAATACATGACACTTCGCAAATCATATTATATCTTACCATGAAACATAGAAATGAGATGCGATATCGCGTTTTAAGGAGCACTAGAACTCTATTGCTACGGTAGGTAAAAGTTTGCAAACGCTATTTCCTTGCAAGGAAGTGTCGCATTTACATTCATTTGAAGTGTAGACGAGGAATACATGACACTTCGCAAATCATATTATATCTTACCATGAAACATAGAAACGAGATGCGATATCGCGTTTTAAGAAGCATTAGAACACTATTGCTACGATAGATAGACATTCGCAAACGCTATTTCCTTGCAACGAAGTGTCGCATTTACATTCATTTCAAGTGTAGACGAGGAATACATAACACTTCGCAAATCATACTATACCTTACCATGAAACATAGAAATGAGATGCGATATCGCGTTTTAAGAATCATAAGAACTCTATTGCTACGATACCTAGACATCTGCAGACGCTATTTCCTAGCAAGGACGTGTCGCATTTACATTCTTTTGAAGTGTAGACGAGGAATACATAACACTTCGCAAATCATATTATATCTTACCATGAAACATAGAAATGAAATGCGATATCGCATTTTAAGAAGCATTAGAACTCTATTGCTACTATACCTAGACATCTGCAGACGCTATTTCCTAGCAAGGAAGTGTCGCATTTACATACATTTGAAGTGTAGACGAGGAATACATGACACTTCGCAAATCATATTATGTCTTACCATGAAACATAGAAATGAGATGCGATATCGCGTTCTACGAAGTATTAGAACTCTATTGCTACGATAGGTAGACGTTTGCAAACGCTATTTCCTGGCAAGGAAGTGTCGCATTTACATTCATTTGAAGTGTAGACGGGGAATACATGACACTTCGCAAATCATATTATATCGTACCATGAAACATAGAAATGAGATGCGATATCGCGTTTTAAAAATCATAAGAACTCTATTGCTACGATACGTAGACATCTGCAAACGCTATTTCCTTGCAAGGAAGTGTCGCATTTACATTCATTTGAAGTGTAGACGAGGAATACATAACACTTCGCAAATCATATTATACCTTACCATGAAACATAGAATTGTGATGCGATATCGCGTTTTAATATTCATAAGAACTCTATTGCTACGATACGTAGACATCTACAAACGCTATTTCCTTGCATGGAAGTGTCGCATATACATTCATTTGAAGTGTAGACGAGGAATACATAAGACTTCGCAAATCATATTATATCTTACCATGAAATATAGAAATGAGATGCGATATCGCGTTTTAAGAAGCATTAGAACTCTATTGCTATGATAGGTAGACGTTTGCAAACGCTATTTCCTTGCAAGGAAGTGTCGCATTTACATTCATTTGAAGTGTAGACGAGGAATACATGACACTTCGCAAATCATATTATATCTTACCATGAAACATAGAAATGAGATGCGATATCGCGTTTTAAAAAGCACTAGAACTCTATTGCTACGGTAGGTAAAAGTTTGCAAACGCTATTTCCTTGCAAGGAAGTGTCGCATTTACATTCATTTGAAGTGTAGACGAGGAATACATGACACTTCGCAAATCATATTATATCTTACCATGAAACATAGAAACGAGATGCGATATCGCATTTTAAGGAGCATTAGAACACTATTGCTACGATAGATAGACATTCGCAAACGCTATTTCCTTGCAACGAAGTGTCGCATTTACATTCATTTCAAGTGTAGACGAGGAATACATAACACTTCGCAAATCATACTATACCTTACAATGAAACATAGAAATGAGATGCGATATCGCGTTTTAAGAATCATAAGAACTCTATTGCTACGATACCTAGACATCTGCAGACGCTATTTCCTAGCAAGGACGTGTCGCATTTACATTCTTTTGAAGTGTAGACGAGGAATACATAACACTTCGCAAATCATATTATATCTTACCATGAAACATAGAAATGAAATGCGATATCGCATTTTAAGAAGCATTAGAACTCTATTGCTACTATACCTAGACATCTGCAGACGCTATTTCCTAGCAAGGAAGTGTCGCATTTACATACATTTGAAGTGTAGACGAGGAATACATGACACTTCGCAAATCATATTATGTCTTACCATGAAACATAGAAATGAGATGCGATATCGCGTTCTACGAAGTATTAGAACTCTATTGCTACGATAGGTAGACGTTTGCAAACGCTATTTCCTGGCAAGGAAGTGTCGCATTTACATTCATTTGAAGTGTAGACGGGGAATACATGACACTTCGCAAATCATATTATATCGTACCATGAAACATAGAAATGAGATGCGATATCGCGTTTTAAAAATCATAAGAACTCTATTGCTACGATACGTAGACATCTGCAAACGCTATTTCCTTGCAAGGAAGTGTCGCATTTACATTCATTTGAAGTGTAGACGAGGAATACATGACACTTCGCAAATCATATTATACCTTACCATGAAACATAGAAATGTGATGCGATATCGCGTTTTAATATTCATAAGAACTCTATTGCTACGATACGTAGACATCTACAAACGCTATTTCCTTGCAAGGAAGTGTCTCATTTACATTCATTTGAAGTGTAGACGAGGAATACATAACACTTCGCAAATCATATTATATCTTACCATGAAATATAGAAATGAGATGCGATATCGCGTTTTAAGAAGCATTAGAACTCTATTGCTGCGGTAGGTAGACGTTTGCAAACGCTATTTCCTTGCAAGGAAGTGTCGCATTTACATTCATTTGAAGTGTAGACGAGGAATACATAACACTTCGCAAATCATATTATATCTTACCATGAAACATAGAAATGAATGCGATATCGCGTTTTAAGAAGCATTAGAACACTATTGCTACGATAGATAGACATTCGCAAACGCTATTTCCTTGCAAGGAAGTGTCGCATTTACATTCATTTGAAGTGTAGACGAGGTATACATGACACTTCGCAATTCATATTATATCTTACCATGAAACATAGAAATGAGATGCGATATCGCGTTTTAAGAATCATAAGAACTCTATTGCTACGATAAGTAGACATCTGCAAACGCTATTTCCTTGCAAGGAAGTGTCTCATTTACATTCATTTGAAGTGTAGACAAGGAATACATAACACTTCGCAAATCACATTATATCTTACCATGAAATATAGAAATGAGATGCGATATCGCGTTTTAAGAAGCACTAGAACTCTATTGCTACGATACCTAGACATCTGCAGACGCTATTTCCTAGCAAGGAAGTGTCGCATTTACATTCTTTTGAAGTGTAGACGAGGAATACATAACACTTCGCAAATCATATTATATCTTACCATGAAACATAGAAATGAAATGCGATATCGCGTTTTAAGAAGCATTAGAACTCTATTGCTACGATACCTAGACATCTGCAGACGCTATTTCCTAGCAAGGAAGTGTCGCATTTACATTCATTTGAAGTGTAGACGAGGAATACATGACACTTCGCAAATCATATTATATCGTACCATGAAACATAGAAATGAGATGCGATATCGCGTTTTAAAAATCATAAGAACTCTATTTCTACGATACGTAGACATCTGCAAACGCTATTTCCTTGCAAGGAAGTGTCGCATTTACATTCATTTGAAGTGTAGACGAGGAATACATAACACTTCGCAAATCATATTATACCTTACCATGAAACATAGAAATGTGATGCGATATCGCGTTTTAATATTCATAAGAACTCTATTGCTACGATACGTAGACATCTACAAACGCTATTTCCTTGAATGGAAGTGTCGCATTTACATTCATTTGAAGTGTAGACGAGGAATACATAACACTTCGCAAATCATATTATATCTTACCATGAAATATAGAAATGAGATGCGATATCGCGTTTTAAGAAGCACTAGAACTCTATTGCTACGGTAGGTAGACGTTTGCAAACGCTATTTCCTTGCAAGGAAGTGTCGCATTTACATTCATTTGAAGTGTAGACGAGGAATACATGACACTTCGCAAATCATATTATATCGTACCATGAAACATAGAAATGAGATGCGATATCGCGTTTTAAAAATCATAAGAACTCTATTGCTACGATACGTAGACATCTGCAAACGCTATTTCCTTGCAAGGAAGTGTCGCATTTACATTCATTTGAAGTGTAGACGAGGAATACATAACACTTCGCAAATCATATCATATCTTACCATGAAACATAGAAATGAGATGCGATATCGCGTTTTAAGAAGCATTAGAACACTATTGCTACGATAGATAGACATTCGCAAACGCTATTTCCTTGCAAGGAAGTGTCGCATGTACATTCATTTGAAGTGTAGACGAGGAATACATAACACTTCGCAAATCATATTATATCTTACCATGAAATATAGAAATGTGATGCGATATCGCGTTTTAAGAAGCATTAGAACTCTATTGCTATGATAGGTAGACGTTTGCAAACGCTATTTCCTTGCAAGGAAGTGTCGCATTTACATTCATTTGAAGTGTAGACGAGGAATACATGACACTTCGCAAATCATATTATATCTTACCATGAAACATAGAAATGAGATGCGATATCGCGTTTTCAGAAGCACTAGAACTCTATTGCTACGGTAGGTAGAAGTTTGCAAACGCTATTTCCTTGCAAGGAAGTGTCGCATTTACATTCATTTGAAGTGTAGACGAGGAATACATGACACTTCGCAAATCATATTATATCTTACCATGAAACATAGAAACGAGATGCGATATCGCGTTTTAAGAAGCATTAGAACACTATTGCTACGATAGATAGACATTCGCAAACGCTATTTCCTTGCAACGAAGTGTCGCATTTACATTCATTTGAAGTGTAGACGAGGAATACATAACACTTCGCAAATCATATTATACCTTACCATGAAACATAGAAATGAGATGCGATGTCGCGTTTTAAGAACCATAAGAACTCTATTGCTACGATACGTAGACATCTGCAAACGCTATTTCCTTGCAAGGAAGTGTCTCGTTTACATTCATTTGAAGTGTAGACGAGGAATACATAACACTTCGCAAATCATATTATATCTTACCATGAAATATAGAAATGAGATGCGATATCGCGTTTTAAGAAGCATTAGAACTCTATTGCTGCGGTAGGTAGACGTTTGCAAACGCTATTTCCTTGCAAGGAAGTGTCGCATTTACATTCATTTGAAGTGTAGACGAGGAATACATAACACTTCGCAAATCATATCATATCTTACCATGAAACATAGAAATGAGATGCGATATCGCGTTTTAAGAAGCATTAGAACACTATTGCTACGATAGATAGACATTCGCAAACGCTATTTCCTTGCAAGGAAGTGTCGCATTTACATTCATTTGAAATGTAGACGAGGTATACATGACACTTCGCAATTCATATTATATCTTACCATGAAACATAGAAATGAGATGCGATATCGCGTTTTAAGAATCATAAGAACTCTATTGCTACGATAAGTAGACATCTGCAAACGCTATTTCCTTGCAAGGAAGTGTCTCATTTACATTCATTTGAAGTGTAGACAAGGAATACATGACACTTCGCAAATCATATTATGTCTTACCATGAAACATAGAAATGAGATGCGATATCGCGTTCTACGAAGTCTTAGAACTCTATTGCTACGATAGGTAGACGTTTGCAAACGCTATTTCCTGGCAAGGAAGTGTCGCATTTACATTCATTTGAAGTGTAGACGGGGAATACATGACACTTCGCAAATCATATTATATCGTACCATGAAACATAGAAATGTGATGCGATATCGCGTTTTAATATTCATAAGAACTCTATTGCTACGATACGTAGACATCTACAAACGCTATTTCCTTGCATGGAAGTGTCGCATTTACATTCATTTGAAGTGTAGACGAGGAATACATAACACTTCGCAAATCATATTATATCTTACCATGAAATATAGAAATGAATGCGATATCGCGTTTTAAGAAGCATTAGAACACTATTGCTACGATAGATAGACATTCGCAAACGCTATTTCCTTGCAAGGAAGTGTCTCATTTACATTCATTTGAAGTGTAGACAAGGAATACATAACACTTCGCAAATCATATTATATCTTACCATGAAATATAGAAATGAATGCGATATCGCGTTTTAAGAAGCATTAGAACACTATTGCTACGATAGATAGACATTCGCAAACGCTATTTCCTTGCAAGGAAGTGTCGCATTTACATTCATTTGAAGTGTAGACGAGGTATACATGACACTTCGCAATTCATATTATATCTTACCATGAAACATAGAAATGAGATGCGATATCGCGTTTTAAGAATCATAAGAACTCTATTGCTACGATAAGTAGACATCTGCAAACGCTATTTCCTTGCAAGGAAGTGTCTCATTTACATTCATTTGAAGTGTAGACAAGGAATACATAACACTTCGCAAATCACATTATATCTTACCATGAAATATAGAAATGAGATGCGATATCGCGTTTTAAGAAGCACTAGAACTCTATTGCTACGGTAGGTAGACGTTTGCAAACGCTATTTCCTTGCAAGGAAGTGTCGCATTTACATTCATTTGAAGTGTAGACGAGGAATACATGACACTTCGCAAATCATATTATATCTTACCATGAAACATAGAAATGAGATTGCGATATCGCGTTCTAAGAAGCATTAGAACTCTATTGCTACGATACCTAGACATCTGCAGACGCTATTTCCTAGCAAGGAAGTGTCGCATTTACATTCTTTTGAAGTGTAGACGAGGAATACATAACACTTCGCAAATCATATTATATCTTACCATGAAACATAGAAATGAAATGCGATATCGCGTTTTAAGAAGCATTAGAACTCTATTGCTACGATACCTAGACATCTGCAGACGCTATTTCCTAGCAAGGAAGTGTCGCATTTACATACATTTGAAGTGTAGACGAGGAATACATGACACTTCGCAAATCATATTATGTCTTACCATGAAACATAGAAATGAGATGCGATATCGCGTTCTACGAAGCATTAGAACTCTATTGCTACGATAGGTAGACGTTTGCAAACGCTATTTCCTAGCAAGGAAGTGTCGCATTTACATTCATTTGAAGTGTAGACGAGGAATACATAACACTTCGCAAATCATATTATATCTTACCATGAAATATAGAAATGAGATGCGATATCGCGTTTTAAGAATCATAAGAACTCTATTGCTACGATAAGTAGACATCCGCAAACGCTATTTCCTAGCAAGGAAGTGTCGCATTTACATACATTTGAAGTGTAGACGAGGAATACATGACACTTCGCAAATCATATTATGTCTTACCATGAAACATAGAAATGAGATGCGATATCGCGTTCTACGAAGTATTAGAACTCTATTGCTACGATAGGTAGACGTTTGCAAACGCTATTTCCTGGCAAGGAAGTGTCGCATTTACATTCATTTGAAGTGTAGACGGGGAATACATGACACTTCGCAAATCATATTATATCGTACCATGAAACATAGAAATGAGATGCGATATCGCGTTTTAAGAAGCATTAGAACACTATTGCTACGATAGATAGACATTCGCAAACGCTATTTCCTTGCAAGGAAGTGTCGCATTTACATTCATTTGAAATGTAGACGAGGTATACATGACACTTCGCAATTCATATTATATCTTACCATGAAACATAGAAATGAGATGCGATATCGCGTTTTAAGAATCATAAGAACTCTATTGCTACGATAAGTAGACATCCGCAAACGCTATTTCCTTGCAAGGAAGTGTCTCATTTACATTCATTTGAAGTGTAGACAAGGAATACATAACACTTCGCAAATCATATTATATCTTACCATGAAACATAGAAATGAGATTGCGATATCGCGTTCTAAGAAGCTTTAGAACTCTATTGCTACGATACCTAGACATCTGCAGACGCTATTTCCTAGCAAGGACGTGTCGCATTTACATTCTATTGAAGTGTAGACGAGGAATACATAACACTTCGCAAATCATATTATATCTTACCATGAAACATAGAAATGAAATGCGATATCGCATTTTAAGAAGCATTAGAACTCTATTGCTACTATACCTAGACATCTGCAGACGCTATTTCCTAGCAAGGAAGTGTCGCATTTACATACATTTGAAGTGTAGACGAGGAATACATGACACTTCGCAAATCATATTATGTCTTACCATGAAACATAGAAATGAGATGCGATATCGCGTTCTACGAAGTATTAGAACTCTATTGCTACGATAGGTAGACGTTTGCAAACGCTATTTCCTGGCAAGGAAGTGTCGCATTTACATTCATTTGAAGTGTAGACGGGGAATACATGACACTTCGCAAATCATATTATATCGTACCATGAAACATAGAAATGAGATGCGATATCGCGTTTTAAAAATCATAAGAACTCTATCGCTACGATACGTAGACATCTGCAAACGCTATTTCCTTGCAAGGAAGTGTCGCATTTACATTCATTTGAAGTGTAGACGAGGAATACATGACACTTCGCAAATCATATTATATCTTACCATGAAACATAGAAACGAGATGCGATATCGCGTTTTAAGAAGCATTAGAACACTATTGCTACGATAGATAGACATTCGCAAACGCTATTTCCTTGCAACGAAGTGTCGCATTTACATTCATTTCAAGTGTAGACGAGGAATACATAACACTTCGCAAATCATACTATACCTTACCATGAAACATAGAAATGAGATGCGATATCGCGTTTTAAGAATCATAAGAACTCTATTGCTACGATACCTAGACATCTGCAGACGCTATTTCCTAGCAAGGACGTGTCGCATTTACATTCTTTTGAAGTGTAGACGAGGAATACATAACACTTCGCAAATCATATTATATCTTACCATGAAACATAGAAATGAAATGCGATATCGCATTTTAAGAAGCATTAGAACTCTATTGCTACTATACCTAGACATCTGCAGACGCTATTTCCTAGCAAGGAAGTGTCGCATTTACATACATTTGAAGTGTAGACGAGGAATACATGACACTTCGCAAATCATATTATGTCTTACCATGAAACATAGAAATGAGATGCGATATCGCGTTCTACGAAGTATTAGAACTCTATTGCTACGATAGGTAGACGTTTGCAAACGCTATTTCCTGGCAAGGAAGTGTCGCATTTACATTCATTTGAAGTGTAGACGAGGAATACATAACACTTCGCAAATCATATTATATCTTACCATGAAACATAGAAATGAATGCGATATCGCGTTTTAAGAAGCATTAGAACACTATTGCTACGATAGATAGACATTCGCAAACGCTATTTCCTTGCAAGGAAGTGTCGCATTTACATTCATTTGAAGTGTAGACGAGGTATACGTGACACTTCGCAATTCATATTATATCTTACCATGAAACATAGAAATGAGATGCGATATCGCGTTTTAAGAATCATAAGAACTCTATTGCTACGATAAGTAGACATCTGCAAACGCTATTTCCTTGCAAGGAAGTGTCTCATTTACATTCATTTGAAGTGTAGACAAGGAATACATAACACTTCGCAAATCACATTATATCTTACCATGAAATATAGAAATGAGATGCGATATCGCGTTTTAAGAAGCACTAGAACTTTATTGCTACGGTAGGTAGACGTTTGCAAACGCTATTTCCTTGCAAGGAAGTGTCGCATTTACATTCATTTGAAGTGTAGACGAGGAATACATGACACTTCGCAAATCATATTATATCTTACCATGAAACATAGAAATGAGATTGCGATATCGCGTTCTAAGAAGCATTAGAACTCTATTGCTACGATACCTAGACATCTGCAGACGCTATTTCCTAGCAAGGAAGTGTCGCATTTACATTCTTTTGAAGTGTAGACGAGGAATACATAACACTTCGCAAATCATATTATATCTTACCATGAAACATAGAAATGAAATGCGATATCGCGTTTTAAGAAGCATTAGAACTCTATTGCTACGATACCTAGACATCTGCAGACGCTATTTCCTAGCAAGGAAGTGTCGCATTTACATACATTTGAAGTGTAGACGAGGAATACATGACACTTCGCAAATCATATTATGTCTTACCATGAAACATAGAAATGAGATGCGATATCGCGTTCTACGAAGCATTAGAACTCTATTGCTACGATAGGTAGACGTTTGCAAACGCTATTTCCTAGCAAGGAAGTGTCGCATTTACATTCATTTGAAGTGTAGACGAGGAATACATGACACTTCGCAAATCATATTATATCGTACCATGAAACATAGAAATGAGATGCGATATCGCGTTTTAAAAATCATAAGAACACTATTGCTACGATACGTAGACATCTGCAAACGCTATTTCCTTGCAAGGAAGTGTCGCATTTACATTCATTTGAAGTGTAGACGAGGAATACATGACACTTCGCAAATCATATTATATCTTACCATGAAATATAGAAATGAGATGCGATATCGCGTTTTAAGAAGCACTAGAACTCTATTGCTACGGTAGGTAGACGTTTGCAAACGCTATTTCCTTGCAAGGAAGTGTCGCATTTACATTCATTTGAAGTGTAGACGAGGAATACATGACACTTCGCAAATCATATTATATCGTACCATGAAACATAGAAATGAGATGCGATATCGCGTTTTAAAAATCATAAGAACTCTATTGCTACGATACGTAGACATCTGCAAACGCTATTTCCTTGCAAGGAAGTGTCGCATTTACATTCATTTGAAGTGTAGACGAGGAATACATAACACTTCGCAAATCATATCATATCTTACCATGAAACATAGAAATGAGATGCGATATCGCGTTTTAAGAAGCATTAGAACACTATTGCTACGATAGATAGACATTCGCAAACGCTATTTCCTTGCAAGGAAGTGTCGCATGTACATTCATTTGAAGTGTAGACGAGGAATACATAACACTTCGCAAATCATATTATATCTTACCATGAAATATAGAAATGTGATGCGATATCGCGTTTTAAGAAGCATTAGAACTCTATTGCTATGATAGGTAGACGTTTGCAAACGCTATTTCCTTGCAAGGAAGTGTCGCATTTACATTCATTTGAAGTGTAGACGAGGAATACATGACACTTCGCAAATCATATTATATCTTACCATGAAACATAGAAATGAGATGCGATATCGCGTTTTCAGAAGCACTAGAACTCTATTGCTACGGTAGGTAGAAGTTTGCAAACGCTATTTCCTTGCAAGGAAGTGTCGCATTTACATTCATTTGAAGTGTAGACGAGGAATACATGACACTTCGCAAATCATATTATATCTTACCATGAAACATAGAAACGAGATGCGATATCGCGTTTTAAGAAGCATTAGAACACTATTGCTACGATAGATAGACATTCGCAAACGCTATTTCCTTGCAACGAAGTGTCGCATTTACATTCATTTGAAGTGTAGACGAGGAATACATAACACTTCGCAAATCATATTATACCTTACCATGAAACATAGAAATGAGATGCGATGTCGCGTTTTAAGAACCATAAGAACTCTATTGCTACGATACGTAGACATCTGCAAACGCTATTTCCTTGCAAGGAAGTGTCTCGTTTACATTCATTTGAAGTGTAGACGAGGAATACATAACACTTCGCAAATCATATTATATCTTACCATGAAATATAGAAATGAGATGCGATATCGCGTTTTAAGAAGCATTAGAACTCTATTGCTGCGGTAGGTAGACGTTTGCAAACGCTATTTCCTTGCAAGGAAGTGTCGCATTTACATTCATTTGAAGTGTAGACGAGGAATACATAACACTTCGCAAATCATATCATATCTTACCATGAAACATAGAAATGAGATGCGATATCGCGTTTTAAGAAGCATTAGAACACTATTGCTACGATAGATAGACATTCGCAAACGCTATTTCCTTGCAAGGAAGTGTCGCATTTACATTCATTTGAAATGTAGACGAGGTATACATGACACTTCGCAATTCATATTATATCTTACCATGAAACATAGAAATGAGATGCGATATCGCGTTTTAAGAATCATAAGAACTCTATTGCTACGATAAGTAGACATCTGCAAACGCTATTTCCTTGCAAGGAAGTGTCTCATTTACATTCATTTGAAGTGTAGACAAGGAATACATGACACTTCGCAAATCATATTATGTCTTACCATGAAACATAGAAATGAGATGCGATATCGCGTTCTACGAAGTCTTAGAACTCTATTGCTACGATAGGTAGACGTTTGCAAACGCTATTTCCTGGCAAGGAAGTGTCGCATTTACATTCATTTGAAGTGTAGACAGGGAATACATGACACTTCGCAAATCATATTATATCGTACCATGAAACATAGAAATGTGATGCGATATCGCGTTTTAATATTCATAAGAACTCTATTGCTACGATACGTAGACATCTACAAACGCTATTTCCTTGCATGGAAGTGTCGCATTTACATTCATTTGAAGTGTAGACGAGGAATACATAACACTTCGCAAATCATATTATATCTTACCATGAAATATAGAAATGAATGCGATATCGCGTTTTAAGAAGCATTAGAACACTATTGCTACGATAGATAGACATTCGCAAACGCTATTTCCTTGCAAGGAAGTGTCTCATTTACATTCATTTGAAGTGTAGACAAGGAATACATAACACTTCGCAAATCATATTATATCTTACCATGAAATATAGAAATGAATGCGATATCGCGTTTTAAGAAGCATTAGAACACTATTGCTACGATAGATAGACATTCGCAAACGCTATTTCCTTGCAAGGAAGTGTCGCATTTACATTCATTTGAAGTGTAGACGAGGTATACATGACACTTCGCAATTCATATTATATCTTACCATGAAACATAGAAATGAGATGCGATATCGCGTTTTAAGAAGCATTAGAACTCTATTGCTACGATACCTAGACATCTGCAGACGCTATTTCCTAGCAAGGAAGTGTCGCATTTACATACATTTGAAGTGTAGACGAGGAATACATGACACTTCGCAAATCATATTATGTCTTACCATGAAACATAGAAATGAGATGCGATATCGCGTTCTACGAAGCATTAGAACTCTATTGCTACGATAGGTAGACGTTTGCAAACGCTATTTCCTAGCAAGGAAGTGTCGCATTTACATTCATTTGAAGTGTAGACGAGGAATACATAACACTTCGCAAATCATATTATATCTTACCATGAAATATAGAAATGAGATGCGATATCGCGTTTTAAGAATCATAAGAACTCTATTGCTACGATAAGTAGACATCCGCAAACGCTATTTCCTAGCAAGGAAGTGTCGCATTTACATACATTTGAAGTGTAGACGAGGAATACATGACACTTCGCAAATCATATTATGTCTTACCATGAAACATAGAAATGAGATGCGATATCGCGTTCTACGAAGTATTAGAACTCTATTGCTACGATAGGTAGACGTTTGCAAACGCTATTTCCTGGCAAGGAAGTGTCGCATTTACATTCATTTGAAGTGTAGACGGGGAATACATGACACTTCGCAAATCATATTATATCGTACCATGAAACATAGAAATGAGATGCGATATCGCGTTTTAAGAAGCATTAGAACACTATTGCTACGATAGATAGACATTCGCAAACGCTATTTCCTTGCAAGGAAGTGTCGCATTTACATTCATTTGAAATGTAGACGAGGTATACATGACACTTCGCAATTCATATTATATCTTACCATGAAACATAGAAATGAGATGCGATATCGCGTTTTAAGAATCATAAGAACTCTATTGCTACGATAAGTAGACATCCGCAAACGCTATTTCCTTGCAAGGAAGTGTCTCATTTACATTCATTTGAAGTGTAGACAAGGAATACATAACACTTCGCAAATCATATTATATCTTACCATGAAACATAGAAATGAGATTGCGATATCGCGTTCTAAGAAGCTTTAGAACTCTATTGCTACGATACCTAGACATCTGCAGACGCTATTTCCTAGCAAGGACGTGTCGCATTTACATTCTATTGAAGTGTAGACGAGGAATACATAACACTTCGCAAATCATATTATATCTTACCATGAAACATAGAAATGAAATGCGATATCGCATTTTAAGAAGCATTAGAACTCTATTGCTACTATACCTAGACATCTGCAGACGCTATTTCCTAGCAAGGAAGTGTCGCATTTACATACATTTGAAGTGTAGACGAGGAATACATGACACTTCGCAAATCATATTATGTCTTACCATGAAACATAGAAATGAGATGCGATATCGCGTTCTACGAAGTATTAGAACTCTATTGCTACGATAGGTAGACGTTTGCAAACGCTATTTCCTGGCAAGGAAGTGTCGCATTTACATTCATTTGAAGTGTAGACGGGGAATACATGACACTTCGCAAATCATATTATATCGTACCATGAAACATAGAAATGAGATGCGATATCGCGTTTTAAAAATCATAAGAACTCTATCGCTACGATACGTAGACATCTGCAAACGCTATTTCCTTGCAAGGAAGTGTCGCATTTACATTCATTTGAAGTGTAGACGAGGAATACATAACACTTCGCAAATCATATTATACCTTACCATGAAACATAGAAATGTGATGCGATATCGCGTTTTAATATTCATAAGAACTCTATTGCTACGATACGTAGACATCTACAAACGCTATTTCCTTGCATGGAAGTGTCGCATATACATTCATTTGAAGTGTAGACGAGGAATACATAAGACTTCGCAAATCATATTATATCTTACCATGAAATATAGAAATGAGATGCGATATCGCGTTTTAAGAAGCATTAGAACTCTATTGCTATGATAGGTAGACGTTTGCAAACGCTATTTCCTTGCAAGGAAGTGTCGCATTTACATTCATTTGAAGTGTAGACGAGGAATACATGACACTTCGCAAATCATATTATATCTTACCATGAAACATAGAAATGAGATGCGATATCGCGTTTTAAGAAGCACTAGAACTCTATTGCTACGGTAGGTAAAAGTTTGCAAACGCTATTTCCTTGCAAGGAAGTGTCGCATTTACATTCATTTGAAGTGTAGACGAGGAATACATGACACTTCGCAAATCATATTATATCTTACCATGAAACATAGAAACGAGATGCGATATCGCGTTTTAAGAAGCATTAGAACACTATTGCTACGATAGATAGACATTCGCAAACGCTATTTCCTTGCAACGAAGTGTCGCATTTACATTCATTTCAAGTGTAGACGAGGAATACATAACACTTCGCAAATCATACTATACCTTACCATGAAACATAGAAATGAGATGCGATATCGCGTTTTAAGAATCATAAGAACTCTATTGCTACGATACCTAGACATCTGCAGACGCTATTTCCTAGCAAGGACGTGTCGCATTTACATTCTTTTGAAGTGTAGACGAGGAATACATAACACTTCGCAAATCATATTATATCTTACCATGAAACATAGAAATGAAATGCGATATCGCATTTTAAGAAGCATTAGAACTCTATTGCTACTATACCTAGACATCTGCAGACGCTATTTCCTAGCAAGGAAGTGTCGCATTTACATACATTTGAAGTGTAGACGAGGAATACATGACACTTCGCAAATCATATTATGTCTTACCATGAAACATAGAAATGAGATGCGATATCGCGTTCTACGAAGTATTAGAACTCTATTGCTACGATAGGTAGACGTTTGCAAACGCTATTTCCTGGCAAGGAAGTGTCGCATTTACATTCATTTGAAGTGTAGACGAGGAATACATAACACTTCGCAAATCATATTATATCTTACCATGAAACATAGAAATGAATGCGATATCGCGTTTTAAGAAGCATTAGAACACTATTGCTACGATAGATAGACATTCGCAAACGCTATTTCCTTGCAAGGAAGTGTCGCATTTACATTCATTTGAAGTGTAGACGAGGTATACGTGACACTTCGCAATTCATATTATATCTTACCATGAAACATAGAAATGAGATGCGATATCGCGTTTTAAGAATCATAAGAACTCTATTGCTACGATAAGTAGACATCTGCAAACGCTATTTCCTTGCAAGGAAGTGTCTCATTTACATTCATTTGAAGTGTAGACAAGGAATACATAACACTTCGCAAATCACATTATATCTTACCATGAAATATAGAAATGAGATGCGATATCGCGTTTTAAGAAGCACTAGAACTTTATTGCTACGGTAGGTAGACGTTTGCAAACGCTATTTCCTTGCAAGGAAGTGTCGCATTTACATTCATTTGAAGTGTAGACGAGGAATACATGACACTTCGCAAATCATATTATATCTTACCATGAAACATAGAAATGAGATTGCGATATCGCGTTCTAAGAAGCATTAGAACTCTATTGCTACGATACCTAGACATCTGCAGACGCTATTTCCTAGCAAGGAAGTGTCGCATTTACATTCTTTTGAAGTGTAGACGAGGAATACATAACACTTCGCAAATCATATTATATCTTACCATGAAACATAGAAATGAAATGCGATATCGCGTTTTAAGAAGCATTAGAACTCTATTGCTACGATACCTAGACATCTGCAGACGCTATTTCCTAGCAAGGAAGTGTCGCATTTACATACATTTGAAGTGTAGACGAGGAATACATGACACTTCGCAAATCATATTATGTCTTACCATGAAACATAGAAATGAGATGCGATATCGCGTTCTACGAAGCATTAGAACTCTATTGCTACGATAGGTAGACGTTTGCAAACGCTATTTCCTAGCAAGGAAGTGTCGCATTTACATTCATTTGAAGTGTAGACGAGGAATACATGACACTTCGCAAATCATATTATATCGTACCATGAAACATAGAAATGAGATGCGATATCGCGTTTTAAAAATCATAAGAACACTATTGCTACGATACGTAGACATCTGCAAACGCTATTTCCTTGCAAGGAAGTGTCGCATTTACATTCATTTGAAGTGTAGACGAGGAATACATGACACTTCGCAAATCATATTATATCTTACCATGAAACATTGAAACGAGATGCGATATCGCGTTTTAAGAAGCATTAGAACACTATTGCTACGATAGATAGACATTCGCAAACGCTATTTCCTTGCAAGGAAGTGTCGCATTTACATTCATTTGAAGTGTAGACGAGGTATACATGACACTTCGCAATTCATATTATATCTTACCATGAAACATAGAAATGAGATGCGATATCGCGTTTTAAGAATCATAAGAACTCTATTGCTACGATAAGTAGACATCTGCAAACGCTATTTCCTTGCAAGGAAGTGTCTCATTTACATTCATTTGAAGTGTAGACAAGGAATACATAACACTTCGCAAATCACATTATATCTTACCATGAAATATAGAAATGAGATGCGATATCGCGTTTTAAGAAGCACTAGAACTCTATTGCTACGGTAGGTAGACGTTTGCAAACGCTATTTCCTTGCAAGGAAGTGTCGCATTTACATTCATTTGAAGTGTAGACGAGGAATACATGACACTTCGCAAATCATATCATATCTTACCATGAAACATAGAAATGAGATTGCGATATCGCGTTCTAAGAAGCATTAGAACTCTATTGCTACGATACCTAGACATCTGCAGACGCTATTTCCTAGCAAGGAAGTGTCGCATTTACATTCTTTTGAAGTGTAGACGAGGAATACATAACACTTCGCAAATCATATTATATCTTACCATGAAACATAGAAATGAAATGCGATATCGCGTTTTAAGAAGCATTAGAACTCTATTGCTACGATACCTAGACATCTGCAGACGCTATTTCCTAGCAAGGAAGTGTCGCATTTACATACATTTGAAGTGTAGACGAGGAATACATGACACTTCGCAAATCATATTATGTCTTACCATGAAACATAGAAATGAGATGCGATATCGCGTTCTACGAAGCATTAGAACTCTATTGCTACGATAGGTAGACGTTTGCAAACGCTATTTCCTAGCAAGGAAGTGTCGCATTTACATTCATTTGAAGTGTAGACGAGGAATACATAACACTTCGCAAATCATATTATATCTTACCATGAAATATAGAAATGAGATGCGATATCGCGTTTTAAGAATCATAAGAACTCTATTGCTACGATAAGTAGACATCCGCAAACGCTATTTCCTAGCAAGGAAGTGTCGCATTTACATACATTTGAAGTGTAGACGAGGAATACATGACACTTCGCAAATCATATTATGTCTTACCATGAAACATAGAAATGAGATGCGATATCGCGTTCTACGAAGTATTAGAACTCTATTGCTACGATAGGTAGACGTTTGCAAACGCTATTTCCTGGCAAGGAAGTGTCGCATTTACATTCATTTGAAGTGTAGACGGGGAATACATGACACTTCGCAAATCATATTATATCGTACCATGAAACATAGAAATGAGATGCGATATCGCGTTTTAAGAAGCATTAGAACACTATTGCTACGATAGATAGACATTCGCAAACGCTATTTCCTTGCAAGGAAGTGTCGCATTTACATTCATTTGAAATGTAGACGAGGTATACATGACACTTCGCAATTCATATTATATCTTACCATGAAACATAGAAATGAGATGCGATATCGCGTTTTAAGAATCATAAGAACTCTATTGCTACGATAAGTAGACATCCGCAAACGCTATTTCCTTGCAAGGAAGTGTCTCATTTACATTCATTTGAAGTGTAGACAAGGAATACATAACACTTCGCAAATCATATTATATCTTACCATGAAACATAGAAATGAGATTGCGATATCGCGTTCTAAGAAGCTTTAGAACTCTATTGCTACGATACCTAGACATCTGCAGACGCTATTTCCTAGCAAGGACGTGTCGCATTTACATTCTATTGAAGTGTAGACGAGGAATACATAACACTTCGCAAATCATATTATATCTTACCATGAAACATAGAAATGAAATGCGATATCGCATTTTAAGAAGCATTAGAACTCTATTGCTACTATACCTAGACATCTGCAGACGCTATTTCCTAGCAAGGACGTGTCGCATTTACATTCTTTTGAAGTGTAGACGAGGAATACATAACACTTCGCAAATCATATTATATCTTACCATGAAACATAGAAATGAAATGCGATATCGCATTTTAAGAAGCATTAGAACTCTATTGCTACTATACCTAGACATCTGCAGACGCTATTTCCTAGCAAGGAAGTGTCGCATTTACATACATTTGAAGTGTAGACGAGGAATACATGACACTTCGCAAATCATATTATGTCTTACCATGAAACATAGAAATGAGATGCGATATCGCGTTCTACGAAGTATTAGAACTCTATTGCTACGATAGGTAGACGTTTGCAAACGCTATTTCCTGGCAAGGAAGTGTCGCATTTACATTCATTTGAAGTGTAGACGAGGAATACATAACACTTCGCAAATCATATTATATCTTACCATGAAACATAGAAATGAATGCGATATCGCGTTTTAAGAAGCATTAGAACACTATTGCTACGATAGATAGACATTCGCAAACGCTATTTCCTTGCAAGGAAGTGTCGCATTTACATTCATTTGAAGTGTAGACGAGGTATACGTGACACTTCGCAATTCATATTATATCTTACCATGAAACATAGAAATGAGATGCGATATCGCGTTTTAAGAATCATAAGAACTCTATTGCTACGATAAGTAGACATCTGCAAACGCTATTTCCTTGCAAGGAAGTGTCTCATTTACATTCATTTGAAGTGTAGACAAGGAATACATAACACTTCGCAAATCACATTATATCTTACCATGAAATATAGAAATGAGATGCGATATCGCGTTTTAAGAAGCACTAGAACTTTATTGCTACGGTAGGTAGACGTTTGCAAACGCTATTTCCTTGCAAGGAAGTGTCGCATTTACATTCATTTGAAGTGTAGACGAGGAATACATGACACTTCGCAAATCATATTATATCTTACCATGAAACATAGAAATGAGATTGCGATATCGCGTTCTAAGAAGCATTAGAACTCTATTGCTACGATACCTAGACATCTGCAGACGCTATTTCCTAGCAAGGAAGTGTCGCATTTACATTCTTTTGAAGTGTAGACGAGGAATACATAACACTTCGCAAATCATATTATATCTTACCATGAAACATAGAAATGAAATGCGATATCGCGTTTTAAGAAGCATTAGAACTCTATTGCTACGATACCTAGACATCTGCAGACGCTATTTCCTAGCAAGGAAGTGTCGCATTTACATACATTTGAAGTGTAGACGAGGAATACATGACACTTCGCAAATCATATTATGTCTTACCATGAAACATAGAAATGAGATGCGATATCGCGTTCTACGAAGCATTAGAACTCTATTGCTACGATAGGTAGACGTTTGCAAACGCTATTTCCTAGCAAGGAAGTGTCGCATTTACATTCATTTGAAGTGTAGACGAGGAATACATGACACTTCGCAAATCATATTATATCGTACCATGAAACATAGAAATGAGATGCGATATCGCGTTTTAAAAATCATAAGAACACTATTGCTACGATACGTAGACATCTGCAAACGCTATTTCCTTGCAAGGAAGTGTCGCATTTACATTCATTTGAAGTGTAGACGAGGAATACATGACACTTCGCAAATCATATTATATCTTACCATGAAACATTGAAACGAGATGCGATATCGCGTTTTAAGAAGCATTAGAACACTATTGCTACGATAGATAGACATTCGCAAACGCTATTTCCTTGCAAGGAAGTGTCGCATTTACATTCATTTGAAGTGTAGACGAGGTATACATGACACTTCGCAATTCATATTATATCTTACCATGAAACATAGAAATGAGATGCGATATCGCGTTTTAAGAATCATAAGAACTCTATTGCTACGATAAGTAGACATCTGCAAACGCTATTTCCTTGCAAGGAAGTGTCGCATTTACATTCATTTGAAGTGTAGACGAGGAATACATAACACTTGGCAAATCATATTATAGCTTACCATGAAACATAGAAATGAGATGCGATATCGCGCTTTAAGAATCGTAAGAACTCTATTGCTACGATACGTAGACATCTGCAAACGCTATTTCCTTGCATGGAAGTGTCGCGTTTACATTCATTTGACGTGTAGACGAGGAATACATGACACTTCGCAAATCATATTATATCTTACCATGAAACATTGAAATGAGATGCGATATCACGTTTTAAGATGCATTAGAAATCTATTGCTACCATACATAGACATCTGCAAACGCTATTTCCTTGCAAGGAAGTGTCGCATTTACATTCATTTGAAGTGTAGACGAGGAATACAGAACACTTCGCAAATCATATTATACCTTACCATGAAACATAGAAATGAGATGCGATATCGCGTTTTAAGAATCATAAGAACTCTATTGCTACGATACGTAGACATCTGCAAACGCTATTTCCTTGCAAGGAAGTGTCGCATTTACATTCATTTGAAGTGTAGACGAGGAATACATAACACTTGGCAAATCATATTATAGCTTACCATGAAATATAGAAATGTGATGCGATATCGCGTTTTAAGAAGCATTAGAACTCTATTGCTATGATAGGTAGACGTTTGCAAACGCTATTTCCTTGCAAGGAAGTGTCGCATTTACATTCATTTGAAGTGTAGACAAGGAATACATAACACTTCGCAAATCATATTATATCTTACCATGAAATATAGAAATGAGATGCGATATCGCGTTTTAAGAAGCACTAGAACTCTATTGCTACGGTAGGTAGACGTTTGCAAACGCTATTTCCTTGCAAGGAAGTGTCGCATTTACATTCATTTGAAGTGTAGACGAGGAATACATGACACTTCGCAAATCATATTATATCTTACCATGAAACATAGAAATGAAATGCGATATCGCGTTTTAAGAAGCATTAGAACTCTATTGCTACGATACCTAGACATCTGCAGACGCTATTTCCTAGCAGGGAAGTGTCGCATTTACATACATTTGAAGTGTAGACGAGGAATACATGACACTTCGCAAATCATATTATGTCTTACCATGAAACATAGAAATGAGATGCGATATCGCGTTCTACAAAGCATTAGAACTCTATTGCTACGATAGGTAGACGTTTGCAAACGCTATTTCCTAGCAAGGAAGTGTCGCATTTACATTCATTTGAAGTGTAGACGAGGAATACATAACACTTCGCAAATTATATTATATCTTACCACGAAACATAGAAATGAGATGCGATATCGCGCTTTAAGAAGCATTAGAACCCTATTGCTACGATTCGTAGACATCTGCAAGCGCTATTTCCTAGCGAGGAAGTGTCGCATTCACATTCATTTGAAGTGTAGACGAGGAATGCATAACACTTCGCAATGAATATTATATCTTATCATGAAACATAGATATGAGATGCAATATCTCGTTTTAAGAAGCATTTGAACTCTATTGCTACGATACGTAGACATCTGCAGACGCTATTTCCTAGCAAGGAAGTGTCGTATTTATATTCATTTGAAGTGTAGACGAGGAATACATAACACCTCGCAAATCACATTATATCTTACCATGAAACATAGAAATGAGGTGCGATATCGCGCTTTAAGAATCATAAGAACTCTATTGCTACGATACGTAGACATCTGCAAACGCTATTTCCTTGCAAGGAAGTGTCTCATTTACATTCATTTGAAGTGTAGACAAGGAATACATAACACTTCGCAAATCATATTATATCTTACCATGAAACATAGAAATGAGATTGCGATATCGCGTTCTAAGAAGCTTTAGAACTCTATTGCTACGATACCTAGACATCTGCAGACGCTATTTCCTAGCAAGGACGTGTCGCATTTACATTCTATTGAAGTGTAGACGAGGAATACATAACACTTCGCAAATCATATTATATCTTACCATGAAACATAGAAATGAAATGCGATATCGCATTTTAAGAAGCATTAGAACTCTATTGCTACTATACCTAGACATCTGCAGACGCTATTTCCTAGCAAGGACGTGTCGCATTTACATTCTTTTGAAGTGTAGACGAGGAATACATAACACTTCGCAAATCATATTATATCTTACCATGAAACATAGAAATGAAATGCGATATCGCATTTTAAGAAGCATTAGAACTCTATTGCTACTATACCTAGACATCTGCAGACGCTATTTCCTAGCAAGGAAGTGTCGCATTTACATACATTTGAAGTGTAGACGAGGAATACATGACACTTCGCAAATCATATTATGTCTTACCATGAAACATAGAAATGAGATGCGATATCGCGTTCTACGAAGTATTAGAACTCTATTGCTACGATAGGTAGACGTTTGCAAACGCTATTTCCTGGCAAGGAAGTGTCGCATTTACATTCATTTGAAGTGTAGACGAGGAATACATAACACTTCGCAAATCATATTATATCTTACCATGAAACATAGAAATGAATGCGATATCGCGTTTTAAGAAGCATTAGAACACTATTGCTACGATAGATAGACATTCGCAAACGCTATTTCCTTGCAAGGAAGTGTCGCATTTACATTCATTTGAAGTGTAGACGAGGTATACGTGACACTTCGCAATTCATATTATATCTTACCATGAAACATAGAAATGAGATGCGATATCGCGTTTTAAGGATCATAAGAACTCTATTGCTACGATAAGTAGACATCTGCAAACGCTATTTCCTTGCAAGGAAGTGTCTCATTTACATTCATTTGAAGTGTAGACAAGGAATACATAACACTTCGCAAATCACATTATATCTTACCATGAAATATAGAAATGAGATGCGATATCGCGTTTTAAGAAGCACTAGAACTTTATTGCTACGGTAGGTAGACGTTTGCAAACGCTATTTCCTTGCAAGGAAGTGTCGCATTTACATTCATTTGAAGTGTAGACGAGGAATACATGACACTTCGCAAATCATATTATATCTTACCATGAAACATAGAAATGAGATTGCGATATCGCGTTCTAAGAAGCATTAGAACTCTATTGCTACGATACCTAGACATCTGCAGACGCTATTTCCTAGCAAGGAAGTGTCGCATTTACATTCTTTTGAAGTGTAGACGAGGAATACATAACACTTCGCAAATCATATTATATCTTACCATGAAACATAGAAATGAAATGCGATATCGCGTTTTAAGAAGCATTAGAACTCTATTGCTACGATACCTAGACATCTGCAGACGCTATTTCCTAGCAAGGAAGTGTCGCATTTACATACATTTGAAGTGTAGACGAGGAATACATGACACTTCGCAAATCATATTATGTCTAACCATGAAACATAGAAATGAGATGCGATATCGCGTTCTACGAAGCATTAGAACTCTATTGCTACGATAGGTAGACGTTTGCAAACGCTATTTCCTAGCAAGGAAGTGTCGCATTTACATTCATTTGAAGTGTAGACGAGGAATACATGACACTTCGCAAATCATATTATATCGTACCATGAAACATAGAAATGAGATGCGATATCGCGTTTTAAAAATCATAAGAACACTATTGCTACGATACGTAGACATCTGCAAACGCTATTTCCTTGCAAGGAAGTGTCGCATTTACATTCATTTGAAGTGTAGACGAGGAATACATGACACTTCGCAAATCATATTATATCTTACCATGAAACATTGAAACGAGATGCGATATCGCGTTTTAAGAAGCATTAGAACACTATTGCTACGATAGATAGACATTCGCAAACGCTATTTCCTTGCAAGGAAGTGTCGCATTTACATTCATTTGAAGTGTAGACGAGGTATACATGACACTTCGCAATTCATATTATATCTTACCATGAAACATAGAAATGAGATGCGATATCGCGTTTTAAGAATCATAAGAACTCTATTGCTACGATAAGTAGACATCTGCAAACGCTATTTCCTTGCAAGGAAGTGTCGCATTTACATTCATTTGAAGTGTAGACGAGGAATACATAACACTTGGCAAATCATATTATAGCTTACCATGAAACATAGAAATGAGATGCGATATCGCGCTTTAAGAATCGTAAGAACTCTATTGCTACGATACGTAGACATCTGCAAACGCTATTTCCTTGCATGGAAGTGTCGCGTTTACATTCATTTGACGTGTAGACGAGGAATACATGACACTTCGCAAATCATATTATATCTTACCATGAAACATTGAAATGAGATGCGATATCACGTTTTAAGATGCATTAGAAATCTATTGCTACCATACATAGACATCTGCAAACGCTATTTCCTTGCAAGGAAGTGTCGCATTTACATTCATTTGAAGTGTAGACGAGGAATACAGAACACTTCGCAAATCATATTATACCTTACCATGAAACATAGAAATGAGATGCGATATCGCGTTTTAAGAATCATAAGAACTCTATTGCTACGATACGTAGACATCTGCAAACGCTATTTCCTTGCAAGGAAGTGTCGCATTTACATTCATTTGAAGTGTAGACGAGGAATACATAACACTTGGCAAATCATATTATAGCTTACCATGAAATATAGAAATGTGATGCGATATCGCGTTTTAAGAAGCATTAGAACTCTATTGCTATGATAGGTAGACGTTTGCAAACGCTATTTCCTTGCAAGGAAGTGTCGCATTTACATTCATTTGAAGTGTAGACAAGGAATACATAACACTTCGCAAATCATATTATATCTTACCATGAAATATAGAAATGAGATGCGATATCGCGTTTTAAGAAGCACTAGAACTCTATTGCTACGGTAGGTAGACGTTTGCAAACGCTATTTCCTTGCAAGGAAGTGTCGCATTTACATTCATTTGAAGTGTAGACGAGGAATACATGACACTTCGCAAATCATATTATATCTTACCATGAAACATAGAAATGAAATGCGATATCGCGTTTTAAGAAGCATTAGAACTCTATTGCTACGATACCTAGACATCTGCAGACGCTATTTCCTAGCAGGGAAGTGTCGCATTTACATACATTTGAAGTGTAGACGAGGAATACATGACACTTCGCAAATCATATTATGTCTTACCATGAAACATAGAAATGAGATGCGATATCGCGTTCTACAAAGCATTAGAACTCTATTGCTACGATAGGTAGACGTTTGCAAACGCTATTTCCTAGCAAGGAAGTGTCGCATTTACATTCATTTGAAGTGTAGACGAGGAATACATAACACTTCGCGAATTATATTATATCTTACCACGAAACATAGAAATGAGATGCGATATCGCGCTTTAAGAAGCATTAGAACCCTATTGCTACGATTCGTAGACATCTGCAAGCGCTATTTCCTAGCGAGGAAGTGTCGCATTCACATTCATTTGAAGTGTAGACGAGGAATGCATAACACTTCGCAATGAATATTATATCTTATCATGAAACATAGATATGAGATGCAATATCTCGTTTTAAGAAGCATTTGAACTCTATTGCTACGATACGTAGACATCTGCAGACGCTATTTCCTAGCAAGGAAGTGTCGTATTTATATTCATTTGAAGTGTAGACGAGGAATACATAACACTTCGCAAATCACATTATATCTTACCATGAAACATAGAAATGTGGTGCGATATCGCGCTTTAAGAATCATAAGAACTCTATTGCTACGATACGTAGACATCTGCAAACGCTATTTCCTTGCATGGAAGTGTCGCATTTACATTCATTTGACGTGTAGACGAGGAATACATGACACTTCGCAAATCATATTATATCTTACCATGAAACATAGAAATGAGGTGCGATATCACGTTTTAAGAAGCAATAGAAATCTATTGCTACGACACATAGACATCTGCAAACGCTATTTCCTTGCAAGGAAGTGTCGCATTTACATTCATTTGAAGTGTAGACGAGGAATACATAACACTTCGCAAATCATATTATATCTTACCATGAATCATAGAAATGAGATGCGATATCTCGTTTTAAGAAGCATTAGAACTCTATTGCTACGGTAGGTAGACGTTTGCAAACGCTATTTCCTTGCAAGGAAGTGTCGCATTTACATTCATTTGAAGTGTAGACGAGGAATACATGACACTTCGCAAATCATATTATACCTTACCATGAAACATAGAAATGAGATGCGATATCGCGTTTTAAGAATCATAAGAACTCTATTGCTACGATACGTAGACATCTGCAAACGCTATTTCCTTGCAAGGAAGTGTCGCATTTACATTCGTTTGAAGTGTAGACGAGGAATACATAACACTTGGCAAATCATATTATAGCTTACCATGAAACATAGAAATGAGATGCGATATCGCGCTTTAAGAATCGTAAGAACTCTATTGCTACGATACGTAGACATCTGCAAACGCTATTTCCTTGCATGGAAGTGTCGCGTTTACATTCATTTGACGTGTAGACGAGGAATACATGACACTTCGCAAATCATATTATATCTTACCATGAAACATAGAAATGAGATGCGATATCACGTTTTAAGATGCATTAGAAATCTATTGCTACCATACATAGACATCTGCAAACGCTATTTCCTTGCAAGGAAGTGTCGCATTTACATTCATTTGAAGTGTAGACGAGGAATACAGAACACTTCGCAAATCATATTATACCTTACCATGAAACATAGAAATGAGATGCGATATCGCGTTTTAAGAATCATAAGAACTCTATTGCTACGATACGTAGACATCTGCAAACGCTATTTCCTTGCAAGGAAGTGTCGCATTTACATTCATTTGAAGTGTAGACGAGGAATACATAACACTTGGCAAATCATATTATAGCTAACCATGAAACATAGAAATGAGATGCGATATCGCGTTTTAAGAAGCATTAGAACTCTATTGCTACGATACGTAGACATCTGCAAACGCTATTTCCTTGCAAGGAAGTGTCGCTATTACATTCATTTGAATCGTAGACGAGGAATGCATAACCCTTCGCAAATCATATTATATCTTACCATGAAACATAGAAATGAGATGCGATATCGCGCTTTAAGAATCGTAAGAACTCTATTGCTACGATACGTAGACATCTGCAAACGCTATTTCCTTGCATGGAAGTGTCGCGTTTACATTCATTTGACGTGTAGACGAGGAATACATGACACTTCGCAAATCATATTATATCTTACCATGAAACATAGAAATGAGATGCGATATCACGTTTTAAGATGCATTAGAAATCTATTGCTACCATACATAGACATCTGCAAACGCTATTTCCTTGCAAGGAAGTGTCGCATTTACATTCATTTGAAGTGTAGACGAGGAATACAGAACACTTCGCAAATCATATTATACCTTACCATGAAACATAGAAATGAGATGCGATATCGCGTTTTAAGAATCATAAGAACTCTATTGCTACGATACGTAGACATCTGCAAACGCTATTTCCTTGCAAGGAAGTGTCGCATTTACATTCATTTGAAGTGTAGACGAGGAATACATAACACTTGGCAAATCATATTATAGCTTACCAAGAAACATAGAAATGAGATGCGATATCGCGTTTTAAGAAGCATTAGAACTCTATTGCTACGATACGTAGACATCTGCAAACGCTATTTCCTTGCTAGGAAGTGTCGCAATTACATTCATTTGAATCGTAGTCGAGGAATGCATAACACTTCGCAAATCATATTATATCTTACCATGAAACATAGAAATGAGATGCGATATCGCGTTTTAAGAATCATAAGAACTCTATTGCTACGATACGTAGACATCTGCAAACGCTATTTCCTTGCAAGGAAGTGTCTCATTTACATTCATTTGAAGTGTAGACGAGGAATACATAACACTTCGCAAATCATATTATATCTTACCATGAAATATAGAAATGAGATGCGATATCGCGTTTTAAGAAGCATTAGAACTCTATTGCTGCGGTAGGTAGACGTTTGCAAACGCTATTTCCTTGCAAGGAAGTGTCGCATTTACATTCATTTGAAGTGTAGACGAGGAATACATGACACTTCGCAAATCATATTATATCGTACCATGAAACATAGAAATGAAATGCGATATCGCGTTTTAAGAAGCATTAGAACCCTATTGCTACGATTCGTAGACATCTGCAAACGCTATTTCCTTGCAAGGAAGTGTCGCATTTACATTTATTTGAAGAGTAGACGAGGAATACATGACACTTCGCAAATCATATTATATCTTACCCTGAAACATAGAAATTAGATGCGATATCGCGTTTTAAGAAGCATTAGAACTCTATCGCTACGATAGGTAGACATCTGCAAACGCTATTTCCTTTCAAGGAAGTTTCGCATTTACATTCATTTGAAGTGTGGACGAGGAATACATAACACTACGCAAATCATATTATATCTTACCATGAAACATAGAAATGAGATGCGATATCGCGATTTAAGAATCATAAGAACTCTATTGCTACGATAAGTAGACATCTGCAAACGCTATTTCCTTGCAAGGAAGGGTTGCATTTACATTCATTTGAATCGTAGACGAGGAATACATGACACTTCGCAAATCATATTATATCTTACCATGAAACATAGAAATGGGATGCGATATCGCGTTCTACGAAGCATTAGAACTCTATTGCTACGATAGGTAGACGTTTGCAAACGCTACTTCCTAGCAAGGAAGTGTCGCATTTACATTCATTTGAAGTGTAGACGAGGAATACATAACACTTCGCAAATTATATTATATCTTACCACGAAACATATAAATGAGATGCGATATCGCGCTTTAAGAAGCATTAGAAATCTATTGCTACGATACGTAGACATCTGCAAGCGCTATTTCCCAGCGAGGAAGTGTCGCATTCACATTCATTTGAAGTGTAGACGAGGAATGCATAACACTTCGCAATGAATATTATATCTTATCATGAAACATAGTTATGAGATGCAATATCTCTTTTTAAGAAGCATTTGAACTCTATTGCTACGATACGTAGACATCTGCAGACGCTATTTCCCAGCAAGGAAGTGTCGTATTTATATTCATTTGAAGTGTAGACGAGGAATACATAACACTTCGCAAATCATATTATATCTTACCATGAAACATAGAAATGAGATGCGATATCGCGTTCTACGAAGCATTAGAACTCTATTGCTACGATAGGTAGACGTTTGCAAACGCTACTTCCTAGCAAGGAAGTGTCGCATTTACATTCATTTGAAGTGTAGACGAGGAATACATAACACTTCGCAAATTATATTATATCTTACCACGAAACATATAAATGAGATGCGATATCGCGCTTTAAGAAGCATTAGAAATCTATTGCTACGATACGTAGACATCTGCAAGCGCTATTTCCCAGCGAGGAAGTGTCGCATTCACATTCATTTGAAGTGTAGACGAGGAATGCATAACACTTCGCAATGAATATTATATCTTATCATGAAACATAGTTATGAGATGCAATATCTCTTTTTAAGAAGCATTTGAACTCTATTGCTACGATACGTAGACATCTGCAGACGCTATTTCCCAGCAAGGAAGTGTCGTATTTATATTCATTTGAAGTGTAGACGAGGAATACATAACACTTCGCAAATCATATTATATCTTACCATGAAACATAGAAATGAGGTGCGATTTCGCGCTTTAAGAATCATAAGAACTCTATTGCTACGATACGTAGACATCTGCAAACGCTATTTCCTTGCATGGAAGTGTCGCAGTTACATTCATTTGACGTGTAGACGAGGAATACATGACACTTCGTAAATCATATTATATCTTACCATGAAACATAGAAATGAGGTGCGATATAACGTTTTAAGAAGCAATAGAAATCTATTGCTACGATACATAGACATCTGCAAACGCTATTTCCTTGCAAGGAAGTGTCGCATTTACATTCATTTGAAGTGTAGACGAGGAATACATGACACTTCGCAAATCATATTATATCTTACCATGAAACATAGAAATGAGATGCGATATCACGTTTTAAGAAGCATTAGAAATCTATTGCTACCATACATAGACATCTACAGGCGCTATTTCCTAGCAAGGAAGTGTCGCATTTACATTCATTTGAATCGTAGACGAGGAATGCATAACACTTCGCAATGAATATTATATCTTATCATGAAACATAGATATCAGATGCAATATCTCGTTTTAAGAAGCATTTGAACTCTATTGCTTCGATACGTAGACATCTGCAAACGCTATTTCCTTGCAAGGAAGTGTCGCATTTACATTCATTTGAAGTGTAGACGAGGAATACATGACACTTCGCAAATCATATTATATCTTAACATGAAACATAGAAATGAGATGCGATATCGCGTTTTAAGAAGCATTAGAACTCTATTGCTACGATTCGTAGACATCTGCAAACGCTATTTCCTTGCAAGGAAGTGTCGCATTTACATTTATTTGAAGAGTAGGCGAGGAATACATGACACTTCGCAAATCATATTATATCTTACCATGAAACATAGAAATTAGATGCGATATCGCGTTTTAAGAAGCATTAGAACTCTATCGCTACGATAGGTAGACATCTGCAAACGCTATTTCCTTACAAGGAAGTTTCGCATTTACATTCATTTGAAGTGTGGACGAGGAATACATAACACTACGCAAATCATATTATATCTTACCATGAAACATAGAAATGAGATGCGATATCGCGTTTTAAGAATCATAAGAACTCTATTGCTACGATAAGTAGACATCTGCAAACACTATTTCCTTGCATGGAAGTGTCGCATTTACATTCATTTGACGTGTAGACGATGAATACATAACACTTCGCAAATCATATTATACCTTACCGTGAAACATGGAAATGAGATGCGATATCGCGTTTTAAGAAGCATTAGAAATCTATTGCTACGATACGTAGACATCTGCAAGCGCTATTTCCTAGCGAGGAAGTGTCGCATTCACATTCATTTGAACTGTAGACGAGGAATGCATAACACTTCGCAATGAATATTATATCTTATCATGAAACATAGATATGAGATGCAATATCTCGTTTCAAGAAGCATTTGAACTCTATTGCTACGATACGTAGACATCTGCAGACGCTATTTCCTTGCATGGAAGTGTCGCATTTACATTCATTTGACGTGTAGACGAGGAATACATGACACTTCGCAAATCATATTATATCTTACCATGAAACATAGAAATGAGATGCGATATCACGTTTTAAGAAGCATTAGAAATCTATTGCTACCATACATAGACATCTGCAAACGCTATTTCCTTGCAAGGAAGTGTCGCATTTACATTCCTTTGAAGTGTAGACGAGGAATACAGAACACTTCGCAAATCATATTATACCTTACCATGAAACATAGAAATGAGATGCGATATCGCGTTTTAAGAATCATAAGAACTCTATTGCTATGATACGTAGACATCTGCAAACGCTATTTCCTTGCAAGGAAGTGTCGCATTTACATTCATTTGAAGTGTAGACGAGGAATACATAACACTTGGCAAATCATATTATAGCTTACCATGAAACATAGAAATGAGATGCGATATCGCGTTTTAAGAAGCATTAGAACTCTATTGCTACGATACGTAGACATCTGCAAACGCTATTTCCCTGCAAGGAAGTGTCGCATTTACATTCATTTGAGTCGTAGACGAGGAATGCATAACACTTCGCAAATCATATTATATCTTACCATGAAACATAGAAATGAGATGCGATATCGCGTTTTAAGAAGCATTAGAACTCTATTGCTGCGGTAGGTAGACGTTTGCAAACGCTATTTCCTTGCAAGGAAGTTTCGCATTTACATTCATTTGAAGTGTGGACGAGGAATACATAACACTACGCAAATCATATTATATCTTACCATGAAACATAGAAATGAGATGCGATATCGCGTTTTAAGAATCATAAGAACTCTATTGCTACGATACGTAGACATCTGCAAACGCTATTTCCTTGCAAGGAAGTGTCGCATTTACATTCATTTGAAGTGTAGACGAGGAATACATAACACTTGGCAAATCATATTATAGCTTACCATGAAACATAGTAAAGAGATGCGATATCGCGCTTTAAGGAGCATTAGAAATCTATTGCTACGATACGTAGACATCTGCAAGCGCTATTTCCTAGCGAGGAAGTGTCGCATTCACATTCATTTGAACTGTAGACGAGGAATGCATAACACTTCGCAATGAATATTATATCTTATCATGAAACATAGATATGAGATGCAATATCTCGTTTCAAGAAGCATTTGAACTCTATTGCTACGATACGTAGATATCTGCAGACGCTATTTCCTTGCATGGAAGTGTCGCATTTACATTCATTTGACGTGTAGACGAGGAATACATGACACTTCGCAAATCATATTATATCTTACCATGAAACATAGAAATGAGATGCGATATCACGTTTTAAGAAGCATTAGAAATCTATTGCTACCATACATAGACATCTGCAAACGCTATTTCCTTGCAAGGAAGTGTCGCATTTACATTCCTTTGATGTGTAGACGAGGAATACAGAACACTTCGCAAATCATATTATACCTTACCATGAAACATAGAAATGAGATGCGATATCGCGTTTTAAGAATCATAAGAACTCTATTGCTACGATACGTAGACATCTGCAAACGCTATTTCCTTGCAAGGAAGTGTCGCATTTACATTCATTTGAAGTGTAGACGAGGAATACATAACACTTGGCAAATCATATTATAGCTTACCATGAAACATAGAAATGAGATGCGATATCGCGTTTTAAGAAGCATTAGAACTCTATTGCTACGATACGTAGGCATCTGCAAACGCTATTTCCTTGCAAGGAAGTGTCGCATTTACATTCATTTGAGTCGTAGACGAGGAATGCATAACACTTCGCAAATCATATTATATCTTACCATGAAACATAGAAATGAGATGCGATATCGCGTTTTAAGAAGCATTAGAACTCTATTGCTGCGGTAGGTAGACGTTTGCAAACGCTATTTCCTTGCAAGGAAGTTTCGCATTTACATTCATTTGAAGTGTGGACGAGGAATACATAACACTACGCAAATCATATTATATCTTACCATGAAACATAGAAATGAGATGCGATATCGCGTTTTAAGAATCATAAGAACTCTATTGCTACGATACGTAGACATCTGCAAACGCTATTTCCTTGCAAGGAAGTGTCGCATTTACATTCATTTGAAGTGTAGACGAGGAATACATAACACTTGGCAAATCATATTATAGCTTACCATGAAACATAGAAAAGAGATGCGATATCGCGCTTTAAGGAGCATTAGAAATCTATTGCTACGATACGTAGACATCTGCAAGCGCTATTTCCTAGCGAGGAAGTGTCGCATTCACATTCATTTGAACTGTAGACGAGGAATGCATAACACTTCGCAATGAATATTATATCTTATCATGAAACATAGATATGAGATGCAATATCTCGTTTCAAGAAGCATTTGAACTCTATTGCTACGATACGTAGACATCTGCAGACGCTATTTCCTTGCATGGAAGTGTCGCATTTACATTCATTTGACGTGTAGACGAGGAATACATGACACTTCGCAAATCATATTATATCTTACCATGAAACATAGAAATGAGATGCGATATCACGTTTTAAGAAGCATTAGAAATCTATTGCTACCATACATAGACATCTGCAAATGCTATTTCCTTGCAAGGAAGTGTCGCATTTACATTCCTTTGATGTGTAGACGAGGAATACAGAACACTTCGCAAATCATATTATACCTTACCATGAAACATAGAAATGAGATGCGATATCGCGTTTTAAGAATCATAAGAACTCTATTGCTACGATACGTAGACATCTGCAAACGCTATTTCCTTGCTAGGAAGTGTCGCAATTACATTCATTTGAATCGTAGTCGAGGAATGCATAACACTTCGCAAATCATATTATATCTTACCATGAAACATAGAAATGAGATGCGATATCGCGTTTTAAGAATCATAAGAACTCTATTGCTACGATACGTAGACATCTGCAAACGCTATTTCCTTGCAAGGAAGTGTCTCATTTACATTCATTTGAAGTGTAGACGAGGAATACATAACACTTCGCAAATCATATTATATCTTACCATGAAATATAGAAATGAGATGCGATATCGCGTTTTAAGAAGCATTAGAACTCTATTGCTGCGGTAGGTAGACGTTTGCAAACGCTATTTCCTTGCAAGGAAGTGTCGCATTTACATTCATTTGAAGTGTAGACGAGGAATACATGACACTTCGCAAATCATATTATATCGTACCATGAAACATAGAAATGAATTGCGATATCGCGTTTTAAGAAGCATTAGAACCCTATTGCTACGATTCGTAGACATCTGCAAACGCTATTTCCTTGCAAGGAAGTGTCGCATTTACATTTATTTGAAGAGTAGACGAGGAATACATGACACTTCGCAAATCATATTATATCTTACCCTGAAACATAGAAATTAGATGCGATATCGCGTTTTAAGAAGCATTAGAACTCTATCGCTACGATAGGTAGACATCTGCAAACGCTATTTCCTTTCAAGGAAGTTTCGCATTTACATTCATTTGAAGTGTGGACGAGGAATACATAACACTACGCAAATTATATTATATCTTACCATGAAACATAGAAATGAAATGCGATATCGCGTTTTAAGAAGCATTAGAACTCTATTGCTACGATACCTAGACATCTGCAGACGCTATTTCCTAGCAAGGAAGTGTCGCATTTACATACATTTGAAGTGTAGACGAGGAATACATGACACTTCGCAAATCATATTATATCTTACCATGAAACATAGAAATGAGATGCGATATCGCGTTTTAAGAATCATAAGAACTCTATTGCTACGATACGTAGACATCTGCAAACGCTATTTCCTTGCAAGGAAGTGTCGCATTTACATTCATTTGAAGTGTAGACGAGGAATACATAACACTTGGCAAATCATATTATAGCTTACCATGAAACATAGAAAAGAGATGCGATATCGCGCTTTAAGAAGCATTAGAAATCTATTGCTACGATACGTAGACATCTGCAAGCGCTATATCCTAGCGAGGAAGTGTCGCATTCACATTCATTTGAAGTGTAGACGAGGAATGCATAACACTTCGCAATGAATATTATATCTTGTCATGAAACATAAATATGAGATGCAATATCTCGTTTTAAGAGGAATTTGAACTCTATTGCTACGATACGTAGACATCTGCAGACGCTATTTCCTAGCAAGGAAGTGTCGTATTTATATTCATTTGAAGTGTAGACGAGGAATACATAACACTTCGCAAATCATATTATATCTTACCATGAAACATAGAAATGAGATGCGATATCGCGTTTTAAGAATCATAAGAACTCTATTGCTACGATACGTAGACATCTGCAAACGCTATTTCCTAGCAAGGAAGTGTCGCATTTACATTCATTTGAAGTGTGGACGAGGAATACATGGCACTTCGCAAATCATATTATATCTTACCATGAAACATAGAAATGAGATGCGATATCGCGTTTTAAGAAGCATTAGAACTCTATTGCTACGGTAGGTAGACGTTTGCAAACGCTATTTCCTTGCAAGGAAGTGTCGCATTTACATTCATTTGAAGTGTAGACGAGGAATACATGACACTTCGCAAATCATATTATATCTTACCATGAAACATAGAAATGAGATGCGATATCGCGTTTTAAGAATCATAAGAACTCTATTGCTACGATAAGTAGACATCTGCAACCGCTATTTCCTTGCAAGGAAGTGTCTCATTTACATTCATTTGAAGTGTAGACAAGGAATACATAACACTTCGCAAATCATATTATATCTTACCATGAAATATAGAAATGAGATGCGATATCGCGTTTTAAGAAGCACTAGAACTCTATTGCTACGGTAGGTAGGCGTTTGCAAACGCTATATCCTTGCAAGGAAGTGTCGCATTTACATTCATTTGAAGTGTAGACGAGGAATACATGACACTTCGCAAATCATATTATATCTTACCATGAAACATAGAAATGAGATTGCGATATCGCGTTCTATGAAGCATTAGAACTCTATTTCTACGATACCTAGACATCAGCAAACGCTATTTCCTAGCAAGGAAGTGTCGCATTTACATTCATTTGAAGTGTGGACGAGGAATACATGGCACTTCGCAAATCATATTATATCTTACCATGAAACATAGAAATGAGATGCGATATCGCGTTTTAAGAAGCATTAGAACTCTATTGCTACGGTAGGTAGACGTTTGCAAACGCTATTTCCTTGCAAGGAAGTATCGCATTTACATTCATTTGAAGTGTAGACGAGGAATACATGACACTTCGCAAATCATATTATATCTTACCATGAAACATAGAAATGAGATGCGATATCGCGTTTTAAGAATCATAAGAACTCTATTGCTACGATACGTAGACATCTGCAAACGCTATTTCCTGCAAGGAAGTGTCGCATTTACATTGATTTGAAGTGCAGACGAGGAATACATGACACTTCGCGAATCATATTGTATCTTACCATGAAACATAGAAACGAGATGCGATATCGCGTTTTAAGAAGCATTAGAGCACTATTGCTTCGATAGATAGACATTCGCAAACGCTATTTCCTTGCAACGAAGTGTCGCATTTACATTCATTTGAAGTGTTGACGAGGAATACATAACACTTCGCAAATCATATTATATCTTACCATGAAGCATAGAAATGAAATGCGATATCGCGTTTTAAGAAGCATTAGAACTCTATTGCTACGATACCTAGACATCTGCAGACGCTATTTCCTAGCAATGTAGTGTCGCATTTACATTCATTTGAAGTGTAGACAAGGAATACATAACACTTCGCAAATCATATTATACCTTACCATGAAACATAGAAATGAGATGCGATATCACGTTTTAAGGAGCATTAGAAATCTATTGCTACCATACATAGACATCTGCAAACGCTATTTCCTTGCAAGGAAGTATCGCATTTACATTCATTTGAAGTGTAGACGAGGAATACAGAACACTTCGCAAATCATATTATACCTTACCATGAAACATAGAAATGAGATGCGATATCGCGTTTTAAGAATCATAAGAACTCTATTGCTACGATACGTAGACATCTGCAAACGCTATTTCCTTGCAAGGAAGTGTCGCATTTACATTCATTTGAAGTGTAGACGAGGAATACATAACACTTGGCAAATCATATTATAGCTTACCATGAAACATAGAAAAGAGATGCGATATCGCGCTTTAAGAAGCATTAGAAATCTATTGCTACGATACGTAGACATCTGCAAGCGCTATTTCCTAGCGAGGAAGTGTCGCATTCACATTCATTTGAACTGTAGACGAGGAATGCATAACACTTCGCAATGAATATTATATCTTATCATGAAACATAGATATGAGATGCAATATCTCGTTTCAAGAAGCATTTGAACTTTATTGCTACGATACGTAGACATCTGCAGACGCTATTTCCTTGCATGGAAGTGTCGCATTTACATTCATTTGACGTGTAGACGAGGAATACATGACACTTCGCAAATCATATTATATCTTACCATGAAACATAGAAATGAGATGCGATATCACGTTTTAAGAAGCATTAGAAATCTATTGCTACCATACATAGACATCTGCAAACGCTATTTCCTTGCAAGGAAGTGTCGCATTTACATTCCTTTGATGTGTAGACGAGGAATACATGACACTTCGCAAATCATATTATATCTTACCATGAAACATAGAAATGAGATGCGATATCGCGTTCTACGAAGCATTAGAACTCTATTGCTGCGGTAGGTAGACGTTTGCAAACGCTATTTCCTTGCAAGGAAGTTTCGCATTTACATTCATTTGAAGTGTGGACGAGGAATACATAACACTACGCAAATCATATTATATCTTACCATGAAACATAGAAATGAGATGCGATATCGCGTTTTAAGAATCATAAGAACTCTATTGCTACGATAAGTAGACATCTGCAAACGCTATTTCCTTGCAAGGAAGTGTTGCGTTTACATTCATTTGAATCGTAGACGAGGAATACATGACACTTCGCAAATCATATTATATCTTACCATGAAACATAGAAATGAGATTGCGATATCGCGTTCTAAGAAGCATTAGAACTCTATTGCTACGATACCTAGACATCTGCAGACGCTATTTCCTAGCAAGGAAGTGTCGCACTTACATTCATTTGAAGTGTAGACGAGGAATACATAACACTTCGCAAATTATATTATATCTTACCATGAAACATAGAAATGAAATGCGATATCGCGTTTTAAGAATCATAAGAACTCTATTGCTACGATACGTAGACATCTGCAAACGCTATTTCCTTTCATGGAAGTGTCGCATTTACATTCATTTGACGTGTAGACGAGGAATACATGACACCTCGCAAATCATATTATATCTTACCATGAAACATAGAAATGAGATGCGATATCACGTTTTAAGAAGCATTAGAAATCTATTGCTACCATACATAGACATCTACAGACGCTATTTCCTAGCAAGGAAGTGTCGCATTTACATTCATTTGAATCGTAGACGAGGAATGCATAACACTTCGCAATGAATATTATATCTTATCATGAAGCATAGATATCAGATGCAATATCTCGTCTTAAGAAGCATTTGAACTCTATTGCTTCGATACGTAGACATCTGCAAACGCTATTTCCTTGCAAGGAAGTGTCGCATTTACATTCATTTGAAGTGTAGTCGAGGAATACATGACACTTCGCAAATCATATTATATCTTAACATGAAACATAGAAATGAGATGCGATATCGCGTTTTAAGAAGCATTAGAACTCTATTGCTACGATTCGTAGACATCTGCAAACGCTATTTCCTTGCAAGGAAGTGTCGCATTTACATTTATTTGAAGAGTAGACGAGGAATACATGACACTTCGCAAATCATATTATATCTTACCATGAAACATAGAAATTAGATGCGATATCGCGTTTTAAGAAGCATTAGAACTCTATCGCTACGATAGGTAGACATCTGCAAACGCTATTTCCTTACAAGGAAGTTTCGCATTTACATTCATTTGAAGTGTGGACGAGGATTACATAACACTACGCAAATCATATTATATCTTACCATGAAACATAGAAATGAGATGCGATATCGCGTTTTAAGAATCATAAGAACTCTATTGCTACGATAAGTAGACATCTGCAAACACTATTTCCTTGCATGGAAGTGTCGCATTTACATTCAGTTGACGTGTAGACGAGGAATACATAACACTTCGCAAATCATATTATATCTTACCATGAAACATAGAAATGAGATGCGATATCGCGTTTTAAGAATCAATAGAACTCTATTGCTACGATACGTAGACATCTGCAAACGCTACTTGCTTGCAAGGAAGTGTCGCATTTACATTCATTTGAAGTGTTGACGAGGAATACATAACACTTCGCAAATCATATTATATCTTACCATGAAGCATAGAAATGAAATGCGATATCGCGTTTTAAGAAGCATTAGAACTCTATTGCTACGATACCTAGACATCTGCAGACGCGATTTCCTAGCAAGGTAGTGTCGCATTTACATTCATTTGAAGTGTAGACGAGGAATACATAACACTTCGCAAATCATATTATACCTTACCATGAAACATGGAAATGAGATGCGATATCGCGTTTTAAGAATCATAAGAACTCTATTGCTACGATACGTAGACATCTGCAAACGCTATTTCCTTGCAAGGAAGTGTCGCATTTACATTCATTTGAAGTGTAGACGAAGAATACATAACACTTCGCAAATCATATTATATCTTACCATGAAACATAGAAATGAGATGCGATATCGCGTTTTAAGAATCAATAGAACTCTATTGCTACGATACGTTGACATCTGCAAACGCTATTTGCTTGCAAGGAAGTGTTGCATTTACATTCATTTGAAGTGTAGACGAGGAATACATAACACTTCGCAAATCATATTATACCTTACCATGAAATATAGAAATGAGATGCGATATCGCGTTTTAAGAAGCATTAGAACACTATTGCTACGATAGGTAGACATTTGCAAACGCTATTTCCTTGCAAAGAAGTGTCGCATTTACATTCATTTGAATCGTAGACGAGGAATGCATAACACTTCGCAATGAATATTATATCTTATCATGAAATATAGATATGAGATGCAATATCTCGTTTTAAGAAGCATTTGAACTCTATTGCTTCGATACGTAGACATCTGCAAACGCTATTTCCTTGCAAGGAAGTGTCGCATTTACATTCATTTGAAGTGTAGGCGAGGAATACATAACACTTCGCAAATCATATTATATCTCACCATGATATATAGAAATGAGATGCGATATCCCTTTTTAAGAAGCATTAGAAATCTATTGCTACGATACGTAGACATCTGCAAACGCTATTTCCTAGCGAGAAAGTGTCGCATTCACATTCATTTGAAGTGTAGACGAGGAATACATAACACTTCGCATATCATATTATATCTTACCATGAAACATAGGAATGAGATGCGATATCGCGTTCTAAGATGCATTAGAACACTACTGCTACGATAGGTAGACATTTGCAAACGCTATTTCCTTGCAAGGAAGTGTCGCATTTACATTCAATTGAAGTGTAGACGAGGAGTACATAACACTTCGCAAATCATATTATATCTTACCATGAAACATAGAAATGAGATGCGATATCGCGTTTTAAGAAGCACTAGAAAGCTATTGCTACGATACGTAGACATCTGCAAACGCTATTTCTTAGCGAGGAAGTATCGCATTCACATTCATTTGAAGTGTAGACTAGGAATACATAACACTTCGCAAATCATGTTATATCTTACCATGAAACATAGAAATGAGATGCGATATCGAATCATATGAACTCTATTGCTACGATACGTAGACATCTGCAATCGCTATTTCCTAGCGAGGAAGTGTCGCATTTACATTCATTCGAAGTGTAGACGAGGAATACATAACACTTCGCAAATCATATTATAACTTACCATGAAATATAGAAATGAGATGCGATATCGCGTTTTAAGAAGCATTAGAACTCTATTGCTACGATGTGTAGACATCTGCAAACGCTATTTCCTTGCAAGGAAGTGTCGCATTTACATTCATTTGATGTGTAGACGAGGAATACATAACACTTCGCAAATCATATTATATCTTACCTTGAAACATAGAAATGAGATGCGATATCGTGTTTTAAGAAGCAATAGAACTCTATTGCTACGATACGTAGACATCTGCAAACGCTATTTGCTTGCAAGGAAGTGTCGCATTTACATTCATTTGAAGTGTAGACGAGGAATACATAACACTTCGCAAATCATATTATATCTCACCATGAACTATAGAGGTGAGATGCGATATCGCGTTTTAAGAAGGATTAGAACTCTATTGCTACGATACCTAGACATCTGCAGACGCTATTTCCTAGCAAGGAAGTGTAGCATTTACATTCATTTGAAGTGTAGACGAGGAATACATGACACTTCGCAAATCATATTATATCTTATCATGAAACATAGAAATGAGATGCGATATCGCGTTTTAAGAAGCATTAGAACTCTATTGCTACGATATGTAGACGTTTGCAAACGCTATTTCCTTGCAAGGAAGTGTCGTATTTACATTCATTTGAAGTGTAGACGAGGAATACATAACACTTCGCAAATCATATTATATCTTACCATGAAACATAGAAATGAGATGCGATATCGCGTTTTAAGAAGCATTAGAACTCTATTGCTACGATACCTAGACATCTGCAGACGTTATTTCCTAGCAAGGAAGTGTCGCATTTACATTCATTTGAAGTGTAGACGAGGAATACATAACACTTCGCAAATCATATTATATCTTACCATGAAACATAGAAATGAAATGCGATATCGCGTTTTAAGAAGCATTAGAACTCTATTGCTACGATACCTAGACATCTGCAGACGCTATTTCCTAGAAGGAAGTGTCGCATTTACATTCATTTGAAGTGTAGACGAGGGATACATGACACTTCGCAAATCATTTTATATCTCACCATGATACATAGAAATGAGATGCGATATCGCGTTCTAAGAAGCATTAGAAATCTATTGCTACGATAGGTAGACATCTGCAAACGCTATTTCCTAGCAAGGAAGTGTTGCATTTACATTCATTTGAAGTGTAGACGAGGAATACATGACACTTCGCAAATCATATTATATCTTACAATGATACATAGAAATGAGATGCGATATCCCGTTTTAAGAAGCATTAGAATTCTATTGCTACGATACGTAGACATCTGCAAACGCTATTTCCTAGCGAGAAAGTGTCGCATTCACATTCATTTGAAGTGTAGACGAGGAATACATAACACTTCGCAAATCATATTATATCTTACCATGAAATATAGAAATGAGATACGATATCGCGTTTTAAGAAGCATTAGAACTCTATTGCCACGATAGGTAGACGTTTGCAAACGCTATTTCCTTGCAAGGAAGTGTCGCATTTACATTCATTTGAAGTGTAGACGAGGAATACATGACACTTCGCAAATCATATTATATCTTACCATGAAACATAGAAATGAGATGCGATATCGCGTTTTAAAAAGCATTAGAACTCTATTGCTACGATAGGTAGACATCTGCAAACGCTATCTCCTTACAAGGAAGTGTCGCGTTTACATTCATTTGAAGTGTAGACGAGGAATACATAACACCTCGCAAATCATATTATATCTTACCATGAAACATTGAAATGAGATGCGACATCGCGTTCTAAGAAGCATTAGAACACTACTGCTACGATAGGTAGACATTTGCAAACGCTATTTCCTTGCAAGGAAGTGTCGCATTTACATTCATTTGAAGTGTAGACGAGGGATACATAACACTTCGCAAATCATATTATATCTTACCATGAAATATAGAAATGAGATGCGATATCGCGTTTTAAGAAGCATTAGAACTCTATTGCTACGATAGGTAGACATCTGCAAACGCTATCTCCTTACAAGGAAGTGTCGCATTTACATTCATTTGAAGTGTAGACGAGGAATACATAACACCTCGCAAATCATATTATATCTTACCATGAAACATTGAAATGAGATGCGACATCGCGTTCTAAGAAGCATTACAACACTACTGCTACGATAGGTAGACATTTGCAAACGCTATTTCCTTGCAAGGAAGTGTCGCATTTACATTCATTTGAAGTGTAGACGAGGGATACATAACACTTCGCAAATCATATTATATCTTACCATGAAACATAGAAATGAGATGCGATATCGCGGATTGAGAAGCAATAGAACTCTATTGCTACGATACGTAGACATCTGCAAACGCTATTTGCTTGCAAGGAAGTGTCGCATTTACATTCATTTGAAGTGTAGACGAGGAATACATAACACTTCGCAAATCATATTATATCTTATCATGAAACATAGAAATGAGATGCGATATCGCGTTTTAAGAAGCATTAGAACTCTATTGCTACGATATGTAGACGTTTGCAAACGCTATTTCCTTGCAAGGAAGTGTCGTATTTACATTCATTTGAAGTGTAGACGAGGAATACATAACACTTCGCAAATCATATTATATCTTACCATGAAACATAGAAATGAGATGCGATATCGCGTTTTAAGAAGCATTAGAACTCTATTGCTACGATACCTAGACATCTGCAGACGTTATTTCCTAGCAAGAAAGTGTCGCATTTACATTCATTTGAAGTGTAGACGAGGAATACATAACACTTCGCAAATCATATTATATCTTACCATGAAACATAGAAATGAAATGCGATATCGCGTTTTAAGAAGCATTAGAACTCTATTGCTACGATACCTAGACATCTGCAGACGCTATTTCCTAGAAGGAAGTGTCGCATTTACATTCATTTGAAGTGTAGACGAGGGATACATGACACTTCGCAAATCATTTTATATCTTACCATGATACATAGAAATGAGATGCGATATCGCGTTCTAAGAAGCATTAGAAATCTATTGCTACGATAGGTAGACATCTGCAAACGCTATTTCCTAGCAAGGAAGTGTTGCATTTACATTCATTTGAAGTGTAGACGAGGAATACATGACACTTCGCAAATCATATTATATCTTACAATGATACATAGAAATGAGATGCGATATCCCGTTTTAAGAAGCATTAGAATTCTATTGCTACGATACGTAGACATCTGCAAACGCTATTTCCTAGCGAGAAAGTGTCGCATTGACATTCATTTGAAGTGTAGAAGAGGAATACATAACACTTCGCAAATCATATTATATCTTACCATGAAATATAGAAATGAGATACGATATCGCGTTTTAAGAAGCATTAGAACTCTATTGCCACGATAGGTAGACGTTTGCAAACGCTATTTCCTTGCAAGGAAGTGTCGCATTTACATTCATTTGAAGTGTAGACGAGGAATACATGACACTTCGCAAATCATATTATATCTTACCATGAAACATAGAAATGAGATGCGATATCGCGTTTTAAAAAGCATTAGAACTCTATTGCTACGATAGGTAGACATCTGCAACCGCTATCTCCTTACAAGGAAGTGTCGCGTTTACATTCATTTGAAGTGTAGACGAGGAATACATAACACCTCGCAAATCATATTATATCTTACCATGAAACATTGAAATGAGATGCGACATCGCGTTCTAAGAAGCATTAGAACACTACTGCTGCGATAGGTAGACATTTGCAAACGCTATTTCCTTGCAAGGAAGTGTCGCATTTACATTCATTTGAAGTGTAGACGAGGGATACATAACACTTCGCAAATCATATTATATCTTACCATGAAATATAGAAATGAGATGCGATATCGCGTTTTAAGAAGCATTAGAACTCTATTGCTACGATAGGTAGACATCTGCAAACGCTATCTCCTTACAAGGAAGTGTCGCATTTACATTCATTTGAAGTGTAGACGAGGAATACATAACACCTCGCAAATCATATTATATCTTACCATGAAACATTGAAATGAGATGCGACATCGCGTTCTAAGAAGCATTACAACACTACTGCTACGATAGGTAGACATTTGCAAACGCTATTTCCTTGCAAGGAAGTGTCGCATTTACATTCATTTGAAGTGTAGACGAGGGATACATAACACTTCGCAAATCATATTATATCTTACCATGAAACATAGAAATGAGATGCGATATCGCGTTTTAAGGAGCATTAGAACTCTATTGCTACGATACCTAGACATCTGCAGACGCTATTTCCTTGCAAGGAAGTGTCGCATTTACATTCATTTGAATCGTAGACGAGGAATGCATAACACTTCGCAAATCATATTATATCTTACCATGAAACATAGAAATGAGATGCCATATCGCGTTTTAAGGAGCATTAGAACTCTATTGCTACGATACCTAGACATCTGCAGACGCTATTTCCTTGCAAGGAAGTGTCGGATTTACATTCATTTGAATCGTAGACGAGGAATGCATAACACTTCGCAATGAATATTACATCTTACCATGAAACATAGATATGAGATGCAATATCTCGTTTTAAGAAGCATTTGAACTCTATTGCTTCGATACGTAGACATATGCAAACGCTATTTCCTTGCAAGGAAGTGTCGCATTTACATGCATTTGAAATGTAGACGAGGAATACATGACACTTCGCAAATCATATTATATCTTACCATGAAACATAGAAATGAGATGCGATATCGCGTTTTAAGAATCATAAGAACTCTATTGCTACGATACGTAGACATCTGCAAACGCTATTTCCTTGCAAGGAAGTGTCGCATTTACATTCATTTGAAGTATAGACGAGGAATACATGACACTTCGCAAATCATATTATATCTTACCATGAAACATAGAAATGAGATGCGATATCGCGTTTTAAGAAGCATTAGAACTCTATTGCTACGATACCTAGACATCTGCAGACGCTATTTCCTAGCAAGGAATTGTCGCATTTACATTCATTTGAAGTGTAGACGAGGAATACATGACACTTTGCAAATCATATTATATCTTACCATGAAATATAGAAATGAGATGCGATATCGCGTTTCAAGAAGCATTAGAACTCTATTGCTACGATAGGTAGACGTTTGCAAACGCTATTTCCTTGCAAGGAAGTGTCGCATTTACATTCATTTGAAGTGTAGACGAGGAATACATGACACTTCGCAAAACATATTATATCTTACCATGAAACACAGAAATGAGATGCGATATCGCGTTTTAAGAAGCATTAGAACTCTATTGCTACGATAGGTAGACATCTGCAAACGCTATTTCCTTACAAGGAAGTGTCGCATCTACATTCATTTGAAGTGTAGACGAGGAATACATAACACCTCGCAAATCATATTATATCTTACCATGAAACATTGAAATGAGATGCGACATCGCGTTCTAAGAAGCATTAGAACACTACTGCTACGATAGGTAGACATTTGCAAACGCTATTTCCTTGCAAGGAAGTGTCGCATTTACATTCATTTGAAGTGTAGACGAGGGATACATAACACTTCGCAAATCATATTATATCTTACCATGAAACATAGAAATGAGATGCGATATCGCGTTTTAAGGAGCATTAGAACTCTATTGCTACGATACCTAGACATCTGCAGACGCTATTTCCCCGCAAGGAAGTGTCGCATTTACATTCATTTGAATCCTAGACGAGGAATGCATAACACTTCGCAATGAATATTACATCTTACCATGAAACATAGATATGAGATGCAATATTTCGTTTTAAGAAGCATTTGAACTCTATTGCTTCGATACGTAGACATATGCAAACGCTATTTCCTTGCAAGGAAGTGTCGCATTTACATTCATTTGAAGTGTAAACGAGGAATACATGACACTTCGCAAATCATATTATATCTTACCATGAAACATAGAAATGTGATGCGATATCGCGTTTTAAGAAGCATTAGAACTCTATTGCTACGATACCTAGACGTTTGCAAACGCTATTTCCTTGCAGGGAAGTGTCGCATTTACATTCATTTGAAGTGTAGACGAGGGATACATAACACTTCGCAAATCATATTATATCTTAACATGAAACATAGAAATGAGATGCGATATCGCGTTTTAAGGAGCATTAGAACTCTATTGCTACGATACCTAGACATCTGCAGACGCTATTTCCTTCCAAGGAAGTGTCGCATTTACATTCATTTGAATCGTAGACGAGGAATGCATAACACTTCGCAATGAATATTATATCTTATCTTGAAACATAGATATGAGATGCGATATCGCGTTTTAAGAACCATATGAACTCTATTGCTACGATACGTAGACATCTGCAATCGCTATTTCCTTGCAAGGAAGTGTCGCATTTACTTTCATTTGAATCGTAGATGAGGAATGCATAACACTTCGCAATGAATATTATATCTTATCATGAAACGTAGATACGAGATGCAATATCTCGTTTTAAGAAGCATTTGAAATCTATTGCTACGATACGTAGACATCTGCAATCGCTATTTCCTTGCAACGAAGTGTCACATTTACTTTCATTTGAATCGTAGACGAGGAATGCATAACACTTCGCAATGAATATTATATCTTATCTTGAAACATATATATGAGACGCGATATCGCGTTTTAAGGATCATATGAACTCTATTGCTACGATACGTAGATATCTGCAATCGCTATTTCCTTGCAACGAAGTGTCGCGTTTACTTTCATTTGAATCGTAGACGAGGAATGCATAACACTTCGCAATGAATATTATATCTTATCATGAAACGTAGATATGAGATGCAATATCTCGTTTTAAGAAGCATTTGAAATCTATTGCTTCGATACGTAGACATCTGCAAACGCTATTTCCTTGCAAGGAAGTGTCGCATTTACATTCATTTGAAGTGTAGACGAGGAATACATAACACTTCGCAAATCATATTATATCTTACCATGAAACATAGAAATGTGATGCGATATCGCGCTTTAAGAAGCATTAGAACTCTATTTCTACGATACCTAGACATCTGCAGACGCTATTTCCTAGCAAGGAAGTGTCGCATTTACATTCATTTGAAGTGTGGACGAGGAATACATAACACTTCGCAAATCATATTATATCTTACCATGAAACATAGAAATGAGATGCGATATCGCGTTTTAAGAAGCATTAGAACTATATTGCTACGATACCTAGACATCTGCATCGCTAATACCTTGCAAGTAAGTGTCGCATTTACTTTCATTTGAATCGTAGACGAGGAATGCAAAACACTTCGCAATGAATATTATATCTTATCTTGAAACATAGATATGAGATGCGATATCGCGTTTTAAGAACCATATGAACTCTATTGCTACGTTACGTAGACATCTGCAATCGCTATTTCCTTGCAAGGAAGTGTCGCATTTACTTTCATTTGAATCGTAGACGAGGATGCATAACACTTCGCAATGAATATTATATCTTATCATGAAACGTAGATACGAGATGCAATATCTCGTTTTAAGAAGCATTTGAAATCTATTGCTACGATACGTAGATATCTGCAATCGCTATTTCCTTGCAACGAAGTGTCACATTTACTTTCATTTGAATCGTAGACGAGGAATGCATAACACTTCGCAATGAATATTATATCTTATCTTGAAACATAGATATGAGATGCGATATCGCGTTTTAAGGATCATATGAACTCTATTGCTACGATACGTAGACATCTGCAATCGCTATTTCCTTGAAACGAAGTGTCGCATTTACTTTCATTTGAATCGTAGACGAGGAATGCATAACACTTCGCAATGAATATTATATCTTATCATGAAACGTAGATATGAGATGCAATATCTCGTTTTAAGAAGCATTTGAAATCTATTGCTTCGATACGTAGACATCTGCAAACGCTATTTCCTAGCAAGGAAGTGTCGCATTTACATTCATTTGATGTGTAGACGAGGAATACATAACACTTCGCAAATCATATTATATCTTACCATGAAACATAGAAATGAGATGCGATATCGCGTTTTAAGAAGCATTAGAACTCTATTGCTACGATACCTAGACATCTGCAGACGCTATTTCCTAGCAAGGAAGTGTCGCATTTACATCCATTTGAAGTGTAGACGAGGAATACATAACACTTCGCAAATCATATTATATCTTACCATGAAACATAGAAATGAGATGCGATATCGCGTTTTAAGAAGCATCAGAAATCCATTGCTATGATACGTAGACATCTGCAAACGCTATTACCTTGCAAGAAAGTGTCGCATTTACATTCATTTGAAGTGTAGACGAGGAATACATAACACTTCGCAAATCATATTATATCTTACCATGAAACATAGAAATGTGATGCGATATCGCGTATTAAGAAGCATTAGAACTCTATTTCTACGATACCTAGACATCAGCAGACGCTATTTCCTAGCAAGGAAGTGGCGCATTTACATTCAATTGATGTGTAGACGAGGAGTACATAACACTTCGCAAATCATATTATACCTTCCCATGAAACATAGAAATGAGATGCGATATCGCGTTTTGAGAAGCATCAGAAATCCATTGCTACGATACGTAGACATCTGCAAACGCTATTTCCTAGCAAGGAAGTTTCGCATTTACATTCATTTGAAGTGTAGACGAGGAATACATAACACTTCGCAAATCATATTATATCTTACCATGAAACATAGAAATGTGATGCGATATCGCGTTTTAAGAAGCATTAGTACTCTATTTCTACGATACCTAGACATCAGCAGACGCTATTTCCTAGCAAGGAAGTGTCGCATTTACATTCTTTTGAAGTGTGGACGAGGAATACATGACACTTCGCAAATCATATTATATCTTACCATGAAACATAGAAATGAGATGCGATATCGCGTTTTAAGAAGCATCAGAAATCCATAGCTATGATACGTAGACATCTGCAAACGCTATTACCTTGCAAGAAAGTGTCGCATTTACTTTCATTTGAATCGTAGACGAGGAATGCATAACACTTCGCAATGAATATTATATCTTATCCTGAATCATAGATATGAGATGCGATATCGCGTTTTAAGAACCATATGAACTCTACTGCTACGATACGTAGACATCTGCAATCGCTATTTCCTTGCAAGGAAGTGTCGCATTTACTTTCATTTGAATCGTAGATGAGGAATGCATAACACTTCGCAATGAATATTATATCTTATCATGAAACGTAGATACGAGATGCAATATCTCGTTTTAAGGAGCATTTGAAATCTATTGCTACGATACGTAGACATCTGCAATCGCTATTTCCTTGCAACGAAGTGTCACATTTACTTTCATTTGAATCGTAGACGAGGAATGCATAACACTTCGCAATGAATATTATATCTTATCTTGAAACATATATATGAGACGCGATATCGCGTTTTAAGGATCATATGAACTCTATTGCTACGATACGTAGATATCTGCAATCGCTATTTCCTTGCAACGAAGTGTCGCGTTTACTTTCATTTGAATCGTAGACGAGGAATGCATAACACTTCGCAATGAATATTATATCTTATCATGAAACGTAGATATGAGATGCAATATCTCGTTTTAAGAAGCATTTGAAATCTATTGCTTCGATACGTAGACATCTGCAAACGCTATTTCCTTGCAAGGAAGTGTCGCATTTACATTCATTTGAAGTGTAGACGAGGAATACATAACACTTCGCAAATCATATTATATCTTACCATGAAACATAGAAATGTGATGCGATATCGCGTTTTAAGAAGCATTAGAACTCTATTGCTACGATACCTAGACATCTGCAGACGCTATTTCCTAGCAAGGAAGTGTCGCATTTACATACATTTGAAGTGTAGACGAGGAATACATGACACTTCGCAAATCATATTATGTCTTACCATGAAACATAGAAATGAGATGCGATATCGCGTTCTACGAAGCATTAGAACTCTATTGCTACGATAGGTAGACGGTTGCAAACGCTATTTCCTAGCAAGGAAGTGTCGCATTTACATTCATTTGAAGTGTAGACGAGGAATACATAACACTTCGCAAATCATATTATATCTTACCATGATACATAGAAATGTGATGCGATATCGCGTTTTAAGAAGCATTAGAACTCTATTTCTACGATACCTAGACATCAGCAGACGCTATTTCCTAGCAAGGAAGTGTCGCATTTACATTCAATTGATGTGTAGACGAGGAGTACATAACACTTCGCAAATCATATTATATCTTCCCATGAAACATAGAAATGAGATGCGATATCGCGTTTTGAGAAGCATCAGAAATCCATTGCTACGATACGTAGACATCTGCAAACGCTATTTCCTAGCAAGGAAGTTTCGCATTTACATTCATTTGAAGTGTAGACGGGGAATACATAACACTTCGCAAATCATATTATATCTTACCATGAAACATAGAAATGTGATGCGATATCGCGTTTTAAGAAGCATTAGAACTCTATTTCTACGATACCTAGACATCAGCAGACGCTATTTCCTAGCAAGGAAGTGTCGCATTTACATTCTTTTGAAGTGTGGACGAGGAATACATGACACTTCGCAAATCATATTATATCTTACCATGAAACATAGAAATGAGATGCGATATCGCGTTTTAAGAAGCATCAGAAATCCATTGCTATGATACGTAGACATCTGCAAACGCTATTACCTTGCAAGAAAGTGTCGCATTTACTTTCATTTGAATCGTAGACGAGGAATGCATAACACTTCGCAATGAATATTATTTCTTATCCTGAATCATAGATATGAGATGCGATATCGCGTTTTAAGAACCATATGAACTCTATTGCTACGATACGTAGACATCTGCTATCGCTATTTCCTTGCAAGGAAGTGTCGCATTTACTTTCATTTGGATCGTAGACGAGGAATGCATAACACTTTGCAATGAATATTATATCTTATCATGAAACGTAGATACGAGATGCAATATCTCGTTTTAAGAAGCATTTGAAATCTATTGCTACGATACGTAGACATCTGCAATCGCTATTTCCTTGCAACGAAGTGTCGCATTTACTTTCATTTGAATCGTAGACGAGGAATGTATAACACTTTGCAATGAATATTATATCTTATCTTGAAACATAGATATGAGATGCGATATCGCGTTTTAAGAACCATATGAACTCTATTGCTACGATACGTAGACATGTGCAATCGCTATTTCCTTGCAAGTAAGTGTCGCATTTACTTTCATTTGATCGTAGACGAGGAATGCATAACACTTCGCAATGAATATTATATCTTATCATGAAACGTAGATACGAGATGCAATATCTCGTTTTAAGAAGCATTTGAAATCTATTGCTACGATACGTAGACATCTGCAAACGCTATTTCCTAGCAAGGAAGTGTCGCATTTACATTCATTTGATGTGTAGACGAGGAATACATAACACTTCGCAAATCATATTATATCTTACCATGAAGCATAGAAATGAGATGCGATATCGCGTTTTAAGAAGCATTAGAACTCTATTGCTACGATACCTAGACATCTGCAGACGCTATTTCCCAGCAAGGAAGTGTCGCATTTACATCCATTTGAAGTGTAGACGAGGAATACATAACACTTCGCAAATCATATTATATCTTACCATGAAACATAGAAATGTGATGCGATATCGCGTTTTAAGAAGCATTAGAACTCTATTGCTACGATACCTAGACATCTGCAGACGCTATTTCCTAGAAAGGAAGTGTCGCATTTACATTCATTTGAAGTGTGGACGAGGAATACATGACACTTCGCAAATCATATTATATCTTACCATGAAACATAGAAATGAGATGCAATATCTCGTTTTAAGAAGCATTTGAAATCTATTGCTTCGATACGTAGACATCTGCAAACGCTATTTCCTTGCAAGGAAGTGTCGCATTTACATTCATTTGAAGTGTAGACGAGGAATACATAACACTTCGCAAATCATATTATATCTTACCATGAAACATAGAAACGAGATGCGATATCGCGCTTTAAGAATCATAAGAACTCTATTGCTACAATACGTAGACATCTGCAAACGCTATTTCCTAGCAAGGAAGTGTCGCATTTACATTCATTTGATGTGTAGACGAGGAGTACATAACACTTCGCAAATCATATTATATCTTATCATGAAACATAGAAATGAGATGCGATATCGCGTTTTGAGAAGCATCAGAAATCCATTGCTACTATACGTAGACATCTGCAAACGCTACTTCCTAGCAAGGAAGTGTCGCATTTACATTCATTTGAAGTGTAGACGAGGAATACATAACACTTCGCAAATCATATTATATCTTACCATGAAACATAGAAATGAGATGCGATATCGCGTTTTAAGAAGCATTAGAACTGAATTGTTACGATACCTAGACATCTGCAGACGCTATTTCCTTGCAAGAAAGTGTCGCATTTACTTTCATTTGAATCGTAGACGGGGAATGCATGACACTTCGCAATGAATATTATATCTTATCTTGAAACATAGAAATGAGATGCGATATCGCGTTTTAAGAAGCATTAGAACTCTATTGCTACGATACGTAGACATCTGCAAACGCTATTTCCTTGCAAGGAAGTGTCGCATTTACATTCATTTGAAGTGTAAACGAGGAATACATGACACTTCGCAAATCATATTATATCTTACCATGAAACATAGAAATGTGATGCGATATCGCGTTTTAAGAAGCATAAGAACTCTATTTCTACGATACCTAGACATCAGCAGACGCTATTTCCTTGCAAGAAAGTGTCGCATTTACTTTCATTTGAATCGTAGACGGGGAATGCATAACACTTCGCAATGAATATTATATCTTATCTTGAAACATAGAAATGAGATGCGATATCGCGTTTTAAGAATCATATGAACTCTATTGCTACGGTACGTAGACATCTGCAATCGCTATTTCCTTGCAAGGAAGTGTCGCATTTACTTTCATTTGAATCGTAGACGAGGAATGCATAACACTTCGCAATGAATATTATATCTTATCATGAAACGTAGATACGAGATGCAATATCTCGTTTTAAGAAGCATTTGAAATCTATTGCTACGATACGTAGACATCTGCAAACGCTATTTCCTAGCAAGGAAGTGTCGCATTTACATCCATTTGAAGTGTGGACGAGGAATACATGACACTTCGCAAATCATATTATATCTTAACATGAAACATAGAAATGAGATGCGATATCGCGTTTTAAGAAGCATCAGAAATCCATTGCTACGATACGTAGACATCTGCAAACGCTATTTCTTTGCAAGAAAGTGTCGCATTTACATTCAGTTGATGTGTTGATGAGGAATACATAACACTTCGCAAATCATATTATATCTTACCATGAGACATAGAAATGAGATGCGATATCGCGTTTTAAGAAGCATTAGAACTCTATTGCTACGATACGTAGACATCTGCAAACGCTATTTCCTTGCAAGGAAGTGTCGCATTTACATTCATTTGAAGTGTAAACGAGGAATACATGACACTTCGCAAATCATATTATATCTTACCATGAAACATAGAAATGTGATGCGATATCGCGTTTTAAGAAGCATAAGAACTCTATTTCTACGATACCTAGACATCAGCAGACGCTATTTCCTTGCAAGAAAGTGTCGCATTTACTTTCATTTGAATCGTAGACGGGGAATGCATAACACTTCGCAAAGAATATTATATCTTATCTTGAAACATAGAAATGAGATGCGATATCGCGTTTTAAGAATCATATGAACTCTATTGCTACGGTACGTAGACATCTGCAATCGCTATTTCCTTGCAAGGAAGTGTCGCATTTACTTTCATTTGAATCGTAGACGTGGAATGCATAACACTTCGCAACGAATATTATATCTTATCATGAAACGTAGATACGAGATGCAATATCTCGTTTTAAGAAGCATTTGAAATCTATTGCTACGATACGTAGACATCTGCAAACGCTATTTCCTAGCAAGGAAGTGTCGCATTTACATTCATTTGATGTGTAGACGAGGAATACATAACACTTCGCAAATCATATTATATCTTACCATGAAGCATAGAAATGAGATGCGATATCGCGTTTTAAGAAGCATTAGAGCTCTATTGCTACGATACCTAGACATCTGCAGACGCTATTTCCCAGCAAGGAAGTGTCGCATTTACATCCATTTGAAGTGTAGACGAGGAATACATAACACTTCGCAAATCATATTATATCTTACCATGAAACATAGAAATGTGATGCGATATCGCGTTTTAAGAAGCATTAGAACTCTATTGCTACGATACCTAGACATCTGCAGACGCTATTTCCTAGAAAGGAAGTGTCGCATTTACATTCATTTGAAGTGTGGACGTGGAATACATGACACTTCGCAAATCATATTATATCTTACCCTGAAACATAGAAATGAGATGCAATATCTCGTTTTAAGAAGCATTTGAAACCTATTGCTTCGATACGTAGACATCTGCAAACGCTATTTCCTTGCAAGGAAGTGTCGCATTTACATTCATTTGAAGTGTAGACGAGGAATACATAACACTTCGCAAATCATATTATATCTTACCATGAAACATAGAAACGAGATGCGATATCGCGCTTTAAGAATCATAAGAACTCTATTGCTACAATACGTAGACATCTGCAAACGCTATTTCCTAGCAAGGAAGTGTCGCATTTACATTCATTTGATGTGTAGACGAGGAGTACATAACACTTCGCAAATCATATTATATCTTACCATGAAACATAGAAATGAGATGCGATATCGCGTTTTGAGAAGCATCAGAAATCCATTGCTACAATACGTAGACATCTGCAAATGCTATTTCCTAGCTAGGAAGTGTCGCATTTACATTCATTTGAAGTGTAGACGAGGAATACATAACACTTCGCAAATCATATTATATCTTACCATGAAACATAGAAATGAGATGCGATATCGCGTTTTAAGAAGCATTAGAACTCTATTTCTACGATACCTAGACATCAGCAGACGCTATTTCCTAGCAAGGAAGTGTCGCATTTACATTCATTTGAAGTGTGGACGAGGAATACATGACACTTCGCAAATCATATAATATCTTACCATGAAACATAGAAATGAGATGCGATATCGCGTTTTAAGAAGCATCAGAAATCCATTGCTACGATACGTAGACATCTGCAAACGCTATTTCCTTGCAAGAAAGTGTCGCATTTACTTTCATTTGATTCGTAGACGAGGAATGCATAGCAGTTCGCAATGAATATTATATCTTATTTTGAAACATAGATATGAGATGCGATATCGCGTTTTAAGAATCATATGAACTCTATTGCTACGATACGTAGACATCTGCAATCGCTATTTCCTTGCAAGGAAGTGTCGCATTTACTTTCATTTGAATCGTAGACGAGGAGTGCATAACACTTCGCAATGGATATTATATCTTATCATGAAACGTAGATATGAGATGCGATATCGCGTTTTAAGAAGCATCAGAAATCCATTGCTACGATACGTAGACATCTGCAAACGCTATTTCCTTGCAAGAAAGTGTCGCATTTACATTCATTTGAAGTGTAGACGAGGAATACATAACACTTCGCAAATCATATTATATCTTACCATGAAACATAGAAATGAGATGCGATGTCGCGTTTTAAGAAGCATTAGAACTCTATTGCTACGATACGTAGACATCTGAAATCGCTATTTCCTTGCAACGAAGTGTCGCATTTACTTTCATTTCAATCGTAGACGGGGATTGCATAACACTTCGCAATGAATATTATATCTTATCTTGAAACATAGATATGAGATGCGATATCGCGTTTAAAGAATCATATGAACTCTATTGCTACAATACGTAGACATCTGCAATCGCTATTTCCTTGCAAGGAAGTGTCGCATTTACTTTCATTTGAATCGTAGACGAGGAATGCATAACACTTCGCAATGAATATTATATCTTACCATGAAACATAGAAATGAGATGCGATATCGCGTTTTAAGAATCATAAGGACTCTATTGCTACGATACGTAGACATCTGCAAACGCTATTTCCTAGCAAGGAAGTGTCGCATTTACATTCATTTGATGTGTAGACGAGGAATACATAACACTTCGCAAATCATATTATATCTTACCATGAAACATAGAAATGAGATGCGATATCGCGTTTTAAGAAGCATTAGAACTGTATTGCTACGATACCTAGACATCTGCAGACGCTATTTCCTAGCAAGGAAGTGTCGCATTTACATCCATTTGAAGTGTGGACGAGGAATACATGACACTTCGCAAATCATATTATATCTTAACATGAAACATAGAAATGAGATGCGATATCGCGTTTTAAGAAGCATCAGAAATCCATTGCTACGATACGTAGACATCTGCAAACGCTATTTCTTTGCAAGAAAGTGTCGCATTTACATTCAGTTGATGTGTTGATGAGGAATACATAACACTTCGCAAATCATATTATATCTTACCATGAGACATAGAAATGAGATGCGATATCGCGTTTTAAGAAGCATTAGAACTCTATTGCTACGATACGTAGACATCTGCAAACGCTATTTCCTTGCAAGGAAGTGTCGCATTTACATTCATTTGAAGTGTAAACGAGGAATACATGACACTTCGCAAATCATATTATATCTTACCATGAAACATAGAAATGTGATGCGATATCGCGTTTTAAGAAGCATAAGAACTCTATTTCTACGATACCTAGACATCAGCAGACGCTATTTCCTTGCAAGAAAGTGTCGCATTTACTTTCATTTGAATCGTAGACGGGGAATGCATAACACTTCGCAATGAATATTATATCTTATCTTGAAACATAGAAATGAGATGCGATATCGCGTTTTAAGAATCATATGAACTCTATTGCTACGGTACGTAGACATCTGCAATCGCTATTTCCTTGCAAGGAAGTGTCGCATTTACTTTCATTTGAATCGTAGACGAGGAATGCATAACACTTCGCAATGAATATTATATCTTATCATGAAACGTAGATATGAGATGCAATATCTCGTTTTAAGAAGAATTTGAAATCTATTGCTTCGATACGTAGACATCTGCAAACGCTATTTCCTTGCAACGAAGTGTCGCATTTACATTCATTTGAAGTGTAGACGAGGAATACATAACACTTCGCAAATCATATTCTATCTTACCATGAAACATAGAAATGAGATGCGATATCGCGTTTTAAGAATCATAAGAACTCTATTGCTACGATACGTAGACATCTGCAAACGCTATTTCCTAGCATGGAAGTGTCGCATTTACATTCATTTGATGTGTAGACGAGGAGTACATAACAATTCGCAAATCATATTATATCTTACCATGAAACATAGAAATGAGATGCGATATCGCGTTTTAAGAAGCATTAGAACTCTATTGCTACGATACCTAGACATCTGCAGACGCTATTTCCTAGCAAGGAAGTGTCGCATTTACATTCATTTGAAGTGTAGACGAGGAATACATAACACTTCGCAAATCATATTATATCTTACCATGAAACATAGAAATGTGATGCGATATCGCGTTTTAAGAAGCATTAGAACCCTATTTCTACGATACCTAGACATCTGCAGACGCTATTTCCTAGCAAGGAAGTGTCGCATTTACATTCATTTGAAGTGTGGACGAGGAATACATGACACTTCGCAAATCATATTATATCTTACCATGAAACATAGAAATGAGATGCGATATCGCGTTTTAAGAAGCATCAGAAATCCATTGCTACGATACGTAGACATCTGCAAACGCTATTTCCTTGCAAGAAAGTGTCGCATTTACATTCATTTGAAGTGTAGACGAGGAATACATAACACTTCGCAAATCATATTATATCTTACCATGAAACATAGAAATGAGATGCGATATCGCGTTTTAAGAAGCATTAGAACTCTACTGCTACGATACGTAGACATCTGCAATCACTATTTCCTTGCAACGAAGTGTCGCATTTACTTTCATTTGAATCGTAGACGAGGAATGCATAACACTTCGCAATGAATATTATATCTTACCATGAAACATAGAAATGAGATGCGATATCGCGTTTCAAGAATCATAAGAACTCTATTGCTACGATACGTAGACATCTGCAAACGCTATTTCCTAGCAAGGAAGTGTCGCATTTACATTCATTTGATGTGTAGACGAGGAATACATAACACTTCGCAAATCATATTATATCTTACCATGTAACATAGAAATGAGATGCGATATCGCGTTTTAAGAAGCATTAGAACTCTATTGCTACGATACCTAGACATCTGCAGACGCTATTTCCTAGCAAGGAAGTGTCGCATTTACATCCATTTGAAGTGTGGACGAGGAATACATGACACTTCGCAAATCATATTATATCTTATCATGAAACATAGAAATGAGATGCGATATCGCGTTTTAAGAAGCATCAGAAATCCATTGCCACGATACGTAGACATCTGCAAACGCTATTTCCTTGCAAGAAAGAGTCGTATTTACTTTCATTTGAATCGTAGACGAGGAATGCATAACACTTCGCAATGAATATTATATCTTACCATGAAACATAGAAATGAGATGCGATATCGCGTTTTAAGAAGCATTAGAACACAATTGCTACGATAGGTAGACATTTGCAAACGCTATTTCCTTGCAAGGAAGTGTCGCATTTACATTCATTTTAAGTGTAGACGAGGAATACATGACACTTCGCAAATCATATTATATCTTACCATGAAACATAGAAATGAGATGCGATATCGCGTTTTAAGAAGCATTAGAACACTACTGCTACGATAGTTAGACATTTGCAAACGCTATTTCCTTGCAAGGAAGTGTCGCACTTACATTCATTTGAAGTGTAGACGAGGAATACACAACACTTCGCAAATCATATTATATCTTACCATGAAACATAGAAACGAGATGCGATATCGCGTTTTAAGAAGCATTAGAACTCTATTGCTACGATACGTAGACATCTGCAAACGCTATTTCCTTGCAAGGAAGTGTTGCATTTACATTCATTTGAATCGTAGACGAGGAATGCATAACACTTCGCAATGAATATTATATCTTATCATGAAACATAGATATGAGAGGCAATATCTCGTTTTAAGAAGCATTTGAAATCTATTGCTTCGATACGTAGACATCTGCAGACGCTATTTCCTAGCAAGGAAGTGTCGCATTTACATTCATTTGAAGTGTACACGAGGAATACATGACACTTCGCAAATCATATAATATCCTACCATGAAACGTAGAAGTGAGATCCGATATCGCGTTTTAAGAATCATAAGAACTCTATTGCTACGATACGTAGACATCTGCAAACGCTATTTCCTCGCAAGAAAGTGTCGCATTTACTTTCATTTGAATCGTAGACGAGGAATGCATAACACTTCGCAATGAATATTATATCTTATCTTGAAACATAGATATGAGATGCGATATCGCGTTTTAAGAATCATATCAACTCTATTGCTACGATACGTAGACATCTGCAATCGCTATTTCCTTGCAAGGAAGTGTCGCATTTACATTCATTTGAAGTGTAAACGAGGAATACATGACACTTCGCAAATCATATTATATCTTACCATGAAACATAGAAATGTGATGCGATATCGCGTTTTAAGAAGCATTAGAACTCTATTGCTACGATACGTAGACATCTGCAAACGCTATTTCCTTGCAAGGAAGTGTCGCATTTACATTCATTTGAAGTGTAAACGAGGAATACATGACACTTCGCAAATCATATTATATCTTACCATGAAACATAGAAATGTGATGCTATATCGCGTTTTAAGAAGCATTAGAATTCTATTGCTACGATACATAGACATCTGCAAACGCTATTTCCTTGCAAAGAAGTGTCGCATTCACATTCATTTGAAGTGTAGACGAGGAATACACAACACTTCGCAAATCATATTATATCTTACCATGAAACATAGAAACGAGATGCGATATCGCGTTTTAAGAAGCATTAGAACTCTATTGCTACGATACGTAGACATCTGCAAACGCTATTTCCTTGCAAGGAAGTGTTGCATTTACATTCATTTGAATCGTAGACGAGGAATGCATAACACTTCGCAATGAATATTATATCTTATCATGAAACATAGATATGAGATGCAATATCTCGATTTAAGAAGCATTTGAACACTATTGCTTCGATACGTAGACATCTGCAAACGCTATTTCCTTGCAAGGAAGTGTCGCATTTACATTCATTTAAAGTGTAGACGAGGAATACATAACACTTCGCAAATCATATTATATCTTACCATGACACATAGAAATGAGATGCGACATCGCGTTCTAAGAAGCATTAGAACACTACTGTTACGATACCTAGACATCTGCAGACGCTATTTCCTAGCAAGGAAGTGTCGCATTTACATTCATTTGAAGTGTACACGAGGAATACATGACACTTCGCAAATCATATAATATCCTACCATGAAACGTAGAAGTGAGATGCGATATCGCGTTTTAAGAATCATAAGAACTCTATTGCTACGATACGTAGACATCTGCAAACGCTATTTCCTTGCAAGGAAGTGTCGCATTTACATTCAGTTGATGTGTTGATGAGGAATACATAACACTTCGCAAATCATATTATATCTTACCATGAGACATAGAAATGAGATGCGATATCGCGTTTTAAGAAGCATTAGAACTCTATTGCTACGATACGTAGACATCTGCAAACGCTATTTCCTTGCAAGGAAGTGTCGCATTTACATTCATTTGAAGTGTAGACGAGGAATACATAACACTTCGCAAATCATATTATATCTTACCATGAAACATAGAAATGTGATGCGATATCGCGTTTTAAGAAGCATTAGAACTCTATTGCTACGATACGTAGACATCTGCAAACGCTATTGCCTTGCAAGAAAGTGTCGCATTTACATTCATTTGAAGTGTAGACGAGGAATACATAACACTTCGCAAAACATATTATATCTTACCATGAAACATAGAAATGAATGCAATATCGCGTTTTAAGAAGCATCAGAAATCCATTGCTACGATACGTAGACATCTGCAAACGCTATTTCCTTGCAAGAAAGTGTCGCATTTACTTTCATTTGAATCGTAGACGAGGAATGCATAACACTTCGCAATGAATATTATATCTTATCTTGAAACATAGATATGAGATGCGATATCGCGTTTAAAGAAGCATTAGAACTCTATTGCTACGATACGTAGACATCTGCAAACGCTATTTCCTTGCAAGGAAGTGTTGCATTTACATTCATTTGAATCGTAGACGAGGAATGCATAACACTTCGCAATGAATATTATATCTTATCATGAAACATAGATATGAGATGCAATATCTCGTTTTAAGAAGCATTAGAACTCTATTGCTACGAAACGTAGACATCTGCAAACGCTATTTCCTTGCAAGAAAGTGTCGCATTTACTTTCATTTGAATCGTAGACGAGGAATGCATAACACTTCGCAATGAATATTATATCTTATCTTGAAACATAGATATGAGATGCGATATCGCGTTTTAAGAATCATATCAACTCTATTGCTACGATACGTAGACATCTGCAATCGCTATTTCCTTGCAAGGAAGTGTCGCATTTACATTCATTTGAAGTGTAAACGAGGAATACATGACACTTCGCAAATCATATTATATCTTACCATGAAACATAGAAATGTGATGCGATATCGCGTTTTAAGAAGCATTAGAGCTCTATTGCTACGATACGTAGACATCTGCAAACGCTATTTCCTTGCAAGGAAGTGTCGCATTTACATTCATTTGAAGTGTAGACGAGGAATACATAACACTTCGCAAATCATATTATATCTTACCATGAAACATAGAAATGAGATGCGATATCGCGTTTTAAGAAGCATTAGAACTCTATTGCTACGATACGTAGACATCTGCAAACGCTATTTCCTTGCAAGAAAGTGTCGCATTTACTTTCATTTGAATCGTAGACGAGGAATGCATAACACTTCGCAATGAATATTATATCTTATCTTGAAACATAGATATGAGATGCGATATCGCGTTTTAAGAATCATATCAACTCTATTGCTACGATACGTAGACATCTGCAATCGCTATTTCCTTGCAAGGAAGTGTCGCATTTACATTCATTTGAAGTGTAAACGAGGAATACATGACACTTCGCAAATCATATTATATCTTAACATGAAACATAGAAATGTGATGCGATATCGCGTTTTAAGAAGCATTAGAACTCTATTGCTACGATACGTAGACATCTGCAAACGCTATTTCCTTGCAAGGAAGTGTCGCATTTACATTCATTTGAAGTGTAGACGAGGAATACATAACACTTCGCAAATCATATTATATCTTACCATGAAACATAGAAATGAGATGCGATATCGCGTTTTAAGAAGCATTAGAACACTATTGCTAGAATAGGTAGACATTTGCAAACGCTATTTCCTAGCAAGGAAGTGTCGCATTTACATTCATTTGATGTGTAGACGAGGAATACATAACACTTCGCAAATCATATAATATCCTACCATGAAACGTAGAAATGAGATGCGATATCGCGTTTTAAGAATCATAAGAACTCTATTGCTACGATACGTAGACATCTGCAAACGCTATTTCCTTGCAAGGAAGTGTCGCATTTACAATCAGTTGATGTGTTCATGAGGAATACATAACACTACGCAAATCATATTATATCTTACCATGAAACATAGAAATGAGATGCGATATCGCGTTTTAAGAAGCATTAGAACTCTATTGCTACGATACGTAGACATCTGCAAACGCTATTTCCTTGCAAGGAAGTGTTGCATTTACATTCATTTGAATCGTAGACGAGGAATGCATAACACTTCGCAATGAATATTATATCTTATCATGAAACATAGATATGAGATGCAATATCTCGTTTTAAGAAGCATTTGAACACTATTGCTTCGATACGTAGACATCTGCAAACGCTATTTCCTTGCAAGGAAGTGTCGCATTTACATTCATTTAAAGTGTAGACGAGGAATACATAACACTTCGCAAATCATATTATATCTTACCATGACACATAGAAATGAGATGCGACATCGCGTTCTATGAAGCATTAGAACACTACTGTTACGATACCTAGACATCTGCAGACGCTATTTCCTAGCAAGGAAGTGTCGCATTTACATTCATTTGAAGTGTACACGAGGAATACATAACACTTCGCAAATCATATTATATCTTACTATGAAACATAGAAATGTGATGCTATATCGCGTTTTAAGAAGCATTAGAATTCTATTGCTACGATACATAGACATCTGCAAACGCTATTTCCTCGCAAGGAAGTGTCGCATTTACATTCATTTGAAGTGTACACGAGGAATACATGACACTTCGCAAATCATATAATTTCCTACCATGAAACGTAGAAATGAGATGCGATATCGCGTTTTAAGAATCATAAGAACTCTATTGCTACGATACGTAGACATCTGCAAACGCTATTTCCTTGCAAGGAAGTGTCGCATTTACATTCAGTTGATGTGTTGATGAGGAATACATAACAGTTCGCAAATCATATTATATCTTACCATGAAACATAGAAATGAGATGCGATACCGCGTTTTAAGAAGCATTAGAACTCTATTGCTACGATACGTAGACATCTGCAAACGCTATTTCCTTGCAAGGAAGTGTCGCATTTACATTCATTTGAAGTGTAAACGAGGAATACATGACACTTCGCAAATCATATTATATCTTACCATGAAACATAGAAATGTGATGCGATATCGCGTTTTAAGAAGCATTAGAACTCTATTGCTACGATACGTAGACATCTGCAAACGCTATTTCCTTGCAAGAAAGTGTCGCATTTACATTCATTTGAAGTGTAGACGAGGAATACATAACACTTCGCAAATCATATTATATCTTACCATGAAACTTAGAAATGTGATGCGATATCGCGTTTTAAGAAGCATTAGAACTCTATTTCTACGATACCTAGACATCAGCAGACGCTATTTCCTAGCAAGGAAGTGTCGCATTTACGTTCATTTGAAGTGTGGACGAGGAATACATTACACTTCGCAAATCATATTATATCTTACCATGAAACACAGAAATGAGATGCGATATCGCGTTTTAAGAAGCATTAGAACTCTATTTCTACGATACCTAGACATCAGCAGACGCTATTTCCTAGCAAGGAAGTGTCGCATTTACATTCATTTGAAGTGTGGACGAGGAATACATGACACTTCGCAAATCATATTATATCTTACCATGAAACACAGAAATGGGATGCGATATCGCGTTTTAAGAAGCATCAGAAATCCATTGCTACGATACGTAGACATCTGCAAACGCTATTTCCTTGCAAGAAAGTGTCGCATTTACTTTCATTTGAATCGTAGACGGGGAATGCATAACACTTCGCAATGAATATTATATCTTATCTTGAAACATAGAAATGAGATGCGATATCGCGTTTTAAGAATCATATGAACTCTATTGCTACGGTACGTAGACATCTGCAATCGCTATTTCCTTGCAAGGAAGTGTCGCATTTACTTTCATTTGAATCGTGGACGAGGAATGCATAACACTTCGCAATGAATATTATATCTTATCATGAAACGTAGATATGAGATGCAATATCTCGTTTTAAGAAGAATTTGAAATCTATTGCTTCGATACGTAGACATCTGCAAACGCTATTTCCTTGCAACGAAGTGTCGCATTTACATTCATTTGAAGTGTAGACGAGGAATACATAACACTTCGCAAATCATATTCTATCTTACCATGAAACATAGAAATGAGATGCGATATCGCGTTTTAAGAATCATAAGAACTCTATTGCTACGATACGTAGACATCTGCAAACGCTATTTCCTAGCATGGAAGTGTCGCATTTACATTCATTTGATGTGTAGACGAGGAGTACATAACAATTCGCAAATCATATTATATCTTACCATGAAACATAGAAATGAGATGCGATATCGCGTTTTAAGAAGCATTAGAACTCTATTGCTACGATACCTAGACATCTGCAGACGCTATTTCCTAGCAAGGAAGTGTCGCATTTACATTCATTTGAAGTGTAGACGAGGAATACATAACACTTCGCAAATCATATTATATCTTACCATGAAACATAGAAATGTGATGCGATATCGCGTTTTAAGAAGCATTAGAACCCTATTTCTACGATACCTAGACATCTGCAGACGCTATTTCCTAGCAAGGAAGTGTCGCATTTACATTCATTTGAAGTGTGGACGAGGAATACATGACACTTCGCAAATCATATTATATCTTACCATGAAACATAGAAATGAGATGCGATATCGCGTTTTAAGAAGCATCAGAAATCCATTGCTACGATACGTAGACATCTGCAAACGCTATTTCCTTGCAAGAAAGTGTCGCATTTACATTCATTTGAAGTGTAGACGAGGAATACATAACACTTCGCAAATCATATTATATCTTACCATGAAACATAGAAATGAGATGCGATATCGCGTTTTAAGAAGCATTAGAACTCTACTGCTACGATACGTAGACATCTGCAATCACTATTTCCTTGCAACGAAGTGTCGCATTTACTTTCATTTGAATCGTAGACGAGGAATGCATAACACTTCGCAATGAATATTATATCTTACCATGAAACATAGAAATGAGATGCGATATCGCGTTTCAAGAATCATAAGAACTCTATTGCTACGATACGTAGACATCTGCAAACGCTATTTCCTAGCAAGGAAGTGTCGCATTTACATTCATTTGATGTGTAGACGAGGAATACATAACACTTCGCAAATCATATTATATCTTACCATGTAACATAGAAATGAGATGCGATATCGCGTTTTAAGAAGCATTAGAACTCTATTGCTACGATACCTAGACATCTGCAGACGCTATTTCCTAGCAAGGAAGTGTCGCATTTACATCCATTTGAAGTGTGGACGAGGAATACATGACACTTCGCAAATCATATTATATCTTATCATGAAACATAGAAATGAGATGCGATATCGCGTTTTAAGAAGCATCAGAAATCCATTGCCACGATACGTAGACATCTGCAAACGCTATTTCCTTGCAAGAAAGAGTCGTATTTACTTTCATTTGAATCGTAGACGAGGAATGCATAACACTTCGCAATGAATATTATATCTTACCATGAAACATAGAAATGAGATGCGATATCGCGTTTTAAGAAGCATTAGAACACAATTGCTACGATAGGTAGACATTTGCAAACGCTATTTCCTTGCAAGGAAGTGTCGCATTTACATTCATTTTAAGTGTAGACGAGGAATACATGACACTTCGCAAATCATATTATATCTTACCATGAAACATAGAAATGAGATGCGATATCGCGTTTTAAGAAGCATTAGAACACTACTGCTACGATAGTTAGACATTTGCAAACGCTATTTCCTTGCAAGGAAGTGTCGCACTTACATTCATTTGAAGTGTAGACGAGGAATACATGACACTTCGCAAATCATATTATATCTTACCATGAAACATAGGAATGAGATGCGGTATCGCGTTTTAAGAAGCATTAGAACACTATTGCTACGATAGGTAGATATTTGCAAACGCTATTTCCTTGCAATGAAGTGTCGCATTTACAATCAGTTGATGTGTTGATGAGGAATACAAGACACTTCGCAAATCATATTATATCTTACCATGAAACATAGAAATGTGATGCGATATCGCGTTTTAAGAAGCATTAGAACTCTATTGCTGCGATACGTAGACATCTGCAATCGCTATTTCCTTGCAAGGAAGTGTCGCATTTACATTCATTTGAAGTGTAAACGAGGAATACATGACACTTCGCAAATCATATTATATCTTACCATGAAACATAGAAATGAGATGCGATATCGCGTTTTAAGAAGCATCAGTAATCCATTGCTACGATACGTAGACATCTGCAAACGCTATTTCCTTGCAAGAAAGTGTCGCATTTACTTTCATTTGAATCGTAGACGAGGAATGCATAACACTTCGCAATGAATATTATATCTTATCTTGAAACATAGATATGAGATGCGATATCGCGTTTTAAGAATCATATCAACTCTATTGCTACGATACGTAGACATCTGCAATCGCTATTTCCTTGCAACGAAGTGTCGCATTTACTTTCATTTGAATCGTAGACGAGGAATGCATAACACTTCGCAATGAATATTATATCTTATCTTGAAACATAGATATGAGATGCGATATCGCGTTTAAAGAATCATATGAACTCTATTGCTACAATACGTAGACATCTGCAAACGCTATTTCCTTGCAAAGAAGTGTCGCATTTACATTCATTTGAAGTGTAGACGAGGAATACACAACACTTCGCAAATCATATTATATCTTACCATGAAACATAGAAACGAGATGCGATATCGCGTTTTAAGAAGCATTAGAACTCTATTGCTACGATACGTAGACATCTGCAAACGCTATTTCCTTGCAAGGAAGTGTTGCATTTACATTCATTTGAATCGTAGACGAGGAATGCATAACACTTCGCAATGAATATTATATCTTATCATGAAACATAGATATGAGAGGCAATATCTCGTTTTAAGAAGCATTTGAAATCTATTGCTTCGATACGTAGACATCTGCAGACGCTATTTCCTAGCAAGGAAGTGTCGCATTTACATTCATTTGAAGTGTACACGAGGAATACATGACACTTCGCAAATCATATAATATCCTACCATGAAACGTAGAAGTGAGATCCGATATCGCGTTTTAAGAATCATAAGAACTCTATTGCTACGATACGTAGACATCTGCAAACGCTATTTCCTCGCAAGAAAGTGTCGCATTTACTTTCATTTGAATCGTAGACGAGGAATGCATAACACTTCGCAATGAATATTATATCTTATCTTGAAACATAGATATGAGATGCGATATCGCGTTTTAAGAATCATATCAACTCTATTGCTACGATACGTAGACATCTGCAATCGCTATTTCCTTGCAAGGAAGTGTCGCATTTACATTCATTTGAAGTGTAAACGAGGAATACATGACACTTCGCAAATCATATTATATCTTACCATGAAACATAGAAATGTGATGCGATATCGCGTTTTAAGAAGCATTAGAACTCTATTGCTACGATACGTAGACATCTGCAAACGCTATTTCCTTGCAAGGAAGTGTCGCATTTACATTCATTTGAAGTGTAAACGAGGAATACATGACACTTCGCAAATCATATTATATCTTACCATGAAACATAGAAATGTGATGCTATATCGCGTTTTAAGAAGCATTAGAATTCTATTGCTACGATACATAGACATCTGCAAACGCTATTTCCTTGCAAAGAAGTGTCGCATTCACATTCATTTGAAGTGTAGACGAGGAATACACAACACTTCGCAAATCATATTATATCTTACCATGAAACATAGAAACGAGATGCGATATCGCGTTTTAAGAAGCATTAGAACTCTATTGCTACGATACGTAGACATCTGCAAACGCTATTTCCTTGCAAGGAAGTGTTGCATTTACATTCATTTGAATCGTAGACGAGGAATGCATAACACTTCGCAATGAATATTATATCTTATCATGAAACATAGATATGAGATGCAATATCTCGATTTAAGAAGCATTTGAACACTATTGCTTCGATACGTAGACATCTGCAAACGCTATTTCCTTGCAAGGAAGTGTCGCATTTACATTCATTTAAAGTGTAGACGAGGAATACATAACACTTCGCAAATCATATTATATCTTACCATGACACATAGAAATGAGATGCGACATCGCGTTCTAAGAAGCATTAGAACACTACTGTTACGATACCTAGACATCTGCAGACGCTATTTCCTAGCAAGGAAGTGTCGCATTTACATTCATTTGAAGTGTACACGAGGAATACATGACACTTCGCAAATCATATAATATCCTACCATGAAACGTAGAAGTGAGATGCGATATCGCGTTTTAAGAATCATAAGAACTCTATTGCTACGATACGTAGACATCTGCAAACGCTATTTCCTTGCAAGGAAGTGTCGCATTTACATTCAGTTGATGTGTTGATGAGGAATACATAACACTTCGCAAATCATATTATATCTTACCATGAGACATAGAAATGAGATGCGATATCGCGTTTTAAGAAGCATTAGAACTCTATTGCTACGATACGTAGACATCTGCAAACGCTATTTCCTTGCAAGGAAGTGTCGCATTTACATTCATTTGAAGTGTAGACGAGGAATACATAACACTTCGCAAATCATATTATATCTTACCATGAAACATAGAAATGTGATGCGATATCGCGTTTTAAGAAGCATTAGAACTCTATTGCTACGATACGTAGACATCTGCAAACGCTATTGCCTTGCAAGAAAGTGTCGCATTTACATTCATTTGAAGTGTAGACGAGGAATACATAACACTTCGCAAAACATATTATATCTTACCATGAAACATAGAAATGAATGCAATATCGCGTTTTAAGAAGCATCAGAAATCCATTGCTACGATACGTAGACATCTGCAAACGCTATTTCCTTGCAAGAAAGTGTCGCATTTACTTTCATTTGAATCGTAGACGAGGAATGCATAACACTTCGCAATGAATATTATATCTTATCTTGAAACATAGATATGAGATGCGATATCGCGTTTAAAGAAGCATTAGAACTCTATTGCTACGATACGTAGACATCTGCAAACGCTATTTCCTTGCAAGGAAGTGTTGCATTTACATTCATTTGAATCGTAGACGAGGAATGCATAACACTTCGCAATGAATATTATATCTTATCATGAAACATAGATATGAGATGCAATATCTCGTTTTAAGAAGCATTAGAACTCTATTGCTACGAAACGTAGACATCTGCAAACGCTATTTCCTTGCAAGAAAGTGTCGCATTTACTTTCATTTGAATCGTAGACGAGGAATGCATAACACTTCGCAATGAATATTATATCTTATCTTGAAACATAGATATGAGATGCGATATCGCGTTTTAAGAATCATATCAACTCTATTGCTACGATACGTAGACATCTGCAATCGCTATTTCCTTGCAAGGAAGTGTCGCATTTACATTCATTTGAAGTGTAAACGAGGAATACATGACACTTCGCAAATCATATTATATCTTACCATGAAACATAGAAATGTGATGCGATATCGCGTTTTAAGAAGCATTAGAACTCTATTGCTACGATACGTAGACATCTGCAAACGCTATTTCCTTGCAAGGAAGTGTCGCATTTACATTCATTTGAAGTGTAGACGAGGAATACATAACACTTCGCAAATCATATTATATCTTACCATGAAACATAGAAATGAGATGCGATATCGCGTTTTAAGAAGCATTAGAACTCTATTGCTACGATACGTAGACATCTGCAAACGCTATTTCCTTGCAAGAAAGTGTCGCATTTACTTTCATTTGAATCGTAGACGAGGAATGCATAACACTTCGCAATGAATATTATATCTTATCTTGAAACATAGATATGAGATGCGATATCGCGTTTTAAGAATCATATCAACTCTATTGCTACGATACGTAGACATCTGCAATCGCTATTTCCTTGCAAGGAAGTGTCGCATTTACATTCATTTGAAGTGTAAACGAGGAATACATGACACTTCGCAAATCATATTATATCTTAACATGAAACATAGAAATGTGATGCGATATCGCGTTTTAAGAAGCATTAGAACTCTATTGCTACGATACGTAGACATCTGCAAACGCTATTTCCTTGCAAGGAAGTGTCGCATTTACATTCATTTGAAGTGTAGACGAGGAATACATAACACTTCGCAAATCATATTATATCTTACCATGAAACATAGAAATGAGATGCGATATCGCGTTTTAAGAAGCATTAGAACACTATTGCTAGAATAGGTAGACATTTGCAAACGCTATTTCCTAGCAAGGAAGTGTCGCATTTACATTCATTTGATGTGTAGACGAGGAATACATAACACTTCGCAAATCATATAATATCCTACCATGAAACGTAGAAATGAGATGCGATATCGCGTTTTAAGAATCATAAGAACTCTATTGCTACGATACGTAGACATCTGCAAACGCTATTTCCTTGCAAGGAAGTGTCGCATTTACAATCAGTTGATGTGTTCATGAGGAATACATAACACTACGCAAATCATATTATATCTTACCATGAAACATAGAAATGAGATGCGATATCGCGTTTTAAGAAGCATTAGAACTCTATTGCTACGATACGTAGACATCTGCAAACGCTATTTCCTTGCAAGGAAGTGTTGCATTTACATTCATTTGAATCGTAGACGAGGAATGCATAACACTTCGCAATGAATATTATATCTTATCATGAAACATAGATATGAGATGCAATATCTCGTTTTAAGAAGCATTTGAACACTATTGCTTCGATACGTAGACATCTGCAAACGCTATTTCCTTGCAAGGAAGTGTCGCATTTACATTCATTTAAAGTGTAGACGAGGAATACATAACACTTCGCAAATCATATTATATCTTACCATGACACATAGAAATGAGATGCGACATCGCGTTCTATGAAGCATTAGAACACTACTGTTACGATACCTAGACATCTGCAGACGCTATTTCCTAGCAAGGAAGTGTCGCATTTACATTCATTTGAAGTGTACACGAGGAATACATAACACTTCGCAAATCATATTATATCTTACTATGAAACATAGAAATGTGATGCTATATCGCGTTTTAAGAAGCATTAGAATTCTATTGCTACGATACATAGACATCTGCAAACGCTATTTCCTCGCAAGGAAGTGTCGCATTTACATTCATTTGAAGTGTACACGAGGAATACATGACACTTCGCAAATCATATAATTTCCTACCATGAAACGTAGAAATGAGATGCGATATCGCGTTTTAAGAATCATAAGAACTCTATTGCTACGATACGTAGACATCTGCAAACGCTATTTCCTTGCAAGGAAGTGTCGCATTTACATTCAGTTGATGTGTTGATGAGGAATACATAACAGTTCGCAAATCATATTATATCTTACCATGAAACATAGAAATGAGATGCGATACCGCGTTTTAAGAAGCATTAGAACTCTATTGCTACGATACGTAGACATCTGCAAACGCTATTTCCTTGCAAGGAAGTGTCGCATTTACATTCATTTGAAGTGTAAACGAGGAATACATGACACTTCGCAAATCATATTATATCTTACCATGAAACATAGAAATGTGATGCGATATCGCGTTTTAAGAAGCATTAGAACTCTATTGCTACGATACGTAGACATCTGCAAACGCTATTTCCTTGCAAGAAAGTGTCGCATTTACATTCATTTGAAGTGTAGACGAGGAATACATAACACTTCGCAAATCATATTATATCTTACCATGAAACTTAGAAATGTGATGCGATATCGCGTTTTAAGAAGCATTAGAACTCTATTTCTACGATACCTAGACATCAGCAGACGCTATTTCCTAGCAAGGAAGTGTCGCATTTACGTTCATTTGAAGTGTGGACGAGGAATACATTACACTTCGCAAATCATATTATATCTTACCATGAAACACAGAAATGAGATGCGATATCGCGTTTTAAGAAGCATCAGAAATCCATTGCTACGATACGTAGACATCTGCTAGCGCTATTTCCTTGCAAGAAAGTGTCGCATTTACTTTCATTTGAATCGTAGACGAGGAATGCATAACACTTCGCAATGAATATTATATCTTATCTTGAAACATAGATATGAGATGCGATATCGCGTTTTAAGAATCATATGAACTCTATTGCTACGATACGTAGACATCTGCAATCGCTATTTCCTTGCAAGGAAGTGTCGCATTTACTTTCATTTGAATCGTAGACGAGGAATGCATAACACTTCGCAATGAATATTATATCTTATCTTGAAACATAGATATGAGATGCGATATCGCGTTTTAAGGATCATATGAACTCTATTGCTACGATACGTAGACATCTGCAATCGCTATTTCCTTGCAACCAAGTGTCGCATTTACTTTCATTTGAATCGTAGACGAGGAATGCATAACACTTCGCAATGAATATTATATCTTATCATGAAACGTAGATATGAGATGCAATATCTCGTTTTAAGAAGCATTTGAAATCTATTGCTTCGATACGTAGACATCTGCAAACGCTATTTCCTTGCAAGGAAGTGTCGCATTTACATTCATTTGAAGTGTAGACGAGGAATACATAACACTTCGCAAGTCATATTATATCTTACCATGAAATATAGAAATAAGATCCGATATCGCGTTTTAAGAATCATAAGAACTCTTTTGCGACGATACGTAGACATCTGCAAACGCTATTTCCTTGCAGGGAAGTGTCGCATTTACATTCATTTGAAGTGTAGACGAGGAATACATGACACTTCGCAAATCATATTATATCTTACCATGAAACATAGAAATGAGATGCGATATCGCGTTTTAAGAAGCATTAGAACTCTACTGCTACGATACGTAGACATCTGCAAACGCTATTTCCTTGCAGGGAAGTGTTGCATTTACATTCATTTGAATCGTAGACGAGGAATGCATAACACTGCGCAATGAATATTATATCTTATCATGAAACATAGATATGAGATGCAATATCTCGTTTTAAGAAGCATTTGAACACTATTGCTTCGATACGTAGACATCTGCAAACGCTATTTCCTTGCAAGGAAGTGTCGCATTTACATTCATTTAAAGTGTAGACGAGGAATACATAACACTTCGCAAATCATATTATATCTTACCATGAAACATAGAAATGGGATGCGACATCGCGTTCTAAGAAGCATTAGAACTCTATTGCTATGATAGGTAGACGTTTGCAAACGCTATTTCCTTGCAAGGAAGTGTCGCATTTACATTCAGTAGATGTGTTGATGAGGAATACATAACAGTTCGCAAATCATATTATATCTTACCATGAAACATAGAAATGAGATGCGATACCGCGTTTTAAGAAGCATTAGAACTCTATTGCTACGATACGAGGACATCTGCAAACGCTATTTCCTTGCAAGGAAGTGTCGCATTTACATTCATTTGAAGTGTAAACGAGGAATACATGACACTTCGCAAATCATATTATATCTTACCATGAAACATAGAAATGTGATGCGATATCGCGTTTTAAGAAGCATTAGAACTCTATTGCTACGATACGTAGACATCTGCAAACGCTATTTCCTTGCAAGAAAGTGTCGCATTTACATTCATTTGAAGTGTAGACGAGGAATACATAACACTTCGCAAATCATATTATATCTTACCATGAAACATAGAAATGTGATGCGATATCGCGTTTTAAGAAGCATTAGAACTCTATTTCTACGATACCTAGACATCAGCAGACGCTATTTCCTAGCAAGGAAGTGTCGCATTTACATTCATTTGAAGTGTGGACGAGGAATACATGACACTTCGCAAATCATATTATATCTTACCATGAAACACAGAAATGGGATGCGATATCGCGTTTTAAGAAGCATCAGAAATCCATTGCTACGATACGTAGACATCTGCAAACGCTATTTCCTTGCAAGAAAGTGTCGCATTTACATTCATTTGAATCGTAGACGAGGAATGCATAACACTTCGCAATGAATATTATATCTTATCTTGAAACATAGATATGAGATGCGATATCGCGTTTTAAGAATCATATGAACTCTATTGCTTCGATACGTAGACATCTGCAAACGCTATTTCCTTGCAAGGAAGGGTTGCATTTACATTCATTTGAAGTGTAGACGAGGAATACATAACACTTCGCAAATCATATTACATCTTACCATGAAACATAGAAATGAGATGCGATATCGCGTTTTAAGAAGCATTAGAACACTATTGCTACGATAGGTAGACATCTGCAAACGCTATTTCCTTGCAAGGAAGTGTCGCATTTACATTCATTTGAAGTGTAGACGAGGAATACATAACACTTCGCAAAGAATATTATATCTTATCATGAAACATAGATATGAGATGCAATATCTCGTTTTAAGAAGCATTTGAACTCTATTGCTTCGATACGTAGACATCTGCAAACGCTATTTCCTTGCAAGGAAGGGTTGCATTTACATTCATTTGAAGTGTAGACGAGGAATACATAACACTTCGCATATCATATTACATCTTACCATGAAACATAGAAATGAGATGCGATATCGCGTTTTAAGAAGCATTAGAACTCTATTGCTACGATACGCAGACATCTGCAATCGCTATTTCCTTGCAACGAAGTGTCACGTTTACTTTCATTTGAATCGTAGACGAGGAATGCATAACACTTAGCAATGAATATTATATCTTATCTTGAAACATAGATATGAGATGCGATATCGCGTTTTAAGGATCATATGAACTCTATTGCTACGATACGTAGACATCTGCAATCGCTATTTTCTTGCAACGAAGTGTCGCATTTACTTTCATTTGAATCGTAGACGAGGAATGCATAACACTTCGCAATGAATATTATATCTTATCATGAAACGTAGATATGAGATGCAATATCTCGTTTTAAGAAGCATTTGAAATCTATTGCTTCGATACGTAGACATCTGCAAACGCTATTTCCTTGCAAGGAAGTGTCGCATTTACATTCATTTGAAGTGTAGACGAGGAATACATAACACTACGCAAATCATATTATATCATACCATGAAACATAGAAATGAGATGCGATATCGCGTTTTAAGAATCATAAGAACTCTATTGCTACGATACGTAGACATCGGCAAACGCTATTTCCTAGCAAGGAAGTGTCGCATTCACATTCATTTGAAGTGTAGACGAGGAATACATAACACTCCGCAAATCATATTATATTTTACCATGAAACATAGAAATGTGATGCGATATCGCGTTTTATGAATCATAAGAACTCTATTGTTACGATACGTAGACATCAGCAAACGCTATTTCCTTGCAAAGAAGTGTCGCATTTACATTCATTTGAAGTGTAGACGAGGAATACATAACACTTCGCAAATCATATTATATCTTACCATGAAACATAGAAATGAGATCCGATATCGCGTTTTAAGAATCACAAGAACTCTATTGCTACGATACGTAGACATCTGCAAACGCTATTTCCTTGCAAGGAAGTGTCGCATTTACATTCATTTGAAGCGTGGACCAGGAATATATGACACTTCGCAAATCATATTATATCTTACCACGAAACATAGAAACGAGATGCGATATCGCGTTTTAAGAAGCATTAGAACTCTATTGCTACGATACCTAGACATCTGCAGACGCTACTTCCTAGCAAGGAAGTGTCGCATTTACATTCATTTGAAGGGTAGACGAGGAATACATGACACTTCGCAAATCATATTATATCTTACCACGAAACATAGAAAGGAGATGCGATATCGCGTTTTAAGAAGCATTAGAACTCTATTGCTACGATACCTAGACATCTGCAGACGCTACTTCCTAGCAAGGAAGTGTCGCATTTACATTCAGTTGATGTGTAGACGAGGAATACATAACACTTGGCAAATCATATTATATCTTACCATGAAACATAGAAATGAGATCCGATATCGCGTTTTAAGAATCACAAGAACTCTATTGCTACGATACGTAGACATCTGCAAACGCTATTTCCTTGCAAGGAAGTGTGGCATTTACATTCATTTGAAGCGTGGACCAGGAATACATGACACTTCGCAAATCATATTATATCTTACCACGAAACATGGAAATGAGATGCGATATCGCGTTTTAAGAAGCATTAGAACTCTATTGCTACGATACCTAGACATCTGCAGACGCTACTTCCTAGCAAGGAAGTGTCGCATTTACATTCAGTTGATGTGTAGACGAGGAATACATAACACTTCGCAAATCATATTATATCTTACCATGAAACATAGAAATGAGATGCGATATCGCGTTTTAAGAAGCATTAGAACACTATTGCTATGATAGGTAGACATTTGCAAACGCTATTTCCTTGCAAGGAAGTGTCGCATTTACATTCATTTGAAGCGTAGACGAGGAATACATGACACTTCGCAAATCATATTATATCTTACCATGAAACATAGAAATGAGATGCGATATCGCGTTTTAAGAATCATAAGAACTCTATTGCTACGATACGTAGACATCTGCAAACGCTAATTCCTTGCAAGGAAGTGTCGCATTTACATTCATTTGATGTGTAGACGAGGAATACATAACACATCGCAAATCATATTATATCTTACCATGAAACATAGAAATGAGATGCGATATCGCGTTTTAAGAAGCATCAGAAATCAATTGCTACGATACGTAGACATCTGCAAACGCTATTTCCTTGCAAGAAAGTGTCGCATTTACTTTCATTTGAATCGTAGACGAGGAATGCATAACACTTCGCAATGAATATTATATCTTATCTTGAATCATAGATATGAGATGCGATATCGCGTTTTAAGTATCATAAGAACACTATTGCTACGATACGTAGACATCTGCAAACGCTATTTCCTTGCAAAGAAGTGTCGCATTTACATTCATTTGAAGTGTAGACGAGGAATACATAACACTTCGCAAATCATGTTATATCTTACCATGAAACATAGAAATGAGATGCGATATCGCGTTTTAAGAATTATAAGAACCCTATTGCTACGAGACGTAGACATCTGCAAACGCTATTTCTTTGCAAGGAAGTGTCGCATTTACATTCATTTGAATCGTAGACGAGGAATGCATAACACTTCGCAAATCATATTACATCTTACCATGAAACATAGAAATGAGATGCGATATCGAGTTTTAAGAAGCATTAGAACTCTATTGCTACGATACGTAGACATCTGCAAACGCTATTTCCTTGCAAGGAAGTGTCGCATTTACATTCATTTGATATGTAGACGAGGAATACATAACACTTCGCAAATCATATTATATCTTACCATGAAACATAGAAATGAGATGCGATATCGCGTTTTAAGAGGCATTAGAGCTCTACTGCTACGATACGTAGACATCTGCAAACGCTATTTCCTAGCGAGGAAGTGTCGCATTCACATTCATTTGAAGTGTAGACGAGGAATACATAACACTCCGCAAATCATATTATATCTTACCACGAAACATAGAAATGTGATGCGATATCGCGTTTTAAGAATCATAAGAACTCTATTGCTACGATATATAGACATCTGCAGACGCTACTTCCTAGCAAGGAAGTGTCGCATTTACATTCGTTTGAAGTGTAGACGAGGAATACATAACACTTCGTAAATCATATTATATCTTACCATTAAACATAGAAATGAGATCCGATATCGCGTTTTAAGAAGCATTAGAACTCTATTGCTACGATTCGTAGACATCTGCAATCGCTATTTCCTTGCAACGAAGTGTCGCATTTACTTTCATTCAAATCGTAGACGAGGAATGCATAACGCTTCGCAATGAATATTATATCTTATCTTGAAACATAGATATGAGATGCGATATCGCGTTTTAAGAATCATATGAACTCTATTGCAACGATACGTAGACATCTGCAATCGCTATTTCCTTGCAAGGAAGTGTCGCATTTACTTTCATTTGAATCGTAGACGAGGAATGCATAACACTTCGCAAAGAATATTATATCTTATCATGAAACATAGATATGAGATGCAATATCTCGTTTTAAGAAGCATTTGAAATCTATTGCTTCGATACGTAGACATCTGCAAACGCTATTTCCTTGCAAGGAAGTGTCGCATTTACATTCATTTGAAGTGTAGACAAGGAATACATGACACTTCGCAAATCATATTATATCTTACCATGAAACATAGAAATGAGATGCGATATCGCGTTTTAAGATGCAGCAGAAATCCATTGCTACGATACGTAGACATCAGCAAACGCTATTTCCTTGCAAGAAAGTGTCGCATTTACAATCATTTGAAGTGTAGACGACGGATATATAACACTTCGCAAATCATATTATACCTTACCATGAAACATACAAATGAGATGCGATATCGCGTTTTAAGAATCATAAGAACTCTATTGCTACGATACGTAGACATCTGCAAACGCTAATTCCTTGCAAGGAAGTGTCGCATTTACATTCATTTGATGTGTAGACGAGGAATACATAACACTTCGCAAATCATATTATATCTTACCATGAAACATAGAAATGAGATGCGACATCGCGTTCTAAGAAGCATTAGAACACTACTGCTACGATAGGTAGACATTTGCAAACGCTATTTCCGTGCAAGGAAGAGTCGCATTTACATTCATTTGAATCGTAGACGAGGAATGCATAACACTTCGCAAAGAATATTATATCCTATCATGAAACATAGATATGAGATGCAATATCTCGTTTTAAGAAGCATTTGAAATCTATTGCTTCGATACGTAGACATCTGCAAACGCGATTTTCTTGCAAGGAAGTGTCGCATTTACATTCATTTGAAATGTAGACAAGGAATACATAACACTTCGCAAATCATATTATATCTTACCATGAAACATAGAAATGAGATGCGATATCGCGTTTTAAGATGCAGCAGAAATCCATTGCTACGATACGTAGACATCAGCAAACGCTATTTCCTTGCAAGGAAGTGTCGCATTTACATTCATTTGAAGTGTAGACGAGGAATACATAACACTTCGCAAATCATATTATATCTTACCATGAAACATAGAAATGAGATGCGATATCGCGTTTTAAGAAGCATTAGAACACTATTGCTACGATACGCTGACATCTGCAAACGCTATTTCCTTCCAAGGAAGTGTCGCATTTACATTCATTTGAAGTGTATACGAGGAATACATGACACTTCGCAAATCATATTATACCTTACCATGAAACATAGAAATGATATGCGATATCGCGTTTTAAGAATCATAAGAACTCTATTGCTACGATATGTAGACATCTGCAAACGCTAATTCCTTGCAAGGAAGTGTCGCATTTACATTCATTTGAAGTGTAGACGAGGAATACATAACACTTCGCGAATCATATTATATCTTACCATGAAACATAGAAATGAGATGCGATATCGCGTTTTAAGAAGCATTAGAACACTATTGCTACGATAGGTTGACATTTGCAAACGCTATTTCCTTGCAAGGAAGTGTCGCATTTTCATTCATTTGAAGTGTAGACGAGGAATAAATAACACTTCGCAAATCATATTATATCTTTCCATGAAACATAGAAATGAGATGCGATATCGCGTTTTAAGAGGCATCAGAACACTACTGCTACGATACGTAGACATCTGCAAACGCTATTTCCTAGCGAGGAAGTGTCGCATTCACATTCATTTGAAGTGCAGACGAGGAATACATAACACTCCGCAAATCATATTATATCTTACCACGAAACATAGAAATGAGATGCGATATCGCGTTTTAAGAAGCATTAGAACACTATTGCTACGATAGGTTGACATTTGCAAACGCTATTTCCTTGCAAGGAAGTGTCGCATTTTCATTCATTTGAAGTGTAGACGAGGAATAAATAACACTTCGCAAATCATATTATATCTTTCCATGAAACATAGAAATGAGATGCGATATCGCGTTTTAAGAGGCATTAGAACTCTACTGCTACGATACGTAGACATCTGCAAACGCAATTTCCTAGCGAGGAAGTGTCGCATTCACATTCATTTGAAGTGTAGACGAGGAATACATAACACTCCGCAAATCATATTATATCTTACCACGAAACATAGAAATGAGATGCGATATCGCGTTTTAAGAAGCATTAGAACTGAATTGTTACGATACCTAGACATCTGCAGACGCTACTTCCTAGCAAGGAAGTGTCGCATTTACATTCAGTTGATGTGTAGACGAGGAATACATAACACTTCGCAAATCATATTATATCTTACCATGAAACATAGAAATGAGATGCGATATCGCGTTTTAAGAAGCATTAGAACTCTATTGCTACGATACGTTGACATCTGCAAACGCTATTTCCTTCCAAGAAAGTGTCGCATTTACATTCATTTGAAGTGTAGACGACGGATATATAACACTTCGCAAAACATATTATACCTTACCATGAAACATAGAAATGAGATGCGATATCGCGTTTTAAGAATCATAAGAACTCTATTGCTACGATACGTAGACATCTGCAAACGCTAATTCCTTGCAAGGAAGTGTCGCGCTTACATTCATTTGATGTGAAGACGAGGAATACATAACACTTCGCAAATCATATTATATCTTACCATGAAACATAGAAATGAAATGCGATATCGCGTTTTAAGAAGCATTAGAACTCTACTGCTACGATACTTCGACATCTGCAAACGCTATTTCCTAGCGAGGATGTTTCGCATTCACATTCATTTGAAGTGTAGACGAGGAATACATAACACTCCGCAAATCATATTATATTTTACCATGAAACATAGAAATGTGATGCGATATCGCGTTTTAAGAATCATAAGAACTCTATTGCTACGATACGTAGACATCTGCAAACGCTATTTCCGTGCAAGGAAGTGTCGCATTTACTTTCATTTGAATCGTAGACGAGGAATGCATAACACTTCGCAATGAAAATTATATCTTATCTTGAAACATAGATATGAGATGCGATATCGCGTTTTAAGAATCATATGAACTCTATTGCTACGATACGTAGACGTCTGCAAACGCTAATTCCTTGCAAGGAAGTGTCGCATTTACATTCATTTGATGTGTAGACGAGGAATACATAACACTTCGCAAATCATATTATATCTTACCATGAAACATAGAAATGAGATGCGATATCGCGTTTTAAGAAGCATTAGAACTCTACTGCTACGATACCTAGACATCTGCAGACGCTACTTCCTAGCAAGGAAGTGTCGCACTTACATTCATTTGACGTGTAGACGAGGAATACATGACACTTCGCAAATCATATAATATCTTACCATGAAACGTAGAAATGAGATGCGATATCGCGTTTTAAGAATCATAAGAACTCTAATGCTACGATACGTAGATATCTGCAAACGCTATTTCCTTCTAAGGAAGTGTCGCATTTACATTCATTTGAAGTGTAGACGAGGAATACATGACACTTCGCAAATCATTATATATCTTACCATGAAACATAAAAATGAGATGCGATATCGCGTTTTAAGAAGCATTAGAACTCTATTGCTACGATACGTAGACATCTGCAAACGCTATTTCCTTGCAAAGAAGTGTCGCATTTACATTCATTTGAAGTGTAGACGAGGAATACATAACACTTCGCAAATCATATTATATCTTACCATGAAACATAGAAATGAGATCCGATATCGCGTTTTAAGTATCATAAGATCTCTATTGCTACGATACGTAGACATCTGCAAACGCTATTTCCTTGCAAGGAAGTGTCGCATTTACATCCATTTGAAGTGTAGACGAGGAATACATGACACTTCGCAAATCATATTATATCTTACCATGAAACATAGAAATGAGATGCGATATCGCGTTTTAAGAAGCATTAGAACACTATTGCTACGATAGGTAGACATTTGCAAACGCTATTTCCTTGCAAGGAAGTGTCGCATTTACATTCAATTGAAGTGTAGGCGAGGAATACTTAACACTTCGCAAATCATATTATATCTTACCATGAAACATAGAAATGAGATGCGATATCGCGTTTTAAGAAGCATTAGAACACTATTGCTACGATAGGTAGACATTTGCAAACGCTATTTCCTTGCAAGGAAGTGTCGCATTTACATTCATTTGAAGTGTAGACGAGGAATACATAGCACATCGCAAATCATATTATATCTTACCATGAAACATAGAAATGAGATGCGATATCGCGTTTTAATAATCATAAGAAATCTATTGCTACGATACGTAGACATCTGCAATCGCTATTTCCTTGCAAGGAAGTGTCGCATTTACTTTCATTTGAATCGTAGACGAGGAATGCATAACACTTCGCAATGAATATTATATCTTATCATGAAACATAGATATGAGATGCAATATCTCGTTTTAAGAAGCATTAGAACTCTAATGCTACGATACGTAGACATCAGCAAACGCTATTTCCTTGCAACGAAGTGTCGCATTTACTTTCATTCAAATCGTAGACGAGGAATGCATAACACTTCGCAATGAATATCATATCGTATCTTGAAACATAGATATGAGATGCAATAACTCGTTTTAAGAAGCATTTGAAATCTATTGCTTCAATACGTAGACATCTGCAAACGCTATTTCCTTGCAAGGAAGTGTCGCATTTACATTCATTTGAAGTGTAGACAAGGAATACATAACACTTCGCAAATCATATTATACCATACCATGAAACATAGAAATGAGATGCGATATCGCGTTTTAAGAAGCATTAGAAATCTATTGCTACGGTACGTAGACATCTGCAAACGCTATTTCCTAGCGAGGAAGTGTCGCATTCACATTCATTTGAAGTGTAGACGAGGAATACATGACACTTCGCAAATCTTATTATATCTTACCGTGATACGTAGAAATGAGATGCGATATCGCGTTTTAAGAAGCATTAGAACTCTATTGCTACGATACCTAGACATCTGCAGACGCTATTTCCTTGCAAGGAAATTGCATTTACATTCATTTGAAGTGTAGACGAGGAATACATAGCACATCGCAAATCATATTATATCTTACCATGAAGCATAGAAATGAGATGCGATATCGCGTTTTAAGAATCATAAGAAATCTATTGCTACGATAGGTAGACATTTGCAAACGCTATTTCCGTGCAAGGAAGAGTCGCATTCACATTCATTTGAATCGTAGACGAGGAATGCATAACACTTCGCAAAGAATATTATATCTTATCATGAAACATAGATATGAGATGCAATATCTCGTTTTAAGAAGCATTTGAAATCTATTGCTTCGATACGTAGACATCTGCAAACGCTATTTTCTTGCAAGGAAGTGTCGCATTTACATTCATTTGAAGTGTAGACAAGGAATACATAACACTTCGCAAATCATATTATATCTTACCATGAAACATAGAAATGAGATGCGATATCGCGTTTTAAGGAGCATCAGAAATCCATTGCTACGATACGTAAACATCTGCAAACGCTATTTCCTTGCAAGAAAGTGTCGCATTTAATTTCATTTGAATCGTAGACGAGGAATGCATAACACTTCGCAATGAATATTATATCTTATCATGAAACGTAGATATGAGATGCAATATCTCGTTTTAAGAAGCATTTGAAATCTATTGCTTCGATACGTAGACATCTGCAAACGCTATTTCCTTGCAAGGAAGTGTCGCATTTACATACATTTGAAGTGTAGACGAGGAATACATAACACTTCGCAAATCATATTATATCTTACCGTGAAACATAGAAATGAGATGCGATATCGCGTTTTAAGAATCATAAGAACTCTATTGCTACGATACGTAGACATCTGCAAACGCTATTTCCTAGCAAGGAAGTGTCGCATTTACATTCATTTGAAGTGTAGACGAGGAATACATGATACTTCGCAAATCATATAATATCTTACCATAAAACATAGAAATGATATGCGATATCGCGTTTTAAGAAGCATTAGAAATCTATTGCTACGATACGTAGACATCTGCAAACGCTATTCCCTAGCGAGGAAGTGTCGCATTCACATTCATTTGAAGTGTAGACGAGGAATACATAACACTTCGCAAATCATATTATATCTTACCATGAAACATAGAAATGAGGTGCGATATCGCGTTTTAAGAAGCATTAGAACACTATTGCTACGATAGGTAGACATTTGCAAACGCAATTTCCTTGCAAGGAAGTGTCGCATTGTCATTCATTTGAAGTGTAGACGAGGAATAAATAACACTTCGCAAATCATATTATATCTTATCATGAAACATAGAAATGAGATGCGATATTGCGTTTTAAGAAGCATTAGAACTCTACTGCTACGATACGTAGACATCTGCAAACGCTATTTCCTAGCGAGGAAGTGTCGCATTCACATTCATTTGAAGTGTAGACGAGGAATACATAACACTCCGCAAATCATATTATATTTTACCATGAAACATAGAAATGTAATGCGATATCGCGTTTTAAGAATCATAAGAACTCTATTGTTACGATACGTAGACATCTGCAAACGCTATTTCCTTGCAAAGATGTGTCGCATTTACATTCATTTGAAGTGTAGACGAGGAATACATAACAGTTGGCAAATCATATTATATCTTACCATGAAACATAGAAATGAGATGCGATATCGCGTTTTAAGAAGCATCAGAAATCCATTGCTACGATACGTTGACATCTGCAAACGCTATTTCCTTGCAAGAAAGTGTCGCATTTACTTTCATTTGAATCGTAGACGAGGAATGCATAACACTTCGCAATGAATATTATATCTTATCTTGAAACATAGATATGAGATGCGATATCGCGTTTTAAGAATCATATGAACTCTATTGCTACGATACGTAGACATCTGCAATCGATATTTCCTTGCAAGGAAGTGTCGCATTTAATTTCATTTGAATCGTAGACGAGGAATGCATAACACTTCGCAATAAATATTATATCTTATCATGAAACGTAGATATGAGATGCAATATCTCGTTTTAAGAAGCATTTGAAATCTATTGCTTCGATACGTAGACATCTGCAAACGCTATTTCCTAGCAAGGAAGTGTCGCATTTACATTCATTTGAAGTGTGGACGAGGAATACATGACACTTCGCAAATCATATTATATCTTACCATGAAACATAGAAATGAGATGCGATATCGCGTTTTAAGGAGCATCAGAAATCCATTGCTACGATACGTAGACATCTGCAAACGCTATTTCCTTGCAAGAAAGTGTCGCATTTAATTTCATTTGAATCGTAGACGAGGAATGCATAACACTTCGCAATGAATATTATATCTTATCATGAAACGTAGATATGAGATGCAATATCTCGTTTTAAGAAGCATTTGAAATCTATTGCTTCGATACGTAGACATCTGCAAACGCTATTTCCTTGCAAGGAAGTGTCGCATTTACATACATTTGAAGTGTAGACGAGGAATACATAACACTTCGCAAATCATATTATATCTTACCGTGAAACATAGAAATGAGATGCGATATCGCGTTTTAAGAATCATAAGAACTCTATTGCTACGATACGTAGACATCTGCAAACGCTATTTCCTAGCAAGGAAGTGTCGCATTTACATTCATTTGAAGTGTAGACGAGGAATACATGATACTTTGCAAATCATATAATATCTTACCATAAAACATAGAAATGAGATGCGATATCGCGTTTTAAGAAGCATTAGAAATCTATTGCTACGATACGTAGACATCTGCAAACGCTATTCCCTAGCGAGGAAGTGTCGCATTCACATTCATTTGAAGTGTAGACGAGGAATACATAACACTTCGCAAATCATATTATATCTTACCATGAAACATAGAAATGAGATGCGATATCGCGTTTTAAGAAGCATTAGAACACTATTGCTACGATAGGTAGACATTTGCAAACGCTATTTCCTTGCAAGGAAGTGTCGTATTTTCATTCATTTGAAGTGTAGACGAGGAATAAATAACACTTCGCAAATCATATTATATCTTATCATGAAACATAGAAATGAGATGCGATATCGCGTTTTAAGAAGCATTAGAACTCTACTGCTACGATACGTAGACATCTGCAAACGCTATTTCCTAGCGAGGAAGTGTCGCATTCACATTCATTTGAAGTGTAGACGAGGAATACATAACACTCCGCAAATCATATTATATTTTACCATGAAACATAGAAATGTCATGCGATATCGCGTTCTAAGAATCATAAGAACTCTATTGTTACGATACGTAGACATCTGCAAACGCTATTTCCTTGCAAAGAAGTGTCGCATTTACATTCATTTGAAGTGTAGACGAGGAATACATAACACTTGGCAAATCATATTATATCTTACCATGAAACATAGAAATGAGATGCGATATCGCGTTTTAAGAAGCATTAGAAATCTATTGCTACGATACGTAGACATCTGCAAACGCTTTTCCCTAGCGAGGAAGTGTCGCATTCACATTCATTTGAAGTGTAGACGAGGAATACATAACACTTCGCAAATCATATTATATCTTACCATGAAACATAGAAATGTGATGCGATATCGCGCTTTAAGAATCATAACAACTCTATTGCTACGATACGTAGACATCTGCAAACGCTATTTCCTAGCAAGGAAGTGTCGCATTTACAATCATTTGATGTGTAGACGAGGAATACATAACACTTCGCAAATCATATTATATCTTACCATGAAACATAGAAATGAGATGCGATATCGCGTTTTAAGAAGCATTAGAACTCTATTGCTACGATACCTAGACATCTGCAGACGCTATTTCCTAGCAAGGAAGTGTCGCATTTACATTCATTTGAAATGTAGACGAGGAATACATATCACTTCGCAAATCATATTATATCTTACCATGAAACTTAGAAATGTGATGCGATATCGCGTTTTAAGAAGCATTAGAACTCTATTTCTACGATACCTAGACATCTGCAGACGCTATTTCCTAGCAAGGAAGTGTCGCATTTACTTTCATTTGAATCGTAGACGAGGAATGCATAACACTTCGCAATGAATATTATATCTTATCATGAAACGTAGATATGAGATGCAATATCTCGTTTTAAGAAGCATTTGAAATCTATTGCTTCGATACGTAGACATCTGCAAACGCTATTTCCTTGCAAGGAAGTGTCGCATTTACATACATTTGAAGTGTAGACGAGGAATACATAACACTTCGCAAATCATATTATATCTTACCATGAAACATAGAAATGAGATGCGATATCGCGTTTTAAGAAGCATCAGAAATCCATTGCTACGATACGTAGACATCTGCAAACGCTATTTCCTTGCAAGAAAGTGTCGCATTTACTTTCATTTGAATCGTAGACGAGGAATGCATAACACTTCGCAATGAATATTATATCTTATCTTGAAACATAGATATGAGATGCGATATCGCGTTTTAAGAATCATATGAACTCTATTGCTACGATACCTAGACATCTGCAGACGCGATTTCCTAGCAAGGAAGTGTCGCATTTACATTCATTTGAAGTGTGGACGAGGAATACATGACACTTCGCAAATCATATTATATCTTACCATGAAACATAGAAATGAGATGCGATATCGCGTTTTAAGAAGCATCAGAAATCCATTGCTACGATACGTAGACATCTGCAAACGCTATTTCCTTGCAAGAAAGTGTCGCATTTACTTTCATTTGAATCGTAGACGAGGAATGCATAACACTTCGCAATGAATATTATATCTTATCTTGAAACATAGATATGAGATGCGATATCGCGTTTTAAGAATCATATGAACTCTATTGCTACGATACCTAGACATCTGCAGACGCTATTTCCTAGCAAGGAAGTGTCGCATTTACATTCATTTGAAGTGTGGACGAGGAATACATGACACTTCGCAAATCATATTATATCTTACCATGAAACATAGAAATGAGATGCGATATCGCGTTTTAAGGAGCATCAGAAATCCATTGCTACGATACGTAAACATCTGCAAACGCTATTTCCTTGCAAGAAAGTGTCGCATTTAATTTCATTTGAATCGTAGACGAGGAATGCATAACACTTCGCAATGAATATTATATCTTATCATGAAACGTAGATATGAGATGCAATATCTCGTTTTAAGAAGCATTTGAAATCTATTGCTTCGATACGTAGACATCTGCAAACGCTATTTCCTTGCAAGGAAGTGTCGCATTTACATACATTTGAAGTGTAGACGAGGAATACATAACACTTCGCAAATCATATTATATCTTACCGTGAAACATAGAAATGAGATGCGATATCGCGTTTTAAGAATCATAAGAACTCTATTGCTACGATACGTAGACATCTGCAAACGCTATTTCCTAGCAAGGAAGTGTCGCATTTACATTCATTTGAAGTGTAGACGAGGAATACATGATACTTCGCAAATCATATAATATCTTACCATAAAACATAGAAATGATATGCGATATCGCGTTTTAAGAAGCATTAGAAATCTATTGCTACGATACGTAGACATCTGCAAACGCTATTCCCTAGCGAGGAAGTGTCGCATTCACATTCATTTGAAGTGTAGACGAGGAATACATAACACTTCGCAAATCATATTATATCTTACCATGAAACATAGAAATGAGATGCGATATCGCGTTTTAAGAAGCATCAGAAATCCATTGCTACGATACGTAGACATCTGCAAACGCTATTTCCTTGCAAGAAAGTGTCGCATTTACTTTCATTTGAATCGTAGACGAGGAATGCATAACACTTCGCAATGAATATTATATCTTATCTTGAAACATAGATATGAGATGCGATATCGCGTTTTAAGAATCATATGAACTCTATTGCTACGATACCTAGACATCTGCAGACGCTATTTCCTAGCAAGGAAGTGTCGCATTTACATTCATTTGAAGTGTGGACGAGGAATACATGACACTTCGCAAATCATATTATATCTTACCATGAAACATAGAAATGAGATGCGATATCGCGTTTTAAGAAGCATCAGAAATCCATTGCTACGATACGTAGACATCTGCAAACGCTATTTCCTTGCAAGAAAGTGTCGCATTTACTTTCATTTGAATCGTAGACGAGGAATGCATAACACTTCGCAATGAATATTATATCTTATCTTGAAACATAGATATGAGATGCGATATCGCGTTTTAAGAATCATATGAACTCTATTGCTACGATACCTAGACATCTGCAGACGCTATTTCCTAGCAAGGAAGTGTCGCATTTACATTCATTTGAAGTGTGGACGAGGAATACATGACACTTCGCAAATCATATTATATCTTACCATGAAACATAGAAATGAGATGCGATATCGCGTTTTAAGGAGCATCAGAAATCCATTGCTACGATACGTAAACATCTGCAAACGCTATTTCCTTGCAAGAAAGTGTCGCATTTAATTTCATTTGAATCGTAGACGAGGAATGCATAACACTTCGCAATGAATATTATATCTTATCATGAAACGTAGATATGAGATGCAATATCTCGTTTTAAGAAGCATTTGAAATCTATTGCTTCGATACGTAGACATCTGCAAACGCTATTTCCTTGCAAGGAAGTGTCGCATTTACATACATTTGAAGTGTAGACGAGGAATACATAACACTTCGCAAATCATATTATATCTTACCGTGAAACATAGAAATGAGATGCGATATCGCGTTTTAAGAATCATAAGAACTCTATTGCTACGATACGTAGACATCTGCAAACGCTATTTCCTAGCAAGGAAGTGTCGCATTTACATTCATTTGAAGTGTAGACGAGGAATACATGATACTTCGCAAATCATATAATATCTTACCATAAAACATAGAAATGATATGCGATATCGCGTTTTAAGAAGCATTAGAAATCTATTGCTACGATACGTAGACATCTGCAAACGCTATTCCCTAGCGAGGAAGTGTCGCATTCACATTCATTTGAAGTGTAGACGAGGAATACATAACACTTCGCAAATCATATTATATCTTACCATGAAACATAGAAATGAGATGCGATATCGCGTTTTAAGAAGCATTAGAACACTATTGCTACGATAGGTAGACATTTGCAAACGCAATTTCCTTGCAAGGAAGTGTCGCATTGTCATTCATTTGAAGTGTAGACGAGGAATAAATAACACTTCGCAAATCATATTATATCTTATCATGAAACATAGAAATGAGATGCGATATTGCGTTTTAAGAAGCATTAGAACTCTACTGCTACGATACGTAGACATCTGCAAACGCTATTTCCTAGCGAGGAAGTGTCGCATTCACATTCATTTGAAGTGTAGACGAGGAATACATAACACTCCGCAAATCATATTATATTTTACCATGAAACATAGAAATGTAATGCGATATCGCGTTTTAAGAATCATAAGAACTCTATTGTTACGATACGTAGACATCTGCAAACGCTATTTCCTTGCAAAGATGTGTCGCATTTACATTCATTTGAAGTGTAGACGAGGAATACATAACAGTTGGCAAATCATATTATATCTTACCATGAAACATAGAAATGAGATGCGATATCGCGTTTTAAGAAGCATCAGAAATCCATTGCTACGATACGTTGACATCTGCAAACGCTATTTCCTTGCAAGAAAGTGTCGCATTTACTTTCATTTGAATCGTAGACGAGGAATGCATAACACTTCGCAATGAATATTATATCTTATCTTGAAACATAGATATGAGATGCGATATCGCGTTTTAAGAATCATATGAACTCTATTGCTACGATACGTAGACATCTGCAATCGATATTTCCTTGCAAGGAAGTGTCGCATTTAATTTCATTTGAATCGTAGACGAGGAATGCATAACACTTCGCAATAAATATTATATCTTATCATGAAACGTAGATATGAGATGCAATATCTCGTTTTAAGAAGCATTTGAAATCTATTGCTTCGATACGTAGACATCTGCAAACGCTATTTCCTAGCAAGGAAGTGTCGCATTTACATTCATTTGAAGTGTGGACGAGGAATACATGACACTTCGCAAATCATATTATATCTTACCATGAAACATAGAAATGAGATGCGATATCGCGTTTTAAGGAGCATCAGAAATCCATTGCTACGATACGTAGACATCTGCAAACGCTATTTCCTTGCAAGAAAGTGTCGCATTTAATTTCATTTGAATCGTAGACGAGGAATGCATAACACTTCGCAATGAATATTATATCTTATCATGAAACGTAGATATGAGATGCAATATCTCGTTTTAAGAAGCATTTGAAATCTATTGCTTCGATACGTAGACATCTGCAAACGCTATTTCCTTGCAAGGAAGTGTCGCATTTACATACATTTGAAGTGTAGACGAGGAATACATAACACTTCGCAAATCATATTATATCTTACCGTGAAACATAGAAATGAGATGCGATATCGCGTTTTAAGAATCATAGGAACTCTATTGCTACGATACGTAGACATCTGCAAACGCTATTTCCTAGCAAGGAAGTGTCGCATTTACATTCATTTGAAGTGTAGACGAGGAATACATGATACTTCGCAAATCATATAATATCTTACCATAAAACATAGAAATGAGATGCGATATCGCGTTTTAAGAAGCATTAGAAATCTATTGCTACGATACGTAGACATCTGCAAACGCTATTCCCTAGCGAGGAAGTGTCGCATTCACATTCATTTGAAGTGTAGACGAGGAATACATAACACTTCGCAAATCATATTATATCTTACCATGAAACATAGAAATGAGATGCGATATCGCGTTTTAAGAAGCATTAGAACACTATTGCTACGATAGGTAGACATTTGCAAACGCTATTTCCTTGCAAGGAAGTGTCGTATTTTCATTCATTTGAAGTGTAGACGAGGAATAAATAACACTTCGCAAATCATATTATATCTTATCATGAAACATAGAAATGAGATGCGATATCGCGTTTTAAGAAGCATTAGAACTCTACTGCTACGATACGTAGACATCTGCAAACGCTATTTCCTAGCGAGGAAGTGTCGCATTCACATTCATTTGAAGTGTAGACGAGGAATACATAACACTCCGCAAATCATATTATATTTTACCATGAAACATAGAAATGTCATGCGATATCGCGTTCTAAGAATCATAAGAACTCTATTGTTACGATACGTAGACATCTGCAAACGCTATTTCCTTGCAAAGAAGTGTCGCATTTACATTCATTTGAAGTGTAGACGAGGAATACATAACACTTGGCAAATCATATTATATCTTACCATGAAACATAGAAATGAGATGCGATATCGCGTTTTAAGAAGCATTAGAAATCTATTGCTACGATACGTAGACATCTGCAAACGCTTTTCCCTAGCGAGGAAGTGTCGCATTCACATTCATTTGAAGTGTAGACGAGGAATACATAACACTTCGCAAATCATATTATATCTTACCATGAAACATAGAAATGTGATGCGATATCGCGCTTTAAGAATCATAACAACTCTATTGCTACGATACGTAGACATCTGCAAACGCTATTTCCTAGCAAGGAAGTGTCGCATTTACAATCATTTGATGTGTAGACGAGGAATACATAACACTTCGCAAATCATATTATATCTTACCATGAAACATAGAAATGAGATGCGATATCGCGTTTTAAGAAGCATTAGAACTCTATTGCTACGATACCTAGACATCTGCAGACGCTATTTCCTAGCAAGGAAGTGTCGCATTTACATTCATTTGAAATGTAGACGAGGAATACATATCACTTCGCAAATCATATTATATCTTACCATGAAACTTAGAAATGTGATGCGATATCGCGTTTTAAGAAGCATTAGAACTCTATTTCTACGATACCTAGACATCTGCAGACGCTATTTCCTAGCAAGGAAGTGTCGCATTTACTTTCATTTGAATCGTAGACGAGGAATGCATAACACTTCGCAATGAATATTATATCTTATCATGAAACGTAGATATGAGATGCAATATCTCGTTTTAAGAAGCATTTGAAATCTATTGCTTCGATACGTAGACATCTGCAAACGCTATTTCCTTGCAAGGAAGTGTCGCATTTACATACATTTGAAGTGTAGACGAGGAATACATAACACTTCGCAAATCATATTATATCTTACCATGAAACATAGAAATGAGATGCGATATCGCGTTTTAAGAAGCATCAGAAATCCATTGCTACGATACGTAGACATCTGCAAACGCTATTTCCTTGCAAGAAAGTGTCGCATTTACTTTCATTTGAATCGTAGACGAGGAATGCATAACACTTCGCAATGAATATTATATCTTATCTTGAAACATAGATATGAGATGCGATATCGCGTTTTAAGAATCATATGAACTCTATTGCTACGATACCTAGACATCTGCAGACGCTATTTCCTAGCAAGGAAGTGTCGCATTTACATTCATTTGAAGTGTGGACGAGGAATACATGACACTTCGCAAATCATATTATATCTTACCATGAAACATAGAAATGAGATGCGATATCGCGTTTTAAGGAGCATCAGAAATCCATTGCTACGATACGTAGACATCTGCAAACGCTATTTCCTTGCAAGAAAGTGTCGCATTTAATTTCATTTGAATCGTAGACGAGGAATGCATAACACTTCGCAATGAATATTATATCTTATCATGAAACGTAGATATGAGATGCAATATCTCGTTTTAAGAAGCATTTGAAATCTATTGCTTCGATACGTAGACATCTGCAAACGCTATTTCCTTGCAAGGAAGTGTCGCATTTACATACATTTGAAGTGTAGACGAGGAATACATAACACTTCGCAAATCATATTATATCTTACCGTGAATCATAGAAATGAGATGCGATATCGCGTTTTAAGAATCATAAGAACTCTATTGCTACGATACGTAGACATCTGCAAACGCTATTTCCTAGCAAGGAAGTGTCGCATTTACATTCATTTGAAGTGTAGACGAGGAATACATGATACTTCGCAAATCATATAATATCTTACCATAAAACATAGAAATGAGATGCGATATCGCGTTTTAAGAAGCATTAGAAATCTATTGCTACGATACGTAGACATCTGCAAACGCTATTCCCTAGCGAGGAAGTGTCGCATTCACATTCATTTGAAGTGTAGACGAGGAATACATAACACTTCGCAAATCATATTATATCTTACCATGAAACATAGAAATGAGATGCGATATCGCGTTTTAAGAAGCATTAGAACACTATTGCTACGATAGGTAGACATTTGCAAACGCTATTTCCTTGCAAGGAAGTGTCGTATTTTCATTCATTTGAAGTGTTGACGAGGAATAAATAACACTTCGCAAATCATATTATATCTTATCATGAAACATAGAAATGAGATGCGATATCGCGTTTTAAGAAGCATTAGAACTCTACTGCTACGATACGTAGACATCTGCAAACGCTATTTCCTAGCGAGGAAGTGTCGCATTCACATTCATTTGAAGTGTAGACGAGGAATACATAACACTCCGCAAATCATATTATATTTTACCATGAAACATAGAAATGTCATGCGATATCGCGTTCTAAGAATCATAAGAACTCTATTGTTACGATACGTAGACATCTGCAAACGCTATTTCCTTTCAAAGAAGTGTCGCATTTACATTCATTTGAAGTGTAGACGAGGAATACATAACACTTGGCAAATCATATTATATCTTACCATGAAACATAGAAATGAGATGCGATATCGCGTTTTAAGAAGCATTAGAAATCTATTGCTACGATACGTAGACATCTGCAAACGCTATTCCCTAGCGAGGAAGTGTCGCATTCACATTCATTTGAAGTGTAGACGAGGAATACATAACACTTCGCAAATCATATTATATCTTACCATGAAACATAGAAATGTGATGCGATATCGCGCTTTAAGAATCATAACAACTCTATTGCTACGATACGTAGACATCTGCAAACGCTATTTCCTAGCAAGGAAGTGTCGCATTTACAATCATTTGATGTGTAGACGAGGAATACATAACACTTCGCAAATCATATTATATCTTACCATGAAACATAGAAATGAGATGCGATATCGCGTTTTAAGAAGCATTAGAACTCTATTGCTACGATACCTAGACATCTGCAGACGCTATTTCCTAGCGAGGAAGTGTCGCATTCACATTCATTTGAAGTGTAGACGAGGAATACATGATACTTCGCAAATCATATTATATCTTACCATGAAACATGGAAATGAGATGCAATATCGCGTTTTAAGAATCATAAGAACTCTATTGCTACGATACCTAGACATCTGCAGACGCTATTTCCTAGCAAGGAAGTGTCGCATTTACATTCATTTGAAGTGTGGACGAGGAATACTTGACTCTTCGCAAATCATATTATATCTAACCATGAAACATAGAAATGAGATGCGATATCGCGTTTTAAGAAGCATTAGAACACTATTGCTACGATAGGTAGACATTTGCAAACGCTATTTCCTTGCAAGGAAGTGTCGCATTTACATTCATTTGAAGCGTGGACGAGGAATACATGACACTTCGCGAATCATATTATATCTTACCACGAAACATAGAAATGTGATGCGATATCGCGTTTTAAGAAGCATTAGAACTCTATTGCTACGATACCTAGACATCTGCAGACGCTACTTCCTAGCAAGAAAGTGTCGCATTTACATTCATTTGAAGTGTAGACGACGGATATATAACACTTCGCAAATCATATTATACCTTACCATGAAACATAGAAATGAGGTGCGATATCGCGTTTTAAGGATCATAAGAACTCTATTGCTACGATACGTAGACATCTGCAAACGCTATTTCCTTGCAAGGAAGTGTCGCATTCACATTCATTTGAAGTATAGACGAGGAATACATAACACTCCGCAAATCATATTATATTTTACCATGAAACATAGAAATGTGATGCGATATCGCGTTTTAAGAATCATAAGAACTCTATTGCTACGATACGTAGACATCTGCAAACGCTATTTCCGTGCAAGGAAGTGTCGCATTTACTTTCATTTGAATCGTAGACGAGGAATGCATAACACTTCGCAATGAATATTATATCTTATCTTGAAACATAGATGTGAGATGCGATATCGCGTTTTAAGAATCATATGAACACTATTGCAACGATACGTAGACATCTGCAATCGCTATTTCCTTGCAAGGAAGTGTCGCATTTACTTTCATTTGAATCGTAGACGAGGAATGCATAACACTTCGCAAAGAATATTATATCTTATCATGTAACATAGATATGAGATGCAATATCTCGTTTTAAGAAGCATTTGAAATCTATTGCTTCGATACGTAGACATCTGCAAACGCTATTTCCTTGCAAGGAAGTGTCGCATTTACATTCATTTGAAGTGTAGACAAGGAATACATGACACTTCGCAAATCATATTATATCTTACCATGAAACATAGAAATGAGATGCGATATCGCGTTTTAAGAATCATAAGAACTCTTTTGCGACGATACGTAGACATCTGCAAACGCTATTTCCTTGCAGGGAAGTGTCGCATTTACATTCATTTGAGGTGTAAACGAGGAATACATGACACTTCGCAAATCATATTATATCTTACCATGAAACATAGAAATGAGATGCGATATCGCGTTTTAAGATGCAGCAGAAATCCATTGCTACGATACGTAGACATCAGTAAACGCTATTTCCTTGCAAGAAAGTGTCGCATTTACAATCATTTGAAGTGTAGACGACGGATATATAACACTTCGCAAATCATATTATACCTTACCATGAAACATACAAATGAGATGCGATATAGCGTTTTAAGAATCATAAGAACTCTATTGCTACGATACGTTGACATCTGTAAACGCTAATTCCTTGCAAGGAAGTGTCGCATTTACATTCATTTGATGTGTAGACGAGGAATACATAACACTTCGCAAATCATATTATATCTTACCATGAAACATAGAAATGAGATGCGATATCGCGTTTTAAGAAGCATTAGAACTCTACAGCTACGATACCTAGACATCTGCAGACGCTACTTCCTAGCAAGGAAGTGTCGCACTTACATTCATTTGACGTGTAGACGAGGAATACATGACACTTGGCAAATCATATAATATCTTACCATGAAACGTAGAAATGAGATGCGATATCGCGTTTTAAGAATCATAAGAACTCTAATGCTACGATACGTAGACATCTGCAAACGCTATTTCCTTCTAAGGAAGTGTCGCATTTACATTCATTTGAAGTGTAGACGAGGAATACATGACACTTCGCAAATCATATTTTATCTTACCATGAAATATAGAAATGAGATCCGATATCGCGTTTTAAGATTCATAAGAACTCTTTTGCGACGATACGTAGACATCTGCAAACGCTATTTCCTTCTAAGGAAGTGTCGCATTTACATTCATTTGAAGTGTAGACGAGGAATACATGACACTTCGCAAATCATATTATATCTTACCATGAAACATAAAAATGAGATGCGATATCGCGTTTTAAGAAGCATTAGAACACTATTGCTACGATAGGTTGACATTTGCAAACGCTATTTCCTTGCAAGGAAGTGTCGCATTTTCATTCATTTGAAGTGTAGACGAGGAATAAATAACACTTCGCAAATCATATTATATCTTTCCATGAAACATAGAAATGAGATGCGATATCGCGTTTTAAGAGGCATTAGAACTCTACTGCTACGATACGTAGACATCTGCAAACGCTATTTCCTAGCGAGGAAGTGTCGCATTCACATTCATTGGAATCGTAGACGAGGAATGCATAACACTCCGCAAATCATATTATATCTTACCACGAAACATAGAAATGAGATGCGATATCGCGTTTTAAGAAGCATTAGAACTCAATTGTTACGATACCTAGACATCTGCAGACGCTACTTCCTAGCAAGGAAGTGTCGCATTTACATTCAGTTGATGTGTAGACGAGGAATACATAACACTTCGCAAATCATATTATATCTTACCATGAAACATAGAAATGAGATGCGATATCGCGTTTTAAGAAGCATTAGAACTCTATTGCTACGATACGTTGACATCTGCAAACGCTATTTCCTTCCAAGAAAGTGTCGCATTTACATTCATTTGAAGTGTAGACGACGGATATATAACACTTCGCAAATCATATTATACCTTACCATGAAACATAGAAATGAGATGCGATATCGCGTTTTAAGAATCATAAGAACTCTATTGCTACGATACGTAGACATCTGCAAACGCTAATTCCTAGCAAGGAAGTGTCGCGTTTACATTCATTTGATGTGAAGACGAGGAATACATAACACTTCGCAAATCATATTATATCTTACCATGAAACATAGAAATTAGATGCGATATCGCGTTTTAAGAAGCATTAGAAATCTACTGCTACGATACTTCGACATCTGCAAACGCTATTTCCTAGCGAGGATGTTTCGCATTCACATTCATTTGAAGTGTAGACGAGGAATACATAACACTCCGCAAATCATATTATATTTTACCATGAAACATAGAAATGTGATGCGATATCGCGTTTTAAGAATCATAAGAACTCTATTGCTACGATACGTAGACATCTGCAAACGCTATTTCCGTGCAAGGAAGTGTCGCATTTACTTTCATTTGAATCGTAGACGAGGAATGCATAACACTTCGCAATGAATATTATATCTTATCTTGAAACATAGATATGAGATGCGATATCGCGTTTTAAGAATCATATGAACTCTATTGCTACGATACGTAGACATCTGCAATCGCTATTTCCTTGCAAGGAAGTGTCGCATTTACTTTCATTTGAATCGTAGACGAGGAATGCATAACACTTCGCAGTGAGTATTATATCTTATCATGAAACATAGATATGAGATGCAATATCTCGTTTTAAGAAGCATTTGAAACCTATTGCTTCGATACGTAGACATCTGCAAACGCTATTTTCTTGCAAGGAAGTGTCGCATTTACATTCATTTGAAGTGTAGACGAGGAATACATAACACTTCGCAAATCATATTATATCTTACCATGAAATATAGAAATGAGATCCGATATCGCGTTTTAAGAATCATAAGAACACTTTTGCGACGATACGTAGACATCTGCAAACGCTATTTCCTTGCAGGGAAGTGTCGCATTTACATTCATTTGAGGTGTAAACGAGGAATACATGACACTTCGCAAATCATATTATATCTTACCGTGAAACATAGAAATGAGATGCGATATCGCGTTTTAAGATGCAGCAGAAATCCATTGCTACGATACGTAGACATCAGCAAACGCTATTTCCTTGCAAGAAAGTGTCGCATTTACAATCATTTGAAGTGTAGACGACGGATATATAACACTTCGCAAATCATATTATACCTTACCATGAAACATACAAATGAGATGCGATATAGCGTTTTAAGAATCATAAGAACTCTATTGCTACGATACGTAGACGTCTGCGAACGCTAATTCCTTGCAAGGAAGTGTCGCATTTACATTCATTTGATGTGTAGACGAGGAATACATAACGCTTCGCAAATCATATTATATCTTACCATGAAACATAGAAATGAGATGCGATATCGCGTTTTAAGAAGCATTAGAACTCTACTGCTACGATACCTAGACATCTGCAGACGCTACTTCCTAGCAAGGAAGTGTCGCACTTACATTCATTTGACGTGTAGACGAGGAATACATGACACTTCGCAAATCATATAATATCTTACCATGAAACGTAGAAATGAGATGCGATATCGCGTTTTAAGAATCATAAGAACTCTAATGCTACGATACGTAGACATCTGCAAACGCTATTTCCTTCTAAGGAAGTGTCGCATTTACATTCATTTGAAGTGTAGACGAGGAATACATGACACTTCGCAAATCATATTATATCTTACCATGAAACATAAAAATGAGATGCGATATCGCGTTTTAAGAAGCATTAGAACTCTATTGCTACGATACGTAGACATCTGCAAACGCTATTTCCTTGCAAAGAAGTGTCGCATTTACATTCATTTGAAGTGTAGACGAGGAATACATAACACTTCGCAAATCATATTATATCTTACCATGAAACATAGAAATGAGATCCGATATCGCGTTTTAAGTATCATAAGATCTCTATTGCTACGATACGTAGACATCTGCAAACGCTATTTCCTTGCAAGGAAGTGTCGCATTTACTTTCATTTGAATCGTAGACGAGGAATGCATAACACTTCGCAATGAGTATTATATCTTATCATGAAACATAGATATGAGATGCAATATCGCGTTTTAAGAGGCATTAGAACTCTACTGCTACGATACGTAGACATCTGCAAACGCTATTTCCTAGCGAGGAAGTGTCGCATTCACATTCATTTGAAGTGTAGACGAGGAATACATAACACTCCGCAAATCATATTATATCTTACCACGAAACCTAGAAATGAGATGCGATATCGCGTTTTAAGAATCATAAGAACTCTAATGCTACGATACGTAGACATCTGCAAACGCTATTTCCTTCTAAGGAAGTGTCGCATTTACATTCATTTGAAGTGTAGACGAGGAATACATGACACTTCGCAAATCATATTATATCTTACCATGAAACATAAAAATGAGATGCGATATCGCGTTTTAAGAAGCATTAGAACTCTATTGCTACGATACGTAGACATCTGCAAACGCTATTTCCTTGCAAAGAAGTGTCGCATTTACATTCATTTGAAGTGTAGACGAGGAATACATAACACTTCGCAAATCATATTATATCTTATCATGAAACATAGAAATGAGATCCGATATCGCGTTTTAAGTATCATAAGATCTCTATTGCTACGATACGTAGACATCTGCAAACGCTATTTCCTTGCAAGGAAGTGTCGCATTTACATCCATTTGAAGTGTAGACGAGGAATACATGACACTTCGCAAATCATATTATATCTTACCATGAAACATAGAAATGAGATGCGATATCGCGTTTTAAGAAGCATTAGAACACTATTGCTACGATAGGTAGACATTTGCAAACGCTATTTCCTTGCAAGGAAGTGTCGCATTTACATTCAATTGAAGTGTAGGCGAGGAATACATAACACTTCGCAATTCATATTATATCTTACCATGAAACATAGAAATGAGATGCGATATCGCGTTTTAAGAAGCATTAGAAATCTATTGCTACGATACGTAGACATCTGCAAACGATATTTCCTTGCAAGGAAGTGTCGCATTTACATCCATTTGAAGTGTAGACGAGGAATACATGACACTTCGCAAATCATATTATATCTTACCATGAAACATAGAAATGAGATGCGATATCGCGTTTTAAGAAGCATTAGAACACTATTGCTACGATACCTAGACATCTGCAGACGCTATTTCCTTGCAAGGAAATTGCATTTACATTCATTTGAAGTGTAGACGAGGAATACATAGCACATCGCAAATCATATTATATCTTACCATGAAGCATAGAAATGAGATGCGATATCGCGTTTTAAGAATCATAAGAAATCTATTGCTACGATACGTAGACATCTGCAATCGCTATTTCCTTGCAAGGAAGTGTCGCATTTACTTTCATTTGAATCGTAGACGAGGAATGCATAACACTTCGCAATGAATATTATATCTTACCATGAAACATAGAAATGAGATGCGACATCGCGTTCTAAGAAGCATTAGAACACTACTGCTACGATAGGTAGACATCTGCAAACGCTATTTCCTTGCAAGGTAGTGTCGCATTTACATTCATTTGATATGTAGACGAGGAATACTTAACACTTCGCAAATCATATTATATCTTACCATGAAACATAGAAATGAGATGCGATATCGCGTTTTAAGAAGCATTAGAACACTATTGCTACGATAGGTAGACATTTGCAAACGCTATTTCCTTGCAAGGAAGTGTCGCATTTTCATTCATTTGAAGTGTAGACGAGGAATAAATAACACTTCGCAAATCATATTATATCTTATCATGAAACATAGAAATGAGATGCGATATCGCGTTTTAAGAAGCATTAGAACTCTACTGCTACGATACGTAGACATCTGCAAACGCTATTTCCTAGCGAGGAAGTGTCGCATTCACATTCATTTGAAGTGTAGACGAGGAATACATAACACTCCGCAAATCATATTATATTTTACCATGAAACATAGAAATGTCATGCGATATCGCGTTTTAAGAATCATAAGAACTCTATAGTTACGATACGTAGACATCTGCAAACGCTATTTCCTTGCAAAGAAGTGTCGCATTTACATTCATTTGAAGTGTAGACGAGGAATACATAACACTTGGCAAATCATATTATATCTTACCATGAAACATAGAAATGAGATGCGATATCGCGTTTTAAGAATCATATGAACTCTATTGCTACGATACGTAGACATCTGCAATCGATATTTCCTTGCAAGGAAGTGTCGCATTTAATTTCATTTGAATCGTAGACGAGGAATGCATAACACTTCGCAATAAATATTATATCTTATCATGAAACGTAGATATGAGATGCAATATCTCGTTTTAAGAAGCATTTGAAATCTATTGCTTCGATACGTAGACATCTGCAAACGCTATTTCCTTGCAAGGAAGTGTCGCATTTACATACATTTGAAGTGTAGACGAGGAATACATAACACTTCGCAAATCATATTATATCTTACCATGAAACATAGAAATGAGATGCGATATCGCGTTTTAAGAAGCATCAGAAATCCATTGCTACGATACGTAGACATCTGCAAACGCTATTTCCTTGCAAGAAAGTGTCGCATTTACTTTCATTTGAATCGTAGACGAGGAATGCATAACACTTCGCAATGAATATTATATCTTATCTTGAAACATAGATATGAGATGCGATATCGCGTTTTAAGAATCATATGAACTCTATGGCTACGATACGTAGACATCTGCAATCGCTATTTCCTTGCAAGGAAGTGTCGCATTTACATTCATTTGAAGTGTAGACGAGGAATACATAACACTTCGCAAATCATATTATATCTTACCATGAAACATAGAAATGAGATGCGATATCGCGTTTTAAGAATCATAAGAACACTATTGCTACGATACGTAGACATCTGCAAACGCTATTTCCTAGCAAGGAAGTGTCGCATTTACATTCATTTGAAGTGTAGACGAGGAATACATGATACTTCGCAAATCATATAATATCTTACCATGAAACATAGAAATGAGATGCGATATCGCGTTTTAAGAAGCATTAGAAATCTATTGCTACGATACGTAGACATCTGCAAACGCTATTCCCTAGCGAGGAAGTGTCGCATTCACATTCATTTGAAGTGTAGACGAGGAATACATAACACTTCGCAAATCATATTATATCTGACCATGAAACATAGAAATGTGATGCGATATCGCGCTTTAAGAATCATAACAACTCTATTGCTACGATACGTAGACATCTGCAAACGCTATTTCCTAGCAAGGAAGTGTCGCATTTACAATCATTTGATGTGTAGACGAGGAATACATAACACTTCGCAAATCATATTATATCTTACCATGAAACATAGAAATGAGATGCGATATCGCGTTTTAAGAAGCATTAGAACTCTATTGCTACGATACCTTGACATCTGCAGACGCTATTTCCTAGCAAGGAAGTGTCGCATTTACATTCATTTGAAGTGTAGTCGAGGAATACATATCACTTCGCAAATCATATTATATCTTACCATGAAACTTAGAAATGTGATGCGATATCATGTTTTAAGAAGCATTAGAACTCTATTTCTACGATACCTAGACATCTGCAGACGCTATTTCCTAGCAAGGAAGTGTCGCATTTACTTTCATTTGAATCGTAGACGAGGAATTCATAACACTTCGCAATGAATATTATATCTTATCATGAAACGTAGATATGAGATGCAATATCTCGTTTTAAGAAGCATTTGAAATCTATTGCTTCGATACGTAGACATCTGCAAACGCTATTTCCTTGCAAGGAAGTGTCGCATTTACATTCATTTGAAGTGTAGACGAGGAATACATAACACTTCGCAAATCAAATTATATCTTACCATGAAACATAGAAATGAGATGCGATATCGCGTTTTAAGAAGCATCAGAAATCCATTGCTACGATACCTAGACATCTGCAGACGCTACTTCCTAGCAAGGAAGTGTCGCATTTACATTCATTTGAAGGGTAGACGAGGAATACATGACACTTTGCAAATCATATAATATCTTACCATGAAACGTAGAAATGAGATGCGATATCGTGTTTTAAGAATCATAAGAACTCTATTGCTACGATACCTAGACATCTGCAGACGCTATTTCCTAGCAAGGAAGTGTCGCATTTACTTTCATTTGAATCGTAGACGAGGAATTCATAACACTTCGCAATGAATATTATATCTTATCATGAAACGTAGATATGAGATGCAATATCTCGTTTTAAGAATCATAAGAACTCTATTGCTACGATACGTAGACATCTGCAAACGCTATTTCCTTGCAAGGAAGTGTCGCATTTACATTCATTTGAAGTGTGGACGAGGAATACATGACACTTCGCAAATCATATTATATCTTACCATGAAACATAGAAATGAGATGCGATATCGCGTTTTAAGGAGCATCAGAAATCCATTGCTACGATACGTAGACATCAGCAAACGCTATTTCCTTGCAAGAAAGTGTCGCATTTACTTTCATTTGAATCGTAGACGAGGAATGCATAACACTTGGCAATGAATATTATATCTTATCTTGAAACATAGATATGAGATGCGATATCGCATTTTAAGAATCATATGAACTCTATTGCTACGATACGTAGACATCTGCAATCGCTATTTCCTTGCAAGGAAGTGTCGCATTTACTTTCATTTGAATCGTAGACGAGGAATACATAACACTTCGCAATGAATATTATATCTTATCATGAAACGTAGATATGAGATGCAATATCTCGTTTTAAGAAGCATTTGAAATCTATTGCTTCGATACGTAGACATCTGTAAACGCTATTTCCTTGCAAGAAAGTGTCGCATTTACATTCATTTGAAGTGTAGACGACGGATATATAACACTTCGCAAATCATATTATACCTTACCATGAAACATAGAAATGAGATGCGATATCGCGTTTTAAGAATCATAAGAACTCTATTGCTACGATACGTAGACATCTGCAAACGCTATTTCCTAGCGAGGAAGTGTCGCATTCACATTCATTTGAAGTGTAGACGAGGAATACATGATACTTCGCAAATCATATTATATCTTACCATGAAACATAGAAATGAGATGCAATATCGCGTTTTAAGAATCATAAGAACCCTATTGCTACGATACGTAGACATCTGCAAACGCTATTTCCTTGCAAGGAAGTGTCGCATTTACATTCATTTGAAGTGTAGACGAGGAATACATGACACTTCGCAAATCATATTATATCTTACCATGAAACATAGAAATGAGATGCGATATCGCGTTTTAAGAAGCATTAGAAAGCTATTGGTAACGATACGTAGACATCTGCAAAAGCTATTTCCTAGCGAGGAAGTATCGCATTCACATTCATTTGAAGTGTAGACGAGGAATACATAACACTTCGCAAATCATGTTATATCTTACCATGAAACATAGAAATGAGATGCGATATCGCATTTTAAGAATTATAAGAACCCTATTGCTACGATACGTAGACATCTGCAAACGCTATTTCTTTGCAAGGAAGTGTCGCATTTACATTCATTTGAATCGTTGACGAGGAATGCATAACACTTCGCAAATCATATTACATCTTACCATGAAACATAGAAATGAGATGCGATATCGAGTTTTAAGAAGCATTAGAACTCTATTGCTACGATACCTAGACATCTGCAGACGCTATTTCCTAGCAAGGAAGTGTCGCGTTTACATTCATTTGAAGTGTAGACGAGGAATACATAACACTTCGCAAATCATATTATATCTTACCATTAAACATAGAAATGAGATGCGATATCGCGTTTTAAGAAGCATTAGAACACTATTGCTACGATAGGTAGACATTTGCAAACGCTATTTCCTTGCAAGGAAGTGTCGCATTTACATTCATTTGAAGCGTGGACGAGGAATACATGACACTTCGCAAATCATATAATATCTTACCATGAAACATAGAAATGAGATGCGATATCGCGTTTTAAGAAGCATTAGAAATCTATTGCTACGATACGTAGACATCTGCAAACGCTATTCCCTAGCGAGGAAGTGTCGCATTCACATTCATTTGAAGTGTAGACGAGGAATACATAACACTTCGCAAATCATATTATATCTTACCATGAAACATAGAAATGTGATGCGATATCGCGCTTTAAGAATCATAACAACTCTATTGCTACGATACGTAGACATCTGCAAACGCTATTTCCTAGCAAGGAAGTGTCGCATTTACTTTCATTTGAATCGTAGACGAGGAATTCATAACACTTCGCAATGAATATTATATCTTATCATGAAACGTAGATATGAGATGCAATATCTCGTTTTAAGAAGCATTTGAAATCTATTGCTTCGATACGTAGACATCTGCAAACGCTATTTCCTTGCAAGGAAGTGTCGCATTTACATTCATTTGAAGCGTGGACGAGGAATACATGACACTTCGCAAATCATATTATATCTTACCACGAAACATAGAAATGAGGTGCGATATCGCGTTTTAAGAAGCATTAGAACACTATTGCTACGATACCTAGACATCTGCAGACGCTACTTCCTAGCAAGGAAGTGTCGCATTTACATTCATTTGAAGGGTAGACGAGGAATACATGACACTTCGCAAATCATATAATATCTTACCATGAAACGTAGAAATGAGATGCGATATCGTGTTTTAAGAATCATAAGAACTCTATTGCTACGATACCTAGACATCTGCAGACGCTATTTCCTAGCAAGGAAGTGTCGCATTTACATTCATTTGAAGTGTGGACGAGGAATACATGACACTTCGCAAATCATATTATATCTTACCATGAAACATAGAAATGAGATGCGATATCGCGTTTTAAGGAGCATCAGAAATCCATTGCTACGATACGGAGACATCTGCAAACGCTATTTCCTTGCGAGAAAGTGTCGCATTTACTTTCATTGGAATCGTAGACGAGGAATGCATAACACTTCGCAATGAATATTATATCTTATCTTGAAACATAGATATGAGATGCGATATCGCATTTTAAGAATCATATGAACTCTATTGCTACGATACGTAGACATCTGCAATCGCTATTTCCTTGCAAGGAAGTGTCGCATTTACTTTCATTTGAATCGTAGACGAGGAATACATAACACTTCGCAATGAATATTATATCTTATCATGAAACGTAGATATGAGATGCAATATCTCGTTTTAAGAAGCATTTGAAATCTATTGCTTCGATACGTAGACATCTGTAAACGCTATTTCCTTGCAAGAAAGTGTCGCTTTTACATTCATTTGAAGTGTAGACGACGGATATATAACACTTCGCAAATCATATTATACCTTAGCATGAAACATAGAAATGAGATGCGATATCGCGTTTTAAGAATCATAAGAACTCTATTGCTACGATACGTAGACATCTGCAAACGCTATTTCCTAGCGAGGAAGTGTCGGATTCACATTCATTTGAAGTGTAGACGAGGAATACATGATACTTCGCAAATCATATTATATCTTACCATGAAACATAGAAATGAGATGCAATATCGCGTTTTAAGAATCATAAGAACTCTATTGCTACGATACGTAGACATCTGCAAACGCTATTTCCTTGCAAGGAAGTGTCGCATTTACATTCATTTGAAGTGTAGACGAGGAATACATGACACTTCGCAAATCATATTATATCTTACCATGAAACATAGAAATGAGATGCGATATCGCGTTTTAAGGAGCATCAGAAATCCATTGCTACGATACGTAGACATCTGCAAACGCTATTTCCTTGCAAGGAAGTGTCGCATTTACTTTCATTTGAATCGTAGACGAGGAATACATAACACTTCGCAATGAATATTATATCTTATCATGAAACGTAGATATGAGATGCAATATCTCGTTTTAAGAAGCATTTGAAATCCATTGCTTCGATACGTAGACATCTGTAAACGCTATTTCCTTGCAAGAAAGTGTCGCATTTACATTCATTTGAAGTGTAGACGACGGATATATAACACTTCGCAAATCATATTATACCTTACCATGAAACATAGAAATGAGATGCGATATCGCGTTTTAAGAATCATAAGAACTCTATTGCTACGATACGTAGACATCTGCAAACGCTATTTCCTAGCGAAGAAGTGTCGCATTCACATTCATTTGAAGTGTAGACGAGGAACACATGATACTTCGCAAATCATATTATATCTTACCATGAAACATAGAAATGAGATGCAATATCGCGTTTTAAGAATCATAAGAACTCTATTGCTACGATACGTAGACATCTGCAAACGCTATTTCCTTGCAAGGAAGTGTCGCATTTACATTCATTTGAAGTGTAGACGAGGAATACATGACACTTCGCAAATCATATTATATCTTACCATGAAACATAGAAATGAGATGCGATATCGCGTTTTAAGAAGCATTAGAAAGCTATTGCTAACGATACGTAGACATCTGCAAAAGCTATTTCCTAGCGAGGAAGTATCGCATTCACATTCATTTGAAGTGTAGACGAGGAATACATAACACTTCGCAAATCATGTTATATCTTACCATGAAACATGGAAATGAGATGCGATATCGCGTTTTAAGAATTATAAGAACCCTATTGCTACGATACGTAGACATCTGCAAACGCTATTTCTTTGCAAGGAAGTGTCGCATTTACATTCATTTGAATCGTAGACGAGGAATGCATAACACTTCGCAAATCATATTACATCTTACCATGAAACATAGAAATGAGATGCGATATCGAGTTTTAAGAAGCATTAGAACTCTATTGCTACGATACCTAGACATTTGCAAACGCTATTTCCTTGCAAGGAAGTGTCGCATTTACATTCATTTGAAGCGTGGACGAGGAATACATGACACTTCGCAAATCATATTATATCTTACCACGAAACATAGAAATGTGATGCGATATCGCGTTTTAAGAAGCATTAGAACTCTATTGCTACGATACCTAGACATCTGCAGACGCTACTTCCTAGCAAGAAAGTGTCGCATTTACATTCATTTGAAGTGTAGACGACGGATATATAACACTTCGCAAATCATATTATACCTTACCATGAAACATAGAAATGAGGTGCGATATCGCGTTTTAAGGATCATAAGAACCCTATTGCTACGATACGTAGACATCTGCAAACGCTATTTCCTTGCAAGGAAGTGTCGCATTTACATTCATTTGATATGTAGACGAGGAATACATAACACTTCGCAAATCATATTATATCTTACCATGAAACATAGAAATGAGATGCGATATCGCGTTTTAAGAGACATTAGAACTCTACTGCTACGATACGTAGACATCTGCAAACGCTATTTCCTAGCGAGGAAGTGTCGCATTCACATTCATTTGAAGTGTAGTCGAGGAATACATAACACTCCGCAAATCATATTATATCTTACCACGAAACATAGAAATGTGATGCGATATCGCGTTTTAAGAATCATAAGAACTCTATTGCTACGATACCTAGACATCTGCAGACGCTACTTCCTAGCAAGGAAGTGTCGCATTTACATTCGTTTGAAGTGTAGACGAGGAATACATAACACTTCGCAAATCATATTATATCTTACCATTAAACATAGAAATGAGATCCGATATCGCGTTTTAAGAAGCATTAGAACTCTATTGCTACGATTCGTAGACATCTGCAATCGCTATTTCCTTGGAACGAAGTGTCGCATTTACTTTCATTCAAATCGTAGACGAGGAATGCATAACACTTCGCAATGAATATTATATCTTATCTTGAAACATAGATATGAGATGCGATATCGCGTTTTAAGAATCATATGAACTCTATTGCAACGATACGTAGACATCTGCAATCGCTATTTCCTTGCAAGGAAGTGTCGCATTTACTTTCATTTGAATCGTAGACGAGGAATGCATAACACTTCGCAAAGAATATTATATCTTATCATGAAACATAGATATGAGATGCAATATCTCGTTTTAAGAAGCATTAGAACTCTATTGCTACGATACGTTGACATCTGCAAACGCTATTTCCTTCCAAGGAAGTGTCGCATTTACATTCATTTGAAGTGTACACGAGGAATACATGACACTTCGCAAATCATATTATACCTTACCATGAAACATAGAAATGAGATGCGTTATCGCGTTTTAAGAATCATAAGAACTCTATTGCTACGACACGTAGACATCTGCAAACGCTAATTCCTTGCAAGGAAGTGTCGCATTTACATTCATTTGAAGTGTAGACGAGGAATACATAACACTTCGCGAATCATATTATATCTTACCATGAAACATAGAAATGAGATGCGATATCGCGTTTTAAGAAGCATTAGAACACTATTGCTACGATAGGTTGACATTTGCAAACGCTATTTCCTTGCAAGGAAGTGTCGCATTTTCATTCATTTGAAGTGTAGACGAGGAATAAATAACACTTCGCAAATCATATTATATCTTTCCATGAAACATAGAAATGAGATGCGATATCGCGTTTTAAGAGGCATTAGAACTCTACTGCTACGCTACGTAGACATCTGCAAACGCTATTTCCTAGCGAGGAAGTGTCGCATTCACATTCATTTGAAGTGTAGACGAGGAATACATAACACTCCGCAAATCATATTATATCTTACCACGAAACATAGAAATGAGATGCGATATCGCGTTTTAAGAAGCATTAGAACTCAATTGTTACGATACCTAGACATCTGCAGACGCTACTTCCTAGCAAGGAAGTGTCGCATTTACATTCAGTTGATGTGTAGACGAGGAATACATAACACTTCGCAAATCATATTCTATCTTACCATGAAACATAGAAATGAGATGCGATATCGCGTTTTAAGAAGCATTAGAACTCTATTGCTACGATACGTTGACATCTGCAAACGCTATTTCCTTCCAAGAAAGTGTCGCATTTACATTCATTTGAAGTGTAGACGACGGATATATAACACTTCGCAAATCATATTATACCTTACCATGAAACATAGAAATGAGATGCGATATCGCGTTTTAAGAATCATAAGAACTCTATTGCTACGATACGTAGACATCTGCAAACGCTAATTCCTTGCAAGGAAGTGTCGCATTTACATTCATTTGATGTGAAGACGAGGAATACATAACACTTCGCAAATCATATTATATCTTACCATGAAACATAGAAATGAGATGCGATATCGCGTTTTAAGAAGCATTAGAACTCTACTGCTACGATACTTCGACATCTGCAAACGCTATTTCCTAGCGAGGAAGTTTCGCATTCACATTCATTTGAAGTGTAGACGAGGAATACATAACACTCCGCAAATCATATTATATTTTACCATGAAAAATAGAAATGTGATGCGATATCGCGTTTTAAGAATCATAAGAACTCTATTGCTACGATACGTAGACATCTGCAAACGCTATTTCCTTGCAAGGAAGTGTCGCATTTACTTTCATTTGAATCGTAGACGAGGAATGCATAACACTTCGCAATGAATATTATATCTTATCTTGAAACATAGATATGAGATGCGATATCTCGTTTTAAGAAGCATTTGAAACCTATTGCTTCGATACGTAGACATCAGCAAACGCTATTTCCTTGCAAGAAAGTGTCGCATTTACATTCATTTGAAGTGTACACGAGGAATACATGACACTTCGCAAATCATATTATACCTTACCATGAAACATAGAAATGAGATGCGATATCGCGTTTTAAGAAGCATTAGAACTCTACTGCTACGATACGCAGACATCTGCAAACGCTATTTCCTAGCGAGGAAGTGTCACATTCACATTCATTTGAAGTGTAGACGAGGAATACCTAACACTTCGCAAATCATATTATATCTTACCATGAAACATAGAAATGAGATGCGATATCGCGTTTTAAGAAGCATTAGAACACTACTGCTACGATAGGTAGACATTTGCAAACGCTATTTCCTTGCAAGGAAGTGTCGCAATTGCATTCATTTGAAGTGTAGACGAGGAATACATAACACTCCGCAAATCATATTATATCTTACCATGAAACATAGAAATGAGATGCGATATCGCGTTTTAAGAATCATAAGATCTCTACTGCTACGATACGTAGTCATCTGCAATCGCTATTTCCTTGCAAAGAAGTGTCGCATTTACATTCATTTGAAGTGTAGCCGAGGAATACATAACACTTCGCAAATCGTATTATATCTTACCATGAAACATAGAAATGAGATGCGATATCGCGTTTTAAGAATCATAAGAACTCTATTGCTACGATACGTAGACATCTGCAAACGCTATTTCCTTGCAAGGAAGTGTCGCATTTACATTCATTTGAAGTGTAGACGAGGAATACATAACACTTCGCAAATCATATTATATCTTACTATGAAACATAGAAATGAGATGCGATATCGCGTTTTAAGAATCATAAGAACTCTACTGCTACGATACGTAGACATCTGCAATCGCTATTTCCTTGCAACGAAGTGTCGCATTTACATTCATTTGAAGTGTAGCCGAGGAATACATAACACTTCGCAAATCATATTATATCTTACCATGAAACATAGAAATGAGATGCGATATCGCGTTTTAAGAAGCATTAGAACACTACTGCTACGATAGGTAGACATTTGCAAACGCTATTTCCTTGCAAGGAAGTGTCGCAATTGCATTCATTTGAAGTGTAGACGAGGAATACATAACACTCCGCAAATCATATTATATCTTACCATGAAACATAGAAATGAGATGCGATATCGCGTTTTAAGAATCATAAGATCTCTACTGCTACGATACGTAGACATCTGCAATCGCTATTTCCTTGCAAAGAAGTGTCGCATTTACATTCATTTGAAGTGTAGCCGAGGAATACATAACACTTCGCAAATCGTATTATATCTTACCATGAAACATAGAAATGAGATGCGATATCGCGTTTTAAGAATCATAAGAACTCTATTGCTACGATACGTAGACATCTGCAAACGCTATTTCCTTGCAAGGAAGTGTCGCATTTACATTCATTTGAAGTGTAGACGAGGAATACATAACACTTCGCAAATCATATTATATCTTACCATGAAACATAGAAATGAGATGCGATATCGCGTTTTAAGAATCATAAGAACTCTACTGCTACGATACGTAGACATCTGCAATCGCTATTTTCTTGCAAAAAAGTGTCGCATTTACATTCATTTGAAGTGTAGCCGAGGAATACATAACACTTCGCAAATCGTATTATATCTTACCATGAAACATAGAAATGAGATGCGATATCGCGTTTTAAGAAGCATTAGAACTCTACTGCTACGATACGTAGACATCTGCAATCGCTATTTTCCTGCAAAAAAGTGTCGCATTTACATTCATTTGAAGTGTAGCCTTGGAATACATAACACTTCGCAAATCGTATTATATCTTACCATGAAACATAGAAATGAGATGCGATATCGCGTTTTAAGAAGCATTAGAACTCTATTGCTACGATCCGTAGACATCTGCAAACGCTATTTCCTTGCAAGGAAGTGTCGCATTTACATTCATTCGAATCGTAGACGAGGAATGCATATCACTTCGCAATGAATATTATATCTTATAATGAAACATAGATATGAGATGCAATATCTCGTTTTAAGAAGCATTAGAACTCTATTGCTACGATACGTTGACATCTGCAAACGCTATTTCCTTCCAAGGAAGTGTCGCATTTACATTCATTTGAAGTGTACACGAGGAATACATGACACTTCGCAAACCATATTATACCTTACCATGAAACATAGAAATGAGATGCGTTATCGCGTTTTAAGAATCATAAGAACTCTATTGCTACGACACGTAGACATCTGCAAACGCTATTTCCTTGCAAGGAAGTGTCGCATTTACATTCATTTGAAGCGTGGACGAGGAATACATAACACTTCGCGAATCATATTATATCTTACCACGAAACATAGAAATGTGATGCGATATCGCGTTTTAAGAAGCATTAGAACTCTATTGCTACGATACCTAGACATCTGCAGACGCTACTTCCTAGCAAGAAAGTGTCGCATTTACATTCATTTGAAGTGTAGACGACGGATATATAACACTTCGCAAATCATATTATACCTTACCATGAAACATAGAAATGAGGTGCGATATCGCGTTTTAAGGATCATAAGAACCCTATTGCTACGATACGTAGACATCTGCAAACGCTATTTCCTTGCAAGGAAGTGTCGCATTTACATTCATTTGATATGTAGACGAGGAATACATAACACTTCGCAAATCATATTATATCTTACCATGAAACATAGAAATGAGATGCGATATCGCGTTTTAAGAGACATTAGAACTCTACTGCTACGATACGTAGACATCTGCAAACGCTATTTCCTAGCGAGGAAGTGTCGCATTCACATTCATTTGAAGTGTAGTCGAGGAATACATAACACTCCGCAAATCATATTATATCTTACCACGAAACATAGAAATGTGATGCGATATCGCGTTTTAAGAATCATAAGAACTCTATTGCTACGATACCTAGACATCTGCAGACGCTACTTCCTAGCAAGGAAGTGTCGCATTTACATTCGTTTGAAGTGTAGACGAGGAATACATAACACTTCGCAAATCATATTATATCTTACCATTAAACATAGAAATGAGATCCGATATCGCGTTTTAAGAAGCATTAGAACTCTATTGCTACGATTCGTAGACATCTGCAATCGCTATTTCCTTGGAACGAAGTGTCGCATTTACTTTCATTCAAATCGTAGACGAGGAATGCATAACACTTCGCAATGAATATTATATCTTATCTTGAAACATAGATATGAGATGCGATATCGCGTTTTAAGAATCATATGAACTCTATTGCAACGATACGTAGACATCTGCAATCGCTATTTCCTTGCAAGGAAGTGTCGCATTTACTTTCATTTGAATCGTAGACGAGGAATGCATAACACTTCGCAAAGAATATTATATCTTATCATGAAACATAGATATGAGATGCAATATCTCGTTTTAAGAAGCATTAGAACTCTATTGCTACGATACGTTGACATCTGCAAACGCTATTTCCTTCCAAGGAAGTGTCGCATTTACATTCATTTGAAGTGTACACGAGGAATACATGACACTTCGCAAATCATATTATACCTTACCATGAAACATAGAAATGAGATGCGTTATCGCGTTTTAAGAATCATAAGAACTCTATTGCTACGACACGTAGACATCTGCAAACGCTAATTCCTTGCAAGGAAGTGTCGCATTTACATTCATTTGAAGTGTAGACGAGGAATACATAACACTTCGCGAATCATATTATATCTTACCATGAAACATAGAAATGAGATGCGATATCGCGTTTTAAGAAGCATTAGAACACTATTGCTACGATAGGTTGACATTTGCAAACGCTATTTCCTTGCAAGGAAGTGTCGCATTTTCATTCATTTGAAGTGTAGACGAGGAATAAATAACACTTCGCAAATCATATTATATCTTTCCATGAAACATAGAAATGAGATGCGATATCGCGTTTTAAGAGGCATTAGAACTCTACTGCTACGCTACGTAGACATCTGCAAACGCTATTTCCTAGCGAGGAAGTGTCGCATTCACATTCATTTGAAGTGTAGACGAGGAATACATAACACTCCGCAAATCATATTATATCTTACCACGAAACATAGAAATGAGATGCGATATCGCGTTTTAAGAAGCATTAGAACTCAATTGTTACGATACCTAGACATCTGCAGACGCTACTTCCTAGCAAGGAAGTGTCGCATTTACATTCAGTTGATGTGTAGACGAGGAATACATAACACTTCGCAAATCATATTCTATCTTACCATGAAACATAGAAATGAGATGCGATATCGCGTTTTAAGAAGCATTAGAACTCTATTGCTACGATACGTTGACATCTGCAAACGCTATTTCCTTCCAAGAAAGTGTCGCATTTACATTCATTTGAAGTGTAGACGACGGATATATAACACTTCGCAAATCATATTATACCTTACCATGAAACATAGAAATGAGATGCGATATCGCGTTTTAAGAATCATAAGAACTCTATTGCTACGATACGTAGACATCTGCAAACGCTAATTCCTTGCAAGGAAGTGTCGCATTTACATTCATTTGATGTGAAGACGAGGAATACATAACACTTCGCAAATCATATTATATCTTACCATGAAACATAGAAATGAGATGCGATATCGCGTTTTAAGAAGCATTAGAACTCTACTGCTACGATACTTCGACATCTGCAAACGCTATTTCCTAGCGAGGAAGTTTCGCATTCACATTCATTTGAAGTGTAGACGAGGAATACATAACACTCCGCAAATCATATTATATTTTACCATGAAAAATAGAAATGTGATGCGATATCGCGTTTTAAGAATCATAAGAACTCTATTGCTACGATACGTAGACATCTGCAAACGCTATTTCCTTGCAAGGAAGTGTCGCATTTACTTTCATTTGAATCGTAGACGAGGAATGCATAACACTTCGCAATGAATATTATATCTTATCTTGAAACATAGATATGAGATGCGATATCTCGTTTTAAGAAGCATTTGAAACCTATTGCTTCGATACGTAGACATCAGCAAACGCTATTTCCTTGCAAGAAAGTGTCGCATTTACATTCATTTGAAGTGTACACGAGGAATACATAACACTCCGCAAATCATATTATATCTTACCATGAAACATAGAAATGAGATGCGATATCGCGTTTTAAGAATCATAAGATCTCTACTGCTACGATACGTAGTCATCTGCAATCGCTATTTCCTTGCAAAGAAGTGTCGCATTTACATTCATTTGAAGTGTAGCCGAGGAATACATAACACTTCGCAAATCGTATTATATCTTACCATGAAACATAGAAATGAGATGCGATATCGCGTTTTAAGAATCATAAGAACTCTATTGCTACGATACGTAGACATCTGCAAACGCTATTTCCTTGCAAGGAAGTGTCGCATTTACATTCATTTGAAGTGTAGACGAGGAATACATAACACTTCGCAAATCATATTATATCTTACTATGAAACATAGAAATGAGATGCGATATCGCGTTTTAAGAATCATAAGAACTCTACTGCTACGATACGTAGACATCTGCAATCGCTATTTCCTTGCAACGAAGTGTCGCATTTACATTCATTTGAAGTGTAGCCGAGGAATACATAACACTTCGCAAATCATATTATATCTTACCATGAAACATAGAAATGAGATGCGATATCGCGTTTTAAGAAGCATTAGAACACTACTGCTACGATAGGTAGACATTTGCAAACGCTATTTCCTTGCAAGGAAGTGTCGCAATTGCATTCATTTGAAGTGTAGACGAGGAATACATAACACTCCGCAAATCATATTATATCTTACCATGAAACATAGAAATGAGATGCGATATCGCGTTTTAAGAATCATAAGATCTCTACTGCTACGATACGTAGACATCTGCAATCGCTATTTCCTTGCAAAGAAGTGTCGCATTTACATTCATTTGAAGTGTAGCCGAGGAATACATAACACTTCGCAAATCGTATTATATCTTACCATGAAACATAGAAATGAGATGCGATATCGCGTTTTAAGAATCATAAGAACTCTATTGCTACGATACGTAGACATCTGCAAACGCTATTTCCTTGCAAGGAAGTGTCGCATTTACATTCATTTGAAGTGTAGACGAGGAATACATAACACTTCGCAAATCATATTATATCTTACCATGAAACATAGAAATGAGATGCGATATCGCGTTTTAAGAATCATAAGAACTCTACTGCTACGATACGTAGACATCTGCAATCGCTATTTTCTTGCAAAAAAGTGTCGCATTTACATTCATTTGAAGTGTAGCCGAGGAATACATAACACTTCGCAAATCGTATTATATCTTACCATGAAACATAGAAATGAGATGCGATATCGCGTTTTAAGAAGCATTAGAACTCTACTGCTACGATACGTAGACATCTGCAATCGCTATTTTCCTGCAAAAAAGTGTCGCATTTACATTCATTTGAAGTGTAGCCTTGGAATACATAACACTTCGCAAATCGTATTATATCTTACCATGAAACATAGAAATGAGATGCGATATCGCGTTTTAAGAAGCATTAGAACTCTATTGCTACGATCCGTAGACATCTGCAAACGCTATTTCCTTGCAAGGAAGTGTCGCATTTACATTCATTCGAATCGTAGACGAGGAATGCATATCACTTCGCAATGAATATTATATCTTATAATGAAACATAGATATGAGATGCAATATCTCGTTTTAAGAAGCATTAGAACTCTATTGCTACGATACGTTGACATCTGCAAACGCTATTTCCTTCCAAGGAAGTGTCGCATTTACATTCATTTGAAGTGTACACGAGGAATACATGACACTTCGCAAATCATATTATACCTTACCATGAAACATAGAAATGAGATGCGTTATCGCGTTTTAAGAATCATAAGAACTCTATTGCTACGACACGTAGACATCTGCAAACGCTATTTCCTTGCAAGGAAGTGTCGCATTTACATTCATTTGAAGCGTGGACGAGGAATACATAACACTTCGCGAATCATATTATATCTTACCACGAAACATAGAAATGTGATGCGATATCGCGTTTTAAGAAGCATTAGAACTCTATTGCTACGATACCTAGACATCTGCAGACGCTACTTCCTAGCAAGAAAGTGTCGCATTTACATTCATTTGAAGTGTAGACGACGGATATATAACACTTCGCAAATCATATTATACCTTACCATGAAACATAGAAATGAGGTGCGATATCGCGTTTTAAGGATCATAAGAACCCTATTGCTACGATACGTAGACATCTGCAAACGCTATTTCCTTGCAAGGAAGTGTCGCATTTACATTCATTTGATATGTAGACGAGGAATACATAACACTTCGCAAATCATATTATATCTTACCATGAAACATAGAAATGAGATGCGATATCGCGTTTTAAGAGACATTAGAACTCTACTGCTACGATACGTAGACATCTGCAAACGCTATTTCCTAGCGAGGAAGTGTCGCATTCACATTCATTTGAAGTGTAGTCGAGGAATACATAACACTCCGCAAATCATATTATATCTTACCACGAAACATAGAAATGTGATGCGATATCGCGTTTTAAGAATCATAAGAACTCTATTGCTACGATACCTAGACATCTGCAGACGCTACTTCCTAGCAAGGAAGTGTCGCATTTACATTCGTTTGAAGTGTAGACGAGGAATACATAACACTTCGCAAATCATATTATATCTTACCATTAAACATAGAAATGAGATCCGATATCGCGTTTTAAGAAGCATTAGAACTCTATTGCTACGATTCGTAGACATCTGCAATCGCTATTTCCTTGGAACGAAGTGTCGCATTTACTTTCATTCAAATCGTAGACGAGGAATGCATAACACTTCGCAATGAATATTATATCTTATCTTGAAACATAGATATGAGATGCGATATCGCGTTTTAAGAATCATATGAACTCTATTGCAACGATACGTAGACATCTGCAATCGCTATTTCCTTGCAAGGAAGTGTCGCATTTACTTTCATTTGAATCGTAGACGAGGAATGCATAACACTTCGCAAAGAATATTATATCTTATCATGAAACATAGATATGAGATGCAATATCTCGTTTTAAGAAGCATTAGAACTCTATTGCTACGATACGTTGACATCTGCAAACGCTATTTCCTTCCAAGGAAGTGTCGCATTTACATTCATTTGAAGTGTACACGAGGAATACATGACACTTCGCAAATCATATTATACCTTACCATGAAACATAGAAATGAGATGCGTTATCGCGTTTTAAGAATCATAAGAACTCTATTGCTACGACACGTAGACATCTGCAAACGCTAATTCCTTGCAAGGAAGTGTCGCATTTACATTCATTTGAAGTGTAGACGAGGAATACATAACACTTCGCGAATCATATTATATCTTACCATGAAACATAGAAATGAGATGCGATATCGCGTTTTAAGAAGCATTAGAACACTATTGCTACGATAGGTTGACATTTGCAAACGCTATTTCCTTGCAAGGAAGTGTCGCATTTTCATTCATTTGAAGTGTAGACGAGGAATAAATAACACTTCGCAAATCATATTATATCTTTCCATGAAACATAGAAATGAGATGCGATATCGCGTTTTAAGAGGCATTAGAACTCTACTGCTACGCTACGTAGACATCTGCAAACGCTATTTCCTAGCGAGGAAGTGTCGCATTCACATTCATTTGAAGTGTAGACGAGGAATACATAACACTCCGCAAATCATATTATATCTTACCACGAAACATAGAAATGAGATGCGATATCGCGTTTTAAGAAGCATTAGAACTCAATTGTTACGATACCTAGACATCTGCAGACGCTACTTCCTAGCAAGGAAGTGTCGCATTTACATTCAGTTGATGTGTAGACGAGGAATACATAACACTTCGCAAATCATATTCTATCTTACCATGAAACATAGAAATGAGATGCGATATCGCGTTTTAAGAAGCATTAGAACTCTATTGCTACGATACGTTGACATCTGCAAACGCTATTTCCTTCCAAGAAAGTGTCGCATTTACATTCATTTGAAGTGTAGACGACGGATATATAACACTTCGCAAATCATATTATACCTTACCATGAAACATAGAAATGAGATGCGATATCGCGTTTTAAGAATCATAAGAACTCTATTGCTACGATACGTAGACATCTGCAAACGCTAATTCCTTGCAAGGAAGTGTCGCATTTACATTCATTTGATGTGAAGACGAGGAATACATAACACTTCGCAAATCATATTATATCTTACCATGAAACATAGAAATGAGATGCGATATCGCGTTTTAAGAAGCATTAGAACTCTACTGCTACGATACTTCGACATCTGCAAACGCTATTTCCTAGCGAGGAAGTTTCGCATTCACATTCATTTGAAGTGTAGACGAGGAATACATAACACTCCGCAAATCATATTATATTTTACCATGAAAAATAGAAATGTGATGCGATATCGCGTTTTAAGAATCATAAGAACTCTATTGCTACGATACGTAGACATCTGCAAACGCTATTTCCTTGCAAGGAAGTGTCGCATTTACTTTCATTTGAATCGTAGACGAGGAATGCATAACACTTCGCAATGAATATTATATCTTATCTTGAAACATAGATATGAGATGCGATATCTCGTTTTAAGAAGCATTTGAAACCTATTGCTTCGATACGTAGACATCAGCAAACGCTATTTCCTTGCAAGAAAGTGTCGCATTTACATTCATTTGAAGTGTACACGAGGAATACATAACACTCCGCAAATCATATTATATCTTACCATGAAACATAGAAATGAGATGCGATATCGCGTTTTAAGAATCATAAGATCTCTACTGCTACGATACGTAGTCATCTGCAATCGCTATTTCCTTGCAAAGAAGTGTCGCATTTACATTCATTTGAAGTGTAGCCGAGGAATACATAACACTTCGCAAATCGTATTATATCTTACCATGAAACATAGAAATGAGATGCGATATCGCGTTTTAAGAATCATAAGAACTCTATTGCTACGATACGTAGACATCTGCAAACGCTATTTCCTTGCAAGGAAGTGTCGCATTTACATTCATTTGAAGTGTAGACGAGGAATACATAACACTTCGCAAATCATATTATATCTTACTATGAAACATAGAAATGAGATGCGATATCGCGTTTTAAGAATCATAAGAACTCTACTGCTACGATACGTAGACATCTGCAATCGCTATTTCCTTGCAACGAAGTGTCGCATTTACATTCATTTGAAGTGTAGCCGAGGAATACATAACACTTCGCAAATCATATTATATCTTACCATGAAACATAGAAATGAGATGCGATATCGCGTTTTAAGAAGCATTAGAACACTACTGCTACGATAGGTAGACATTTGCAAACGCTATTTCCTTGCAAGGAAGTGTCGCAATTGCATTCATTTGAAGTGTAGACGAGGAATACATAACACTCCGCAAATCATATTATATCTTACCATGAAACATAGAAATGAGATGCGATATCGCGTTTTAAGAATCATAAGATCTCTACTGCTACGATACGTAGACATCTGCAATCGCTATTTCCTTGCAAAGAAGTGTCGCATTTACATTCATTTGAAGTGTAGCCGAGGAATACATAACACTTCGCAAATCGTATTATATCTTACCATGAAACATAGAAATGAGATGCGATATCGCGTTTTAAGAATCATAAGAACTCTATTGCTACGATACGTAGACATCTGCAAACGCTATTTCCTTGCAAGGAAGTGTCGCATTTACATTCATTTGAAGTGTAGACGAGGAATACATAACACTTCGCAAATCATATTATATCTTACCATGAAACATAGAAATGAGATGCGATATCGCGTTTTAAGAATCATAAGAACTCTACTGCTACGATACGTAGACATCTGCAATCGCTATTTTCTTGCAAAAAAGTGTCGCATTTACATTCATTTGAAGTGTAGCCGAGGAATACATAACACTTCGCAAATCGTATTATATCTTACCATGAAACATAGAAATGAGATGCGATATCGCGTTTTAAGATGCATTAGAACTCTACTGCTACGATACGTAGACATCTGCAATCGCTATTTTCCTGCAAAAAAGTGTCGCATTTACATTCATTTGAAGTGTAGCCTTGGAATACATAACACTTCGCAAATCGTATTATATCTTACCATGAAACATAGAAATGAGATGCGATATCGCGTTTTAAGAAGCATTAGAACTCTATTGCTACGATCCGTAGACATCTGCAAACGCTATTTCCTTGCAAGGAAGTGTCGCATTTACATTCATTCGAATCGTAGACGAGGAATGCATATCACTTCGCAATGAATATTATATCTTATAATGAAACATAGATATGAGATGCAATATCTCGTTTTAAGAAGCATTTGAACTCTATTGTTTCGATACGTAGACATCTGCAAACGCTATTTCCTTGCAAGGAAGTGTCGCATTTACATTCATTTGAAGTGTAGACGAGGAATGCATAACACTTCGCAATGAATATTATATCTTGCCATGAAACATAGAAATGAGATGCGATGTCGCGTTTTAAGAAGCATTAGAACTCTATTGCTACGATACCTAGACATCTGCAGACGCCATTTCCTAGCAAGGAAGTGTCGCATTTACATCCATTTGAAGTGTAGACGAGGAATACATGACACTTCGCAAATCATATTATATCTTACCATGAAACGTAGAAATGAGATGCGGTATCGCGTTTTAAGAAGCATTAGAAATCTATTGCTACGATACGTAGACGTCTGCAAACGCTATTTCCTAGCGAGGAAGTGTCGCATTCACATTCATTTGAAGTGTAGACGAGGAATACATAACACTTCGCAAATCATATTATATCTTACCATGAAACATAGAAATGAGATGCGATATCGCGTTTTAAGAATCATAAGAACTCTATTGCTACGATACGTAGACATCTGCAAACGCTAATTCCTTGCAAGGAAGTGTCGCATTTACATTCATTTGACGTGTAGACGAGGAATACATGATACTTCGCAAATCATATTATATCTTACCATGAAATATAGAAACGAGATGCGATATCGCGTTTTAAGAAGCATTAGAACACTATTGCTACGATAGATAGACATTTGCAAACGCTATTTCCTAGCAAAGAAGTGTCGCATTTTCATTCATTTGAAGTGTAGGCGAGGAATACATAACACTTCGCAAATCATATTATATCTTACCGTGAAACATAGAAATGAGATGCGATATCGCGTTTTAAGAATGATATGAACTCTATTGCTACGGTACGTAGACATCTGCAATCGCTACAACCTTGCAAGGAAGTGTCGCATTTACTTTCATTTGAATCGTAGACGAGGAATACATAACACTTCGCAAATCGTATTATATCTTACCATGAAACATAGAAATGAGATGCGATATCGCGTTTTAAGAATCATAAGAACTCTATTGCTACGATACGTAGACATCTGCAAACGCTATTTCCTTGCAAGGAAGTGTCGCATTTACATTCATTTGAAGTGTAGACGAGGAATACATAACACTTCGCAAATCATATTATATCTTACCATGAAACATAGAAATGAGATGCGATATCGCGTTTTAAGAATCATAAGAACTCTACTGCTACGATACGTAGACATCTGCAATCGCTATTTTCTTGCAAAAAAGTGTCGCATTTACATTCATTTGAAGTGTAGCCGAGGAATACATAACACTTCGCAAATCGTATTATATCTTACCATGAAACATAGAAATGAGATGCGATATCGCGTTTTAAGAATCATAAGATCTCTACTGCTACGATACGTAGACATCTGCAATCGCTATTTCCTTGCAAAGAAGTGTCGCATTTACATTCATTTGAAGTGTAGCCGAGGAATACATAACACTTCGCAAATCGTATTATATCTTACCATGAAACATAGAAATGAGATGCGATATCGCGTTTTAAGAATCATAAGAACTCTATTGCTACGATACGTAGACATCTGCAAACGCTATTTCCTTGCAAGGAAGTGTCGCATTTACATTCATTTGAAGTGTAGACGAGGAATACATAACACTTCGCAAATCATATTATATCTTACTATGAAACATAGAAATGAGATGCGATATCGCGTTTTAAGAATCATAAGAACTCTACTGCTACGATACGTAGACATCTGCAAAAGCTATTTCCTTGCAAGGAAGTGTCGCATTTTCATTCATTTGAATCGTAGACGAGGAATGCATAACACTTCGCAATGAATATTATATCTTATCATGAAACATAGATATGAGATAGCATATCTCGTTTTAAGAAGCATTAGAACTATATTGCTACGATACGTAGACATCTGCAAACGCTATTTCCTTGCAAGGAAGTGTCGCATTTACATTCGTTTGATGTGCAGACGAGGAATACATAACACTTCGCAAATCATATTATATCTTACCATGAAACATAGAAATGAGAGGCGATATCGCGTTTTAAGAAGTATTAGAACACTACTGCTACGATAGGTAGACATTTGCAAACGCTATTTCCTTGCAAGGAAGTGTCGCATTTGCATTCATTTGAAGTGTAGACGAGGAATACATAACACTCCGCAAATCATATTATATCTTACCATGAAACATAGAAGTGAGATGCGATATCGCGTTTTAAGAATCATAAGAACTCTACTGCTAGGATACGTAGACATCTGCAATCGCTATTTCCTTGCAACGAAGTGTCGCATTTGCATTCATTTGAAGTGTAGACGAGGAATACATAACACTTCGCAAATCATATTACATCTTACCATGAAACATAGAAATGAGATGCGATATCGCGTTTTAAGAAGCATTAGAACACTATTGCTACGATAGGTAGACATTTGCAAACGCTATTTCCTTGCAAGGAAGTGTCGCATTTACATTCATTTGAAGTGTAGACGAGGAATACATGACACTTCGCAAATCATATTATATCTTATCATGAAACATAGAAATGAGATGCGATATCGCGTTTTAAGAAGCATTAGAACTCTATTGCTACGATCCGTAGACATCTGCAAACGCTATTTCCTTGCAAGGAAGTGTCGCATTTACATTCATTTGAATCGTAGACGAGGAATGCATAACACTTCGCAATGAATATTATATCTTATCATGAAACATAGATATGAGATGCAATATCTCGTTTTAAGAAGCATTTGAACTCTATTGCTTCGATACGTGGACATCTGCAATCGCTATTTCCTTGCAAAGAAGTGTCGCATTTACATTCATTTGAAGTGTAGCCGAGGAATACATATCACTTCGAAAGTCGTATTATATCTTACCATGAAACATAGAAATGAGATGCGATATCGCGTTTTAAGAAGCATTTGAACTCTATTGCTTCGATACGTAGACATCTGCAAACGCTATTTCCTAGCGAGGAAGTGTCGCATTCGCATTCATTTGAAGTGTAGACGAGGAATACATAACACTTCGCAAATCATATTGTATCTTACCATGAAACATAGAAATGAGATGCGATATAGCGTTTTAAGAAGCATTAGAACTCTACTGCTACGATACGCAGACATCTGCAAACGCTATTTCCTAGCGAGGAAGTGTCACATTCACATTCATTTGAAGTGTAGACGAGGAATACAAAACACTTCGCAAATCATATTATATCTTACCATGAAACATAGAAGTGAGATGCGATATCGCGTTTTAAGAAGCATTAGAACTCTATTGCTACGATACGTAGACATCTGCAAATGCTATTTCCTTGCAAGGAAGTGTCGCATTTACATTCATTTGAATCGTAGACGAGGAATGCATAACACTTCGCAATGAATATTATATCTTATCATGAAACATATATATGAGGTGCAATATCTCGTTTTAAGAAGCATTTGAACTCTATTGCTTCGATACGTAGACATCTGCAAACACTATTTCCTAGCGAGGAAGAGTCGCATTCACATTCATTTCAAGTGTAGACGAGGAATACATAACACTTCGCAAATCATATTGTATCTTACCATGACACATAGAAATGAGATGCAATATCGCGTTTTAAGAATCATAAGAACTCTATTGCTACGATACGTAGACATCTGCAAACGCGATTTCCTTGCAAGGAAGTGTCGCATTTACATTCATCTGAATCGTAGACGAGGAATGCATAACACTTCGCAATGAATATTATATCTTGTCATGAAACATAGATATGAGATGCAATATCTCGTTTTAAGAAACATCAGAAATCCATTGCTAAGATGCGTAGACACCTGCAAACGCTATTTCCCTGCAAGAAAGTGTCGCATTTACATTCATTTGAAGTGTAGACGACGGATACATAACACTTCGCAAATCATATTATACCTTACCACGAAACATAAAAATGAGATGCGATATCGCGTTTTAAGAATCATAAGAACTCTGTTGCAACGATACGTAGACATCTGCAAACGCTATTTCCTTGCAAGGAAGTGTCGCATTTGCATCCATTTGATGTGTAGACGATGAATACATAACACTTCGCAAAACATATTATATCTTACCATGAAACATAGAAATGAGATGCGATATCGCGTTTTAAGTATCATAAGGACTCTACTGCTACGATACGTAGACATCTGCAATCGCTATTTCCTTGCAAAGAAGTGTCGCATTTACATTCATTTGAAGTGTAGACGAGGAATACATAACACTCCGCAAATCATATTATATCTTACCATGAAACATAGAAATGTGATGCGATATCGCGTTTTAAGAATCATAAGAACTCTACTGCTACGATACGCAGACATCTGCAAACGCTATTTCCTAGCGAGGAAGTCACATTCACATTCATTTGAAGTGTAGACGAGGAATACATAACACTTCGCAAATCATGTTTTATCTTACCATGAAACATAGAAATGAGATGCGATATCGCTTTTTAAGAATGATATGAACTCTATTGCTACGATACGTAGACATGTGCAATCGCTACTACCTTGCAAGGAAGTGTCGCATTTACTTTCATTTGAATCGTAGACGAGGAATACATGGCACTTCGCAATGAATATTATATCTTATCATGAAACATAGATATGAGATGCAATATCTCGTTTTAAGAAGCATTTGAACTCTATTGCTTCGATACGTAGACATCTGCTAACGCTATTTCCATGCAGGGAAGTGTCGCATTTACATTCATTTGAAGTGTAGACGAGGAATACATGATACTTCGCAAATCATATTATATCTTACCATGAAACATAGGAATGAGATGTGACATCGCGTTTTAAGAAGCATTTGAACTCTATTGCTTCGATACGTAGACATCTGCAAACGCTATTTCCTTGCAAGGAAGTGTCGCATTTACATTCATTTGATGTGTAGACGAGGAATACATGACACTTCGCAAATCATATTATATCTTATCATGAAACATAGAAATGAGATGCGATATCGCGCTTTAAGAAGCATTAGAACTCTACTGCTACGATACGCAGACATCTGCAAACGCTATTTCCTAGCGAGGAAGTGTCGCATTCACATTCATTTGAAGTGTAGACGAGGAATACATAACACTTCGCAAATCATATTGTATCTTACCATGACACATAAAAATGAGATGCGATATCGCGTTTTAAGAATCATAAGAACTCTATTGCTACGATACGTAGACATCTGCAAACGCTATTTCCTTGCAAGGAAGTGTCGCATTTACATTCATCTGAATCGTAGACGAGGAATGCATAACACTTCGCAATGAATATTATATCTTGTCATGAAACATAGATATGAGGTGCAATATCTCGTTTTAAGAAGCATCAGAAATCCATTGCTAAGATACGTAGACATCTGCAAACGCTATTTCCCTGCAAGAAAGTGTCGCATTTACATTCATTTGAAGTGTAGACGACGGATACATAACACTTCGCAAATCATGTTTTATCTTACCATGAAACATAGAAATGAGATGCGATATCGCTTTTTAAGAATGATATGAACTCTATTGCTACGATACGTAGACATGTGCAGTCGCTACTACCTTGCAAGGAAGTGTCGCATTTACTTTCATTTGAATCGTAGACGAGGAATACATGACACTTCGCAATGAATATTATATCTTATCATGAAACATAGATATGAGATGCAATATCGCGTTTTAAGAATCATAAGAACTCTATTGCTACGACACGTAGACATCTGCAAACGCTATTTCCTTGCAAGGAAGTGTCGCATTTACATTCATTTGAAGCGTGGACGTGGAATACATGACACTTCGCATATCATATTATATCTTACCATGAAACATAGAAATGTGATGCAATATAGCGTTCTAAGAATCATAAGAACTCTATTTCTACGATACGTAGACATCTGCAAACGCTATTTCCTTGCAAGGAAGTGTCGCATTTACATTCATTTGAATCGTACACGAGGAATGCATAACACTTCGCAATGAATATTATATCTTATCATGAAACATAGATATGAGATGCAATATCTCGTTTTAAGAAGCATTAGAACTCTATTGCTACGATACGTAGACATCTGCAAACGCTATTTGCTTGCAAGGAAGTGTCACATTTACATTCATTTGATGTGTAGACGAGGAATACATAACACTTCGCAAATCATATTGTATCTTACCATGAAACATAGAAATGAGATGCGATATCGCGTCTTAAGAATCATAAGAACTCTATTGCAACGATACGTAGACATCTGCAAACGCTATTTCCTTGCAAAGAAGTGTCGCATTTACATTCATTTGAAGTGTAGACGAGGAATACAAAACACTTCGCAAATCATATTATATCTTACCATGAAACATAGAAATGAGATGCGATATCGCGTTTTAAGAAGCATCAAAAATCCATTGCTACGATACGTAGACATCTGCAAACGCTATTTCCTAGCGAGGAAGTGTCACATTCACATTCATTTGAAGTGTAGACGAGGAATACATAACACTTCGCAAATCATATTATATCTTACCATGAAACATAGAAATGAGATGCGATATCGCGTTTTAAGAAGCATTAGAACTCTATTGCTACGATACGTAGACATCTGCAAATGCTATTTCCTTGCAAGGAAGTGTCGCATTTACATTCATTTGAATCGTAGACGAGGAATGCATAACACTTCGCAATGAATATTATATCTAATCATGAAACATATATATGAGATGCAATATCTCGTTTTAAGAAGCATTTGAACTCTATTGCTTCGATACGTAGACATCTGCAAACACTATTTCCTAGCGAGGAAGTGTCGCATTCACATTCATTTCAAGTGTAGACGAGGAATACATAACACTTCGCAAATCATATTGTATCGTACCATGACACATAGAAATGAGATGCAATATCGCGTTTTAAGAATCATAAGAACTCTATTGCTACGATACGTAGACATCTGCAAACGCGATTTCCTTGCAAGGAAGTGTCGCATTTACATTCATCTGAATCGTAGACGAGGAATGCATAACACTTCGCAATGAATATTATATCTTGTCATGAAACATAGATATGAGATGCAATATCTCGTTTTAAGAAACATCAGAAATCCATTGCTAAGATGCGTAGACACCTGCAAACGCTATTTCCCTGCAAGAAAGTGTCGCATTTACATTCATTTGAAGTGTAGACGACGGATACATAACACTTCGCAAATCATATTATACCTTACCACGAAACATAAAAATGAGATGCGATATCGCGTTTTAAGAATCATAAGAACTCTATTGCAACGATACGTAGACATCTGCAAACGCTATTTCCTTGCAAGGAAGTGTCGCATTTACATCCATTTGATGTGTAGACGAGGAATACATAACACTTCGCAAATCATATTATATCTTACCATGAAACATAGAAATGAGATGCGATATCGCGTTTTAAGAAGCATTAGAACTCAACTTGCTACGATACGTAGACATCTGCAAACGCTATTTCCTAGCGAGGATGTGTCGCATTTGCATTCATTTGAATTGTAGACGAGGAATACATAACACTCCGCAAATCATATTATATCTTACCATGAAACATAGAAATGAGATGCGATATCGCGTTTTAAGTATCATAAGGACTCTACTGCTACGATACGTAGACATCTGCAATCGCTATTTCCTTGCAAAGAAGTGTCGCATTTACATTCATTTGAAGTGTAGACGAGGAATACATAACACTCCGCAAATCATATTATATCTTACCATGAAACATAGAAATGTGATGCGATATCGCGTTTTAAGAATCATAAGAACTCTACTGCTACGATACGCAGACATCTGCAAACGCTATTTCCTAGCGAGGAAGTCACATTCACATTCATTTGAAGTGTAGACGAGGAATACATAACACTTCGCAAATCATGTTTTATCTTACCATGAAACATAGAAATGAGATGCGATATCGCTTTTTAAGAATGATATGAACTCTATTGCTACGATACGTAGACATGTGCAATCGCTACTACCTTGCAAGGAAGTGTCGCATTTACTTTCATTTGAATCGTAGACGAGGAATACATGACACTTCGCAATGAATATTATATCTTATCATGAAACATAGATATGAGATGCAATATCTCGTTTTAAGAAGCATTTGAACTCTATTGCTTCGATACGTAGACATCTGCTAACGCTATTTCCATGCAGGGAAGTGTCGCATTTACATTCATTTGAAGTGTAGACGAGGAATACATGACACTTCGCAAATCATATTATATCTTATCATGAAACATAGAAATGAGATGCGATATCGCGCTTTAAGAAGCATTAGAACTCTACTGCTACGATACGCAGACATCTGCAAACGCTATTTCCTTGCAAGGAAGTGTCGCATTTACATTCATTTGATGTGTAGACGAGGAATACATGACACTTCGCAAATCATATTATATCTTATCATGAAACATAGAAATGAGATGCGATATCGCGCTTTAAGAAGCATTAGAACTCTACTGCTACGATACGCAGACATCTGCAAACGCTATTTCCTAGCGAGGAAGTGTCACATTCACATTCATTTGAAGTGTAGACGAGGAATACATAACACTTCGCAAATCATATTATATCTTACCATGAAACATAGAAATGAGATGCGATATCGCGTTTTAAGAAGCATTAGAACTCTATTGCTACGATACGTAGACATCTGCAAATGCTATTTCCTTGCAAGGAAGTGTCGCATTTACATTCATTTGAATCGTAAACGAGGAATGCTTAACACTTCGCAATGAATATTATATCTTATCATGAAACATATATATGAGATGCAATATCTCGTTTTAAGAAGCATTTGAACTCTATTGCTTCGATACGTAGACATCTGCAAACACTATTTCCTAGCGAGGAAGTGTCGCATTCACATTCATTTGAAGTGTAGACGAGGAATACATAACACTTCGCAAATCATATTGTATCTTACCATGACACATAGAAATGAGATGCGATATCGCGTTTTAAGAATCATAAGAACTCTATTGCTACGATACGTAGACATCTGCAAACGCTATTTCCTTGCAAGGAAGTGTCGCATTTACATTCATCTGAATCGTAGACGAGGAATGCATAACACTTCGCAATGAATATTATATCTTGTCATGAAACATAGATATGAGGTGCAATATCTCGTTTTAAGAAGCATCAGAAATCCATTGCTAAGATACGTAGACATCTGCAAACGCTATTTCCCTGCAAGAAAGTGTCGCATTTACATTCATTTGAAGTGTAGACGACGGATACATAACACTTCGCAAATCATGTTTTATCTTACCATGAAACATAGAAATGAGATGCGATATCGCTTTTTAAGAATGATATGAACTCTATTGCTACGATACGTAGACATGTGCAGTCGCTACTACCTTGCAAGGAAGTGTCGCATTTACTTTCATTTGAATCGTAGACGAGGAATACATGACACTTCGCAATGAATATTATATCTTATCATGAAACATAGATATGAGATGCAATATCGCGTTTTAAGAATCATAAGAACTCTATTGCTACGATACGTAGACATCTGCAAACGCTATTTCCTTGCAAGGAAGTGTCGCATTTACATTCATTTGAAGCGTGGACGTGGAATACATGACACTTCGCATATCATATTATATCTTACCATGAAACATAGAAATGAGATGCGATATCGCGTTTTAAGAAGCATCAGAAATCCATTGCTACGATACGTAGACATCTGCAAACGCTATTTCCTTGCAAGAAAGTGTCGCATTTACATTCATTTGAAGTGTAGACGAGGAATACATAACACTTCCCAAATCATATTATACCTTACCATGAAACATAGAAATGAGATGCGATATCGCGTTTTAAGAAGCATTAGAACTCTACTGCTACGATACGCAGACATCTGCAAAGGCTATTTCCTAGCGAGGAAGTGTCACATTCACATTCATTTGAAGTGTAGACGAGGAATACATAACACTTCGCAAATCATATTATATCTTACCATGAAACGTAAAAATGAGATGCAATATAGCGTTCTAAGAATCATAAGAACTCTATTGCTACGATACGTACACATCTGCAAACGCTATTTCCTTGCAAGGAAGTGTCGCATTTACATTCATTTGAATCGTAGACGAGGAATGCATAACACTTCGCAAATCATATTATATCTTACCATGAAACATAGAAATGAGATGCGATATCGCGTTTTAAGAAGCATTAGAACTCTGTTGCTACGATACGTAGACATCTGCAAACGCTATTTCCTTGCAAGGAAGTGTCGCATTTACTTTCATTTGAATCGTAGACGAGGCATACATGACACTTCGCAAATCATATTATATCTTACCATGAAACGTAAAAATGAGATGCAATATAGCGTTCTAAGAATCATAAGAACTCTATTTCTACGATACGTAGACATCTGCAAACGCTATTTCCTTGCAAGGAAGTGTCGCATTTACATTCATTTGAATCGTACACGAGGAATGCATAACACTTCGCAATGAATATTATATCTTATCATGAAACATAGATATGAGATGCAATATCTCGTTTTAAGAAGCATTAGAACTCTATTGCTACGATACGTAGACATCTGCAAACGCTATTTGCTTGCAAGGAAGTGTCGCATTTACATTCATTTGATGTGTAGACGAGGAATACATAACACTTCGCAAATCATATTGTATCTTACCATGAAACATAGAAATGAGATGCGATATCGCGTCTTAAGAATCATAAGAACTCTATTGCAACGATACGTAGACATCTGCAAACGCTATTTCCTTGCAAGGAAGTGTCGCATTTACATCCATTTGATGTGTAGACGAGGAATACATAACACTTCGCAAATCATATTATATCTTACCATGAAACATAGAAATGAGATGCGATATCGCGTTTTAAGAAGCATTAGAACTCAACTTGCTACGATACGTAGACATCTGCAAACGCTATTTCCTAGCGAGGATGTGTCGCATTTGCATTCATTTGAATTGTAGACGAGGAATACATAACACTCCGCAAATCATATTATATCTTACCATGAAACATAGAAATGAGATGCGATATCGCGTTTTAAGTATCATAAGGACTCTACTGCTACGATACGTAGACATCTGCAATCGCTATTTCCTTGCAAAGAAGTGTCGCATTTACATTCATTTGAAGTGTAGACGAGGAATACATAACACTCCGCAAATCATATTATATCTTACCATGAAACATAGAAATGTGATGCGATATCGCGTTTTAAGAATCATAAGAACTCTACTGCTACGATACGCAGACATCTGCAAACGCTATTTCCTAGCGAGGAAGTCACATTCACATTCATTTGAAGTGTAGACGAGGAATACATAACACTTCGCAAATCATGTTTTATCTTACCATGAAACATAGAAATGAGATGCGATATCGCTTTTTAGGAATGATATGAACTCTATTGCTACGATACGTAGACATGTGCAATCGCTACTACCTTGCAAGGAAGTGTCGCATTTACTTTCATTTGAATCGTAGACGAGGAATACATGACACTTCGCAATGAATATTATATCTTATCATGAAACATAGATATGAGATGCAATATCTCGTTTTAAGAAGCATTTGAACTCTATTGCTTCGATACGTAGACATCTGCTAACGCTATTTCCATGCAGGGAAGTGTCGCATTTACATTCATTTGAAGTGTAGACGAGGAATACATGACACTTCGCAAATCATATTATATCTTATCATGAAACATAGAAATGAGATGCGATATCGCGCTTTAAGAAGCATTAGAACTCTACTGCTACGATACGCAGACATCTGCAAACGCTATTTCCTTGCAAGGAAGTGTCGCATTTACATTCATTTGATGTGTAGACGAGGAATACATGACACTTCGCAAATCATATTATATCTTATCATGAAACATAGAAATGAGATGCGATATCGCGCTTTAAGAGGCATTAGAACTCTACTGCTACGATACGCAGACACCTGCAAACGCTATTTCCTAGCGAGGAAGTGTCACATTCACATTCATCTGAATCGTAGACGAGGAATGCATAACACTTCGCAATGAATATTATATCTTGTCATGAAACATAGATATGAGATGCAATATCTCGTTTTAAGAAGCATCAGAAATCCATTGCTAAGATACGTAGACATCTGCAAACGCTATTTCCCTGCAAGAAAGTGTCGCATTTACATTCATTTGAAGTGTAGACGACGGATACATAACACTTCGCAAATCATATTATACCTTACCACGAAACATAGAAATGAGATGCGATATCGCGTTATAAGTATCATAAGAACTCTATTGCAACGATACGTAGACATCTGCAAACGCTATTTCCTTGCAAGGAAGTGTCGCATTTACATTCACTTGATGTGTAGACGAGGAATACATAACACTTCGCAAATCATATTATATCTTACCATGAAACATAGAAATGAGATGCGATATCGCGTTTTAAGAAGCATTAGAACTCAACTTGCTACGATACGTAGACATCTGCAAACGCTATTTCCTTGCAAGGAAGTGTCGCATTTACATTCATTTGAATCGTACACGAGGAATGCATAACACTTCGCAATGAATATTATATCTTATCATGAAACATAGATATGAGATGCAATATCTCGTTTTAAGAAGCATTAGAACTCTATTGCTACGATACGTAGACATCTGCAAACGCTATTTCCTTGCAAGGAAGTGTCGCATTTACATTCATTTGATGTGTAGACGAGGAATACATAACACTTCGCAAATCATATTGTATCTTACCATGAAACATAGAAATGAGATGCGATATCGCGTCTTAAGAATCATAAGAACTCTATTGCAACGATACGTAGACATCTGCAAACGCTATTTCCTTGCAAAGAAGTGTCGCATTTACATTCATTTGAAGTGTAGACGAGGAATACAAAACACTTCGCAAATCATTTTATATCTTACCATGAAACATAGAAATGAGATGCGATATCGCGTTTTAAGAAGCTTCAAAAATCCATTGCTACGATACGTAGACATCTGCAAACGTTATTTCCTTGCAAGAAAGTGTCGCATTTACATTCATTTGAAGTGTAGACGACGGATACATAACACTTCGCAAATCATATTATACTTTACCATGAAACATAGAAATGAGATGCGATATCGCTTTTTAAGAAACATAAGAACTTTATTGCTACGATACGTAGACATCTGCAAACGCTATTTCCTTGCAAAGAAGTGTCGCATTTACATTCATTTGAAGTGTATCCGAGGAATACATAACACTTCGCAAATCGTATTATATCTTACCATGAAACATAGAAATGAGATGCGATATCGCGTTTTAAGAAGCATTAGAACTCTATTGCTACGATACGTAGACATCTGCAAACGCTATTTCCTTGCAAGGAAGTGTCGCATTTACTTTCATTTGAATCGTAGACGAGGCATACATGACACTTCGCAAATCATATTATATCTTACCATGAAACGCAAAAATGAGATGCAATATAGCGTTCTAAGAATCATAAGAACTCTATTGCTACGATACGTAGACATCTGCAAACGCTATTTCCTTGCATGGAAGTGTCGCATTTACATTCATTTGAATCGTACACGAGGAATGCATAACACTTCGCAATGAATATTATATCTTATCATGAAACATAGATATGAGATGCAATATCTCGTTTTAAGAAGCATTAGAACTCTATTGCTACGATACGTAGACATCTGCAAACGCTATTTCCTTGCAAGGAAGTGTCGCATTTACATTCATTTGATGTGTAGACGAGAAATACATAACACTTCGCAAATCATATTGTATCTTACCATGAAACATAGAAATGAGATGCGATATCGCGTCTTAAGAATCATAAGAACTCTATTGCAACGATACGTAGGCATCTGCAAACGCTATTTCCTTGCAAAGAAGTGTCGCATTTACATTCATTTGAAGTGTAGACGAGGAATACAAAACACTTCGCAAATCATATTATATCTTACCATGAAACATAGAAATGAGATGCGATATCGCGTTTTAAGAAGCATCAAAAATCCATTGCTACGATACGTAGACATCTGCAAACGCTATTTCCTTGCAAGAAAGTGTCGCATTTACATTCACTTGATGTGTAGACGAGGAATACATAACACTTCGCAAATCATATTATATCTTACCATGAAACATAGAAATGAGATGCGATATCGCGTTTTAAGAAGCATTAGAACTCAACTTGCTACGATACGTAGACATCTGCAAACGCTATTTCCTTGCAAGGAAGTGTCGCATTTACATTCATTTGAAGTGTAGACGACGGATACATAACAGTTCGCAAATCATATTATACCTTACCATGAAGCATAGAAATGAGATGCGATATCACGTTTTAAGAATCATAAGAACTCTATTGCTACGATACGTAGACAACTGCAAACGCTATTTCCTTGCAAGGAAGTGTCGCATTTACATTCATTTGAATCGTAGACGAGGAATGCATAACACTTCGCAATGAATATTATATCTTATCATGGAACATAGATATGAGATGCAATATCTCGTTTTAAGAAGCATTAGAAATCTATTGCTACGATACGTAGATATCTGCAAACGCTATTTCCTTGCAAGGAAGTGTCTCATTTACATTCATTTGATGTGTAGACGAAGAATACATAACACTTCGCAAATCATATTATATCTTACCATGAAACATAGAAATGAGATGCGATATCGCGTTTTAAGAATCATAAGAACTCTACTGCTACGATACGTAGACATCTGCAAACGCTATTTCCTTGCAAGGAAGTGTCGCATTTACATTCATTTGAAGTGTAGACGACGGATACATAACAGTTCGCAAATCATATTATACCTTACCATGAAGCATAGAAATGAGATGCGATATCGCGTTTTAAGAAGCATCAGAAATCCATTGCTACGATACGTAGACATCTGCAAACGCTATTTCCTTGCAAGAAAGTGTCGCATTTACATTCATTTGAAGTGTAGACGAGGAATACATAACACTTCCCAAATCATATTATACCTTACCATGAAACATAGAAATGAGATGCGATATCGCGTTTTAAGAAGCATTAGAACTCTACTGCTACGATACGCAGACATCTGCAAACGCTATTTCCTAGCGAGGAAGTGTCACATTCACATTCATTTGAAGTGTAGACGAGGAATACATAACACTTCGCAAATCATATTATATCTTACCATGAAACGTAAAAATGAGATGCAATATAGCGTTCTAAGAATCATAAGAACTCTATTGCTACGATACGTACACATCTGCAAACGCTATTTCCTTGCAAGGAAGTGTCGCATTTACATTCATTTGAATCGTAGACGAGGAATGCATAACACTTCGCAAATCATATTATATCTTACCATGAAGCATAGAAATGAGATGCGATATCGCGTTTTAAGAAGCATTAGAAATCTGTTGCTACGATACGTAGACATCTGCAAACGCTATTTCCTTGCAAGGAAGTGTCGCATTTACTTTCATTTGAATCGTAGACGAGGCATACATGACACTTCGCAAATCATATTATATCTTACCATGAAACGTAAAAATGAGATGCAATATAGCGTTCTAAGAATCATAAGAACTCTATTGCTACGATACGTAGACATCTGCAAACGCTATTTCCTTGCAAGGAAGTGTCGCATTTACATTCATTTGAATCGTACACGAGGAATGCATAACACTTCGCAATGAATATTATATCTTATCATGAAACATAGATATGAGATGCAATATCTCGTTTTAAGAAGCATTAGAACTCTATTGCTACGATACGTAGACATCTGCAAACGCTATTTCCTTGCAAGGAAGTGTCGCATTTACATTCATTTGATGTGTAGACGAGGAATACATAACACTTCGCAAATCATATTATACTTTACCATGAAACATAGAAATGAGATGCGATATCGCTTTCTAAGAATCATAAGAACTTTATTGCTACGATACGTAGACATCTGCAAACGCTATTTCCTTGCAAGGAAGTGTCTCATTTACATTCATTTGATGTGTAGACGAAGAATACATAACACTTCGCAAATCATATTATATCTTACCATGAAACATAGAAATGAGATGCGATATCGCGTTTTAAGAATCATAAGAACTCTACTGCTACGATACGTAGACATCTGCAATCGCTATTTCCTTGCAAAGAAGTGTCGCATTTACATTCATTTGAAGTGTAGCCGAGGAATACATAACACTTCGCAAATCGTATTATATCTTACCATGAAACATAGAAATGAGATGCGATATCGCGTTTTAAGAAGCATTAGAACTCTATTGCTACGATACGTAGACATCTGCAAACGCTATTTCCTTGCAAGGAAGTGTCGCATTTACATTCATTTGAAGTGTAGACGACGGATACATAACAGTTCGCAAATCATATTATACCTTACCATGAAGCATAGAAATGAGATGCGATATCACGTTTTAAGAATCATAAGAACTCTATTGCTACGATACGTAGACATCTGCAAACGCTATTTCCTTGCAAGGAAGTGTCGCATTTACTTTCATTTGAATCGTAGACGAGGCATACATGACACTTCGCAAATCATATTATATCTTACCATGAAACGTAAAAATGAGATGCAATATAGCGTTCTAAGAATCATAAGAACTCTATTGCTACGATACGTAGACATCTGCAAACGCTATTTCCTTGCAAGGAAGTGTCGCATTTACATTCATTTGAATCGTACACGAGGAATGCATAACACTTCGCAATGAATATTATATCTTATCATGAAACATAGATATGAGATGCAATATCTCGTTTTAAGAAGCATTAGAACTCTATTGCTACGATACGTAGACATCTGCAAACGCTATTTCCTTGCAAGGAAGTGTCGCATTTACATTCATTTGATGTGTAGACGAGGAATACATAACACTTCGCAAATCATATTATACTTTACCATGAAACATAGAAATGAGATGCGATATCGCTTTCTAAGAATCATAAGAACTTTATTGCTACGATACGTAGACATCTGCAAACGCTATTTCCTTGCAAGGAAGTGTCTCATTTACATTCATTTGATGTGTAGACGAAGAATACATAACACTTCGCAAATCATATTATATCTTACCATGAAACATAGAAATGAGATGCGATATCGCGTTTTAAGAATCATAAGAACTCTACTGCTACGATACGTAGACATCTGCAATCGCTATTTCCTTGCAAAGAAGTGTCGCATTTACATTCATTTGAAGTGTAGCCGAGGAATACATAACACTTCGCAAATCGTATTATATCTTACCATGAAACATAGAAATGAGATGCGATATCGCGTTTTAAGAAGCATTAGAACTCTATTGCTACGATACGTAGACATCTGCAAACGCTATTTCCTTGCAAGGAAGTGTCGCATTTACATTCATTTGAAGTGTAGACGACGGATACATAACAGTTCGCAAATCATATTATACCTTACCATGAAGCATAGAAATGAGATGCGATATCACGTTTTAAGAATCATAAGAACTCTATTGCCACGATACGTAGACATCTGCAAACGCTATTTCCTTGCAAGGAAGTGTCGCATTTACATTCATTTGAATCGTAGACGAGGAATGCATAACACTTCGCAATGAATATTATATCTTATCATGGAACATAGGTATGAGATGCAATATCTCGTTTTAAGAAGCATTAGAAATCTATTGCTACGATACGTAGACATCTGCAAACGCTATTTCCTTGCAAGGAAGTGTCTCATTTACATTCATTTGATGTGTAGACGAAGAATACATAACACTTCGCAAATCATATTATATCTTACCATGAAACATAGAAATGAGATGCGATATCGCGTTTTAAGAATCATAAGAACTCTACTGCTACGATACGTGGACACCTGCAAACGCTATTTCCTTGCAAGGAAGTGTCGCATTTACATTCATTTGAAGTGTAGACGACGGATACATAACAGTTCGCAAATCATATTATACCTTACTATGAAGCATAGAAATGAGATGCGATATCGCGTTTTAAGAAGCATTAGAACTCTATTGCTACGATACGTAGACATCTGCAAACGCTATTTCCTTGCAAGGAAGTGTCGTATTTACAATCATTTGAATCGTAGACGAGGAATGCATAACGCTTCGCAATGAATATTATATCTTATCATGGAACATAGATATGAGATGCAATATCTCGTTTTAAGAAGCATTAGAACTCTATTGCTACGATACGTAGACATCTGCAAACGCTATTTCCTTGCAAGGAAGTGTCTCATTTACATTCATTTGATGTGTAGACGAAGAATACATAACACTTCGCAAATCATATTATATCTTACCATGAAACATAGAAATGAGATGCGATATCGCGTTTTAAGAATCATAAGAACTCTACTGCTACGATACGTAGACATCTGCAATCGCCATTTCCTTGCAAGGAAGTGTCGCATTTACGTTCATTTGAATCGTAGACGAGGAATGCATAACACTTCGCAATGAATATTATATCTTATCATGAAGTATAGATATGAGATGCAATATCTCGTTTTAAGAAGCATTTGAACTCTATTGCTTCGATACGTAGACATCTGCAAACGCTATATCCTTGCAAGGAAGTGTCGCATTTACATTCATTTGAAGTGTAGACGACGGATACGTAACAGTTCGCAAATCATATTATACCTTACCATGAAGCATAGGAATGAGATGCGATATCGCGTTTTAAGAATCATAAGAACTATATTGCTACGATACGTAGACATCTGCAAACGCTATTTCCTTGCAAGGAAGTGTCGCATTTACATTCATTTGAATCGTAGACGAGGAATGCATAACACTTCGCAATGAATATTATATCTTATCATGAAACATAGATATGAGATGCAATATCTCGTCTTAAGAAGCATTTGAACTCTATTGCTTCGATACGTAGACATCTGCAAACGCTGTTCCCTAGCGAGGAAGTGTCGCATTCGCATTCATTTGAAGTGTCGACGAGGAATACATAACACTTCGCAAATCATATTGTATCTTACCATGAAACATAGAAATGAGATGCGATATCGCGTTTTAAGAAGCATTAGAACTCTACTGCTACGATACGCAGACATCTGCAAACGCTATTTCCTAGCGAGGAAGTGTCACATTCACATTCATTTGAAGTGTAGTCGAGGAATACATAACACTTCGCAAATCATATTATATCTTACCATGAAACATAGAAATGAGATGCGATATCGCGTTTTAAGAAGCATTAGAACTCTATTGCTACGATACGTAGACATCTGCAAACGCTATTTCCTTGCAAGGATGTGTCGCATTTACATTCATTTGAAGTGTAGACGACGGATACATAACAGTTCGCAAATCATATTATACCTTACCATGAAGCATAGAAATGAGATGCGATATCACGTTTTAAGAATCTTAAGAACTCTATTGCTACGATACGTAGACATCTGCAAACGCTATTTCCTTGCAAGGAAGTGTCGCATTTACATTCATTTGAATCGTAGACGAGGAATGCATAACACTTCGCAATGAATATTATATCTTATCATGAAACATAGATATGAGATGCAATATCTCGTTTTAAGAAGCATTAGAACTCTATTGCTTCGATACGTAGACATCTGCAAACGCTATTTCCTTGCAAGGAAGTGTCGCATTTACATTCATTTGAAGTGTAGACGAGGAATACATAACACTCCGCAAATCATATTATATCTTACCATGAAACATAGAAATGAGATGCAATATCGCGTTTTAAGAATCATAAGAACTCTATTGCAACGATACGTAGTCATCTGCAAACGCTATTTCCTTGCAAAGAAGTGTCGCATTTACATTCATTTGAAGTGTAGACGAGGAATACATAACACTTCGCAAATCATATTATATCTTACCATGAAACATAGAAATGACATGCGATATCGCGTTTTAAGAAGCATCAGAAATCCATTGCTACGATACGTAGACATCTGCAAACGCTATTTCCTTGCAAGAAAGTGTCGCATTTACATTCATTTGAAGTGTAGACGAGGAATACAAAACACTCCGCAAATCATATTATATCTTACCATGAAAGATAGAAATGAGATGCGATATCGCGTTTTAAGAAGCATCAGAAATCCATTGCTACGATACGTAGACATCTGCAAACGCTATTTCCTTGCAAGAAAGTGTCGTATTTACATTCATTTGAAGTGTAGACGAGGAATACATAACACTTCGCAAATCATATTATACCTTACCATGAAACATAGAAATGAGATGCGATATCGCGTCTTAAGAAGCATTAAAACCCTACTGCTTCGATACGTAGACATCTGCAAACGCTATTTCCTTGCAAGGATGTGTCGCATTTACATTCATTTGAAGTGTAGACGACGGATACATAACAGTTCGCAAATCATATTATACCTTACCATGAAGCATAGAAATGAGATGCGATATCACGTTTTAAGAATCATAAGAACTCTATTGCTACGATACGTAGACATCTGCAAACGCTATTTCCTTGCAAGGAAGTGTCGCATTTACATTCATTTGAATCGTAGACGAGGAATGCATAACACTTCGCAATGAATATTATATCTTATCATGAAACATAGATATGAGATGCAATATCTCGTTTTAAGAAGCATTAGAACTCTATTGCTTCGATACGTAGACATCTGCAAACGCTATTTCCTTGCAAGGAAGTTTCGCATTTACATTCATTTGAAGTGTAGACGAGGAATACATAACACTCCGCAAATCATATTATATCTTACCATGAAACATAGAAATGAGATGCAATATCGCGTTTTAAGAATCATAAGAACTCTATTGCAACGATACGTAGTCATCTGCAAACGCTATTTCCTTGCAAAGAAGTGTCGCATTTACATTCATTTGAAGTGTAGACGAGGAATACATAACACTTCGCAAATCATATTATATCTTACCATGAAACATAGAAATGACATGCGATATCGCGTTTTAAGAAGCATCAGAAATCCATTGCTACGATACGTAGACATCTGCAAACGCTATTTCCTTGCAAGAAAGTGTCGCATTTACATTCATTTGAAGTGTAGACGAGGAATACATAACACTCCGCAAATCATATTATATCTTACCATGAAAGATAGAAATGAGATGCGATATCGCGTTTTAAGAAGCATCAGAAATCCATTGCTACGATACGTAGACATCTGCAAACGCTATTTCCTTGCAAGAAAGTGTCGTATTTACATTCATTTGAAGTGTAGACGAGGAATACATAACACTTCGCAAATCATATTATACCTTACCATGAAACATAGAAATGAGATGCGATATCGCGTCTTAAGAAGCATTAAAACCCTACTGCTTCGATACGTAGACATCTGCAAACGCTATTTCCTTGCAAAGAAGTGTCGCATTTACATTCATTAGAAGTGTAGACGAGGAATACATAACACTCCGCAAATCATATTATATCTTACCATGAAACATAGAAATGACATGCGACATCGCGTTCTAAGATGCATTAGATCAATACTGCTACGATAGGTAGACATTTGCAAACGCTATTTCCTTGCAAGGAAGTGTCGCATTTACATTCATTTGAAGTGTAGCCGAGGAATACATAACACTTCGCAAATCGTATTATATCTTACCATGAAACATAGAAATGAGATGCGATATCGCGTTTTAAGAAGCATTAGAACTCTATTGCTACGATCCGTAGACATCTGCAAACGCTATTTCCTTGCAAGGAAGTGTCGCATTTACATTCATTTGAAGTGTAGACGAGGAATACATAACACTCCGCAAATCATATTATATCTTACCATGAAACATAGAAATGTGATGCGATATCGCGTTTTAAGAATCATAAGAACTATATTGCTAAGATACGTAGACATCTGCAAACGCTAGTTCCTTGCGAGAAAGTGTCCCATTTACATTCATTTGAAGTGTAGACGAGGAATACATAACACTCCGCAAATCATATTATATCTTACCAGGAAACATAGAAATGAGATGCGATATCGCGTTTTATGAAGCATTAGAACTCTACTGCTACGATACGTAGACATCTGCAATCGCTATTTCCTTGCAAAGAAGTGTCGCATTTACATTCATTTGAAGTGTAGCCGAGGAATACGTAACACTTCGCAAATCGTATTATATCTTATCATGAAATATAGATATGAGTTGCAATATCTCGTTTTAAGAAGCATTTGAACTCTATTGCTACGATACGTAGACATCTGCAAACGCTATTTCCTTGGAAGGAAGTGTCGCATTTACATTCATTTGAATCGTACACGAGGAATGCATAACACTTCGCAATGAATATTATATCTTATCATGAAACATAGATATGAGATGCAATATCTCGTTTTAAGAAGCATTAGAACTCTATTGCTACGATACGTAGACATCTTCAAACGCTATTTCCTTGCAAGGAAGTGTCGCATTTACATTCATTTGATGTGTAGACGAGGAATACATAACACTTCGCAAATCATATTGTATCTTACCATGAAACATAGAAATGAGATGCGATATCGCGTCTTAAGAATCATAAGAACTCTATTGCAACGATACGTAGACATCTGCCGACGCTATTTCCTTGCAAAGAAGTGTCGCAATTACATTCATTTGAAGTGTAGACGAGGAATACAAAACACTTCGCAAATCATATTATATCTTACCATGAAACATAGAAATGAGATGCGATATCGCGTTTTAAGAAGCATCAAAAATCCATTGCTACGATACGTAGATATCTGCAAACGCTATTTCCTTGCAAGAAAGTGTCGCATTTACATTCATTTGAAGTGTAGACGACGGATACATAACACTTCGCAAATCATATTATACTTTACCATGAATCATAGAAATGAGATGCGATATCGCTTTTTAAGAATCATAAGAACTCTATTGCTACGATACGTAGACATCTGCAAACGCTATTTCCTTGCAAGGAAGTGTCTCATTTACATTCATTTGATGTGTAGACGAAGAATACATAACACTTCGCAAATCATATTATATCTTACCATGAAACATAGAAATGAGATGCGATATCGCGTTTTAAGAATCATAAGAACTCTACTGCTACTATACGTAGACATCTGCAATCGCTATTTCCTTGCAAAGAAGTGTCGCATTTACATTCATTTGAAGTGTAGCCGAGGAATACATAACACTTCGCAAATCGTAATATATCTTACCATGAAACATAGAATTGAGATGCGATATCGCGTTTTAAGAAGCCTTAGAACTCTATTGCTACGATACGTAGACATCTGCAAACGCTATTTCCTTGCAAGGAAGTGTCGCATTTACATTCATTTGAAGTGTAGACGACGGATACATAACAGTTCGCAAATCATATTATACCTTACCATGAAGCATAGAAATGAGATGCGATATCACGTTTTAAGAATCATAAGAACTCTATTGCTACGATACGTAGACATCTGCAAACGCTATTTCCTTGCAAGGAAGTGTCGCATTTACATTCATTTGAATCGTAGACGAGGAATGCATAACACTTCGCAATGAATATTATATCTTATCATGGAACATAGGTATGAGATGCAATATCTCGTTTTTAGAAGCATTAGAACTCTATTGCTACGATACGTAGACATCTGCAAACGCTATTTCCTTGCAAGGAAGTGTCTCATTTACATTCATTTGATGTGTAGACGAAGAATACATAACACTTCGCAAATCATATTATATCTTACCATGAAACATAGAAATGAGATGCGATATCGCGTTTTAAGAAGCATTAGAACTCTATTGCTACGATACGTAGACATCTGCAAACGCTATTTCCTTGCAAGGAAGTGTCGCATTTACATTCATTTGAAGTGTAGACGACGGATACATAACAGTTCGCAAATCATATTATACCTTACCATGAAGCATAGAAATGAGATGCGATATCGCGTTTTAAGAATCATAAGAACTCTATTGCTACGATACGTAGACATCTGCAAACGCTATTTCCTTGCAAGAAAGTGTCGCATTTACATTCATTTGAAGTGTAGACGACGGATACATAACACTTCGCAAATCATATTATACTTTACCATGAAACATAGAAATGAGATGCGATATCGCTTTTAAAGAATCATAAGAACTCTATTGCTACGATACGTAGACATCTGCAAACGCTATTTCCTTGCAAGGAAGTGTCTCATTTACATTCATTTGATGTGTAGACGAAGAATACATAACACTTCGCAAATCATATTATATCTTACCATGAAACATAGAAATGAGATGCGATATCGCGTTTTAAGAATCATAAGAACTCTACTGCTACGATACGTAGACATCTGCAATCGCTATTTCCTTGCAAGGAAGTGTCGCATTTACATTCATTTGAATCGTAGACGAGGAATGCATAACACTTCGCAATGAATATTATATCTTATCATGAAGTATAGATATGAGATGCAATATCTCGTTTTAAGAAGCATTTGAACTCTATTGCTTCGATACGTAGACATCTGCAAACGCTCTATCCTTGCAAGGAAGTGTCGCATTTCCATTCATTTGAAGTGTAGACGAGGAATGCATAACACTTCGCAATGAATATTATATCTTATCATGAAACATATATATGAGATGCAATATCTCGTCTTAAGAAGCATTTGAACTCTATTGCTTCGATACGTAGACATCTGCAAACGCTGTTTCCTAGCGAGGAAGTGTCGCATTCGCATTCATTTGAAGTGTCGACGAGGAATACAAAACACTTCGCAAATCATATTGTATCTTACCATGAAACATAGAAATGAGATGCGATATCGCGTTTTAAGAAGCATTAGAACTCTAATGCTACGATACGCAGACATCTGCAAACGCTATTTCCTAGCGAGGAAGTGTCACATTCACATTCATTAGAAGTGTAGACGAGGAATACATAACACTCCGCAAATCATATTATATCTTACCATGAAACATAGAAATGAGATGCGACATCGCGTTCTAAGATGCATTAGATCAATACTGCTACGATAGGTAGACATTTGCAAACGCTATTTCCTTGCAAGGAAGTGTCGCATTTACATTCATTTGAAGTGTAGCCGAGGAATACATAACACTTCGCAAATCGTATTATATCTTACCATGAAACATAGAAATGGGATGCGATATCGCGTTTTAAGAAGCATTAGAACTCTATTGCTACGATCCGTAGACATCTGCAAACGCTATTTCCTTGCAAGGAAGTGTCGCATTTACATTCATTTGAAGTGTAGACGAGGAATACATAACACTCCGCAAATCATATTATATCTTACCAGGAAACATAGAAATGAGATGCGATATCGCGTTTTATGAAGCATTAGAACTCTACTGCTACGATACGTAGACATCTGCAATCGCTATTTCCTTGCAAAGAAGTGTCGCATTTACATTCATTTGAAGTGTAGCCGAGGAATACATAACACTTCGCAAATCGTATTATATCTTACCATGAAACATAGAAATGGGATGCGATATCGCGTTTTAAGAAGCATTAGAACTCTATTGCTACGATCCGTAGACATCTGCAAACGGTATTTCCTTGCAAGGAAGTGTCGCATTTACATTCATTTGAATCGTAGACGAGGAATGCATAACACTTCGCAATGAATATTATATCTTATCATGAAATATAGATATGAGATGCAATATCTCGTTTTAAGAAGCATTTGAACTCTATTGCTACGATACGTAGACATCTGCAAACGCTATTTCCTTGCAAGGAAGTGTCGCATTTACATTCATTTGAATCGTACACGAGGAATGCATAACTCTTCGCAATGAATATTATATCTTATCATGAAACATAGATATGAGATGCAATATCTCGTTTTAAGAAGCATTAGAACTCTATTGCTACGATACGTAGACATCTGCAAACGCTATTTCCTTGCAAGGAAGTGTCGCATTTACATTCATTTGATGTGTAGACGAGGAATACATAACACTTCGCAAATCATATTGTATCTTACCATGAAATATAGAAATGAGATGCGATATCGCGTCTTAAGAATCATAAGAACTCTATTGCAACGATACGTAGACATCTGCAAACGCTATTTCCTTGCAAAGAAGTGTCGCATTTACATTCATTTGAAGTGTAGACGAGGAATACAAAACACTTCGCAAATCATATTATATCTTACCCTGAAACATAGAAATGAGATGCGATATCGCGTTTTAAGAAGCATCAAAAATCCATTGCTACGATACGTAGACATCTGCAAACGCTATTTCCTTGCAAGAAAGTGTCGCATTTACATTCGTTTGAAGTGTAGACGACGGATACATAACACTTCGCAAATCATATTATACTTTACCATGAATCATAGAAATGAGATGCGATATCGCGTTTTAAGAATCATAAGAACTCTACTGCTACTATACGTAGACATCTGCAATCGCTATTTCCTTGCAAAGAAGTGTCGCATTTACATTCATTTGAAGTGTAGCCGAGGAATACATAACACTTCGCAAATCGTAATATATCTTACCATGAAACATAGAATTGAGATGCGATATCGCGTTTTAAGAAGCCTTAGAACTCTATTGCTACGATACGTAGACATCTGCAAACGCTATTTCCTTGCAAGGAAGTGTCGCATTTACATTCATTTGAAGTGTAGACGACGGATACATAACAGTTCGCAAATCATATTATACCTTACCATGAAGCATAGAAATGAGATGCGATATCACGTTTTAAGAATCATAAGAACTCTATTGCTACGATACGTAGACATCTGCAAACGCTATTTCCTTGCAAGGAAGTGTCGCATTTACATTCGTTTGAATCGTAGACGAGGAATGCATAACACTTCGCAATGAATATTATATCTTATCATGGAACATAGATATGAGATGCAATATCTCGTTTTAGAAGCATTAGAACTCTATTGCTACGATACGTAGACATCTGCAAACGCTATTTCCTTGCAAGGAAGTGTCTCATTTACATTCATTTGATGTGTAGACGAAGGATACATAACACTTCGCAAATCATATTATATCTTACCATGAAACATAGAAATGAGATGCGATATCGCGTTTTAAGAAGCATTAGAACTCTATTGCTACGATACGTAGACATCTGCAAACGCTATTTCCTTGCAAGGAAGTGTCGCATTTACATTCATTTGAAGTGTAGACGACGGATACATAACAGTTCGCAAATCATATTATACCTTACCATGAAGCATAGAAATGAGATGCGATATCGCGTTTTAAGAATCATAAGAACTCTATTGCTACGATACGTAGACATCTGCAAACGCTATTTCCTTGCAAGAAAGTGTCGCATTTACATTCATTTGAAGTGTAGACGACGGATACATAACACTTCGCAAATCATATTATACTTTACCATGAAACATAGAAATGAGATGCGATATCGCTTTTTAAGAATCATAAGAACTCTATTGCTACGATACGTAGACATCTGCAAACGCTATTTCCTTGCAAGGAAGTGTCTCATTTACATTCATTTGATGTGTAGACGAAGAATACATAACACTTCGCAAATCATATTATATCTTACCATGAAACATAGAAATGAGATGCGATATCACGTTTTAAGAATCATAAGAACTCTACTGCTACGATACGTAGACATCTGCAATCGCTATTTCCTTGCAGGGAAGTGTCGCATTTACATTCATTTGAATCGTAGACGAGGAATGCATAACACTTCGCAATGAATATTATATCTTATCATGAAGTATAGATATGAGATGCAATATCTCGTTTTAAGAAGCATTTGAACTCTATTGCTTCGATACGTAGACATCTGCAAACGCTATATCCTTGCAAGGAAGTGTCGCATTTACATTCATTTGAAGTGTAGACGAGGAATGCATAACACTTCGCAATGAATATTATATCTTATCATGAAACATATATATGAGATGCAATATCTCGTCTTAAGAAGCATTTGAACTCTATTGCTTCGATACGTAGACATCTGCAAACGCTGTTTCCTAGCGAGGAAGTGTCGCATTCGCATTCATTTGAAGTGTCGACGAGGAATACAAAACACTTCGCAAATCATATTGTATCTTACCATGAAACATAGAAATGAGATGCGATATCGCGTTTTAAGAAGCATTAGAACTCTAATGCTACGATACGCAGACATCTGCAAACGCTATTTCCTAGCGAGGAAGTGTCACATTCACATTCATTTGAAGTGTAGTCGAGGAATACATAACACTTCGCAAATCATATTATATCTTACCATGAAACATAGAAATGAGATGCGATATCGCGTTTTAAGAAGCATTAGAACTCTATTGCTACGATACGTAGACATCTGCAAACACTATTTCCTTGCAAGGAAGTGTCGCATTTACATTCATTTGAAGTGTAGACGACGGATACATAACAGTTCGCAAATCATATTATACCTTACCATGAAGCATAGAAATGAGATGCGATATCACGTTTTAAGAATCATAAGAACTCTATTGCTACGATAGGTAGACATCTGCAAACGCTATTTCCTTGCAAGGAAGTGTCGCATTTACATTCATTTGAATCGTAGACGAGGAATGCATAACACTTCGCAATGAATATTATATCTTATCATGAAACATAGATATGAGATGCAATATCTCGTTTTAAGAAGCATTAGAACTCTATTGCTTCGATACGTAGACATCTGCAAACGCTATTTCCTTGCAAGGAAGTGTCGCATTTACATTCATTTGAAGTGTAGACGAGGAATACATAACACTCCGCAAATCATATTATATCTTACCATGAAACATAGAAATGAGATGCAATATCGCGTTTTAAGAATCATAAGAACTCTATTGCAACGATACGTAGTCATCTGCAAACGCTATTTCCTTGCAAAGAAGTGTCGCATTTACATTCATTTGAAGTGTAGACGAGGAATACATAACACTTCGCAAATCATATTATATCTTACCATGAAACATAGGAATGACATGCGATATCGCGTTTTAAGGAGCATCAGAAATCCATTGCTACGATACGTAGACATCTGCAAACGCTATTTCCTTGCAAGAAAGTGTCGCATTTACATTCATTTGAAGTGTAGACGAGGAATACATAACACTCCGCAAATCATATTATATCTTACCATGAAAGATAGAAATGAGATGCGATATCGCGTTTTAAGAAGCATCAGAAATCCATTGCTACGATACGTAGACATCGGCAAACGCTATTTCCTTGCAAGAAAGTGTCGCATTTACATTCATTTGAAGTGTAGACGAGGAATACATAACACTTCGCAAATCATATTATACCTTACCATGAAACATAGAAATGAGATGCGATACCGCGTTTTAAGAAGCATTAAAACTCTACTGCTACGATACGTAGACATCTGCAAACGCTATTTCCTTGCAAAGAAGTGTCGCATTTACATTCATTAGAAGTGTAGACGAGGAATACATAACACTCCGCAAATCATATTATATCTTACCATGAAACATAGAAATGAGATGCGACATCGCGTTCTAAGATGCATTAGATCAATACTGCTACGATAGGTAGACATTTGCAAACGCTATTTCCTTGCAAGGAAGTGTCGCATTTACATTCATTTGAAGTGTAGCCGAGGAATACATAACACTTCGCAAATCGTATTATATCTTACCATGAAACATAGAAATGAGATGCGATATCGCGTTTTAAGAAGCATTAGAACTCTATTGCTACGATACGTAAACATCTGCAATCGCTATTTCCTTGCAAAGAAGTGTCGCATTTACATTCATTTGAATTGTAGCCGAGGAATACATAACACTTCGCAAATCGGATTATATCTTACCATGAAACATAGAAATGAGATGCGATATCGCGTTTTGAGAAGCATTTGAACTCTATTGCTCCGATACGTAGACATCTGCAAACGCTATTTCCTAGCGAGGAAGTGTCGCATTCACATTCATTTGAAGTGTAGACGAGGAATACATAACACTTCGCAAATCATATTGTATCTTACCATGAAACATAGAAATGAGATGCGATATCGCGTTCTAAGAAGCATTAGAACACTACTGCTACGATAGGTAGACATTTGCAAACGCTATTTCCTTGCAAGGAAGTGTCGCATTTACATTCATTTGAAGTGTAGACGAGGAATACATAACACTCCGCAAATCATATTATATCTTACCATGAAACATAGAAATGAGATGCGATATCGCGTTTTAAGAATCATAAGAACTCTATTGCTACGATACGTAGACATCTGCAAACGCTATTTCCTTGCAAGGAAGTGTCGCATTTACATTCATTTGAATCGTAGACGAGGAATGCATAACACTTCGCAATGAATATTATATCTTATCATGAATCATAGATATGTGATGCAATATCTCGTTTTAAGAAGCATTTGAACTCTATTGCTTCGATACGTAGACATCTGCAAACGCTATTTCCCAGCGAGGAAGTGTCGCATTCACATTCATTTGAAGTGTAGACGAGGAATACATAACACTTCGCAAATCATATTGTATCTTACCATGAAACATAGAAATGAGATGCGATATCGCGTTTTAAGAATCATAAGAACTCTATTGCTACGATACGTAGACATCTGCAATCGCTATTTCCTTGCAAAGAAGTGTCGCATTTACATTCATTTGAATTGTAGCCGAGGAATACATAACACTTCGCAAATCGGATTATATCTTACCATGAAACATAGAAATGAGATGCGATATCGCGTTTTGAGAAGCATTTGAACTCTATTGCTCCGATACGTAGACATCTGCAAACGCTATTTCCTAGCGAGGAAGTGTCGCATTCACATTCATTTGAAGTGTAGACGAGGAATACATAACACTTCGCAAATCATATTGTATCCTACCATGAAACATAGAAATGAGATGCGATATCGCGTTCTAAGAAGCATTAGAACACTACTGCTACGATAGGTAGACATTTGCAAACGCTATTTCCTTGCAAGGAAGTGTCGCATTTACATTCATTTGAAGTGTAGACGAGGAATACATAACACTCCGCAAATCATATTATATCTTACCATGAAACATAGAAATGAGATGCGATATCGCGTTTTAAGAAGCATTAGAACTCTACTGCTACGATACGTAGACATCTGCAATCGCTATTTCCTTGCAAAGAAGTGTCGCATTTACATTCATTTGAAGTGTAGCCGAGGAATACATAACACTTCGCAAATCGTATTATATCTTACCATGAAACATAGAAATGAGATGCGATATCGCGTTTTAAGAAGCATTAGAACTCTATTGCTACGATCCGTAGACATCTGCAAACGGTATTTCCTTGCAAGGAAGTGTCGCATTTACATTCATTTGAATCGTAGACGAGGAATGCATAACACTTCGCAATGAATATTATATCTTATCATGAAATATAGATATGAGATGCAATATCTCGTTTTAAGAAGCATTTGAACTCTATTGCTTCGATACGTAGACATCTGCAAACGCTATATCCTTGCAAGGAAGTGTCGCATTTACATTCATTTGAAGTGTAGACGAGGAATACATAACACTCCGCAAATCATATTATATCTTACCATGAAACATAGAAATGAGATGCGATATCGCGTTTTGAGAAGCATTTGAACTCTATTGCTCCGATACGTAGACATCTGCAAACGCTATTTCCTAGCGAGGAAGTGTCGCATTCACATTCATTTGAAGTGTAGACGAGGAATACATAACACTTCGCAAATCATATTGTATCTTACCATGAAACATAGAAATGAGATGCGATATCGCGTTCTAAGAAGCATTAGAACACTACTGCTACGATAGGTAGACATTTGCAAACGCTATTTCCTTGCAAGGAAGTGTCGCATTTACATTCATTTGAAGTGTAGACGAGGAATACATAACACTCCGCAAATCATATTATATCTTACCATGAAACATAGAAATGAGATGCGATATCGCGTTTTAAGAATCATAAGAACTCTATTGCTACGATACGTAGACATCTGCAAACGCTATTTCCTTGCAAGGAAGTGTCGCATTTACATTCATTTGAATCGTAGACGAGGAATGCATAACACTTCGCAATGAATATTATATCTTATCATGAATCATAGATATGTGATGCAATATCTCGTTTTAAGAAGCATTTGAACTCTATTGCTTCGATACGTAGACATCTGCAAACGCTATTTCCCAGCGAGGAAGTGTCGCATTCACATTCATTTGAAGTGTAGACGAGGAATACATAACACTTCGCAAATCATATTGTATCTTACCATGAAACATAGAAATGAGATGCGATATCGCGTTTTAAGAATCATAAGAACTCTATTGCTACGATACGTAGACATCTGCAATCGCTATTTCCTTGCAAAGAAGTGTCGCATTTACATTCATTTGAATTGTAGCCGAGGAATACATAACACTTCGCAAATCGGATTATATCTTACCATGAAACATAGAAATGAGATGCGATATCGCGTTTTGAGAAGCATTTGAACTCTATTGCTCCGATACGTAGACATCTGCAAACGCTATTTCCTAGCGAGGAAGTGTCGCATTCACATTCATTTGAAGTGTAGACGAGGAATACATAACACTTCGCAAATCATATTGTATCCTACCATGAAACATAGAAATGAGATGCGATATCGCGTTCTAAGAAGCATTAGAACACTACTGCTACGATAGGTAGACATTTGCAAACGCTATTTCCTTGCAAGGAAGTGTCGCATTTACATTCATTTGAAGTGTAGACGAGGAATACATAACACTCCGCAAATCATATTATATCTTACCATGAAACATAGAAATGAGATGCGATATCGCGTTTTAAGAAGCATTAGAACTCTACTGCTACGATACGTAGACATCTGCAATCGCTATTTCCTTGCAAAGAAGTGTCGCATTTACATTCATTTGAAGTGTAGCCGAGGAATACATAACACTTCGCAAATCGTATTATATCTTACCATGAAACATAGAAATGAGATGCGATATCGCGTTTTAAGAAGCATTAGAACTCTATTGCTACGATCCGTAGACATCTGCAAACGGTATTTCCTTGCAAGGAAGTGTCGCATTTACATTCATTTGAATCGTAGACGAGGAATGCATAACACTTCGCAATGAATATTATATCTTATCATGAAATATAGATATGAGATGCAATATCTCGTTTTAAGAAGCATTTGAACTCTATTGCTTCGATACGTAGACATCTGCAAACGCTATATCCTTGCAAGGAAGTGTCGCATTTACATTCATTTGAAGTGTAGACGAGGAATACATAACACTCCGCAAATCATATTATATCTTACCATGAAACATAGAAATGTGATGCGATATCGCGTTTTAAGAATCATAAGAACTCTATTGCTAAGATACGTAGACATCTGCAAACGCTAGTTCCTTGCGAGAAAGTGTCGCATTTACATTCATTTGAAGTGTAGACGACGGATACATAACACTTCGCAAATCATATTAAACCTTACCATGAAACATAGAAATGAGATGCGATATCGCGTTTTAAGAATCATAAGAACTCTATTGCTACGATACGTAGACATCTGCAAACGCTATTTCCTTGCAAGGAAGTGTCGCATTTACATTCATTTGATGTGTAGACGAGGAATACATAACACTTCGCAAATCATATTATATCTTACCATGAAACATAGAAATGAGGTGCGATATCGCGTTTTAAGAAGCATTAGAACTCAACTGCTACGATACATAGACATCTGCAAACGCTATTTCCTTGCAAGGAAGTGTTGCATTTACATTCATTTGAATCGTATGCGAAGAATGCATAACACTTCGCAATGAATATTATATCTTATCATGAAACATAGATATGAGATGCAATATCTCGTTTTAAGAAGCATTTGAACTCCATTGCTTCGATACGTAGACATCTGCAATCGCTATTTCCTAGCGAGGAAGTGTCGCATTCACATTCATTTGAAGTGTAGACGAGGAATACATAACACTTCGCAAATCATATTGTATCTTACCATGAAACGTAGAAATGAGTTGCGATATCGCATTTTAAGAAGCATTAGAACTCTACTGCTACGATACGCAGACATCTGCAAACGCTATTTCCTAGCGAGGAAGTGTCACATTCACATTCATTTGAAGTGTAGACGAGGAATACATAACACTTCGCAAATCACATTATATCTTACCATGAAACATAGAAATGAGATGCGATATCGCGTTTTAGGAAGCATTAGAACTCTATTGCTACGATTCGTAGACATCTGCAAACGTTATTTCCTTTCAAGGATGTGTCGCATTTACATTCATTTGAATCGTAGACGAGGAATGCATAACACTTCGCAATGAATATTATATCTTATCATGAAACATAGATATGTGATGCAATATCTCGTTTTAAGAAGCATTTGAACTCTATTGCTTCGATACGTAGACATCTGCAAACGCTATTTCCTTGCAAGGAAGTGTCTCATTTACATTCATTTGATGTGTAGACGAAGAATACATAACACATCGCAAATCATATTATATCTTACCATGAAACATAGAAATGAGATGCGATATCGCGTTTTAAGAATCATAAGAACTCTACTGCTACGATACGTAGACATCTGCAATCGCTATTTCCTTGCAAAGAAGTGTCGCATTTATATTCATTTGAAGTGTAGCCGAGGAATACATAACACTTCGCAAATCGTATTATATCTTACCATGAAACATAGAAATGAGATGCGATATCGCGTTTTAAGAAGCATTAGAACTCTACTGCTACGATACGCAGACATCTGCAAACGCTATTTCCTAGCGAGGAAGTGTCACATTCACATTCATTTGAAGTGTAGACGTTGAATACATAACACATCGCAAATCATATTATATCTTACGATGAAACATAGAAATGAGATGCGATATCGCGTTTTAAGAATCATAAGAACTCTATTGCTACGATACGTAGACATCTGCAAACGCTATTTCCTTGCAAGAAAGTGTCGAATTTACATTCATTTGAAGTGTAGACGACGGATACATAACACTTCGCAAATCATATTATACTTTACCATGAAACATAGAAATGAGATGCGATATCGCTTTTTAAGAATCATAAGAACTCTATTGCTACGATACGTAGACATCTGCAAACGCTATTTCCTTGCAAGGAAGTGTCTCATTTACATTCATTTGATGCGTAGACGAAGAATACATAACACTTCGCAAATCATATTATATCTTACCATGAAACATAGAAATGAGATGCGATATCGCGTTTTAAGAATCATAAGAACTCTACTGCTACGATACGTAGACATCTGCAATCGCTATTTCCTTGCAAGGAAGTGTCGCATTTACATTCATTTGAATCGTAGACGAGGAATGCATAACACTTCGCAATGAATATTATATCTTATCATGAAACATAGATATGAGATGCAATATCTCGTTTTAAGAAGCATTTGAACTCCATTGCTTCGATACGTAGACATCTGCAAACGCTATTTCCTAGCGAGGAAGTGTCGCATTCACATTCATTTGAAGTGTAGACGAGGAATACATAACACTTCGCAAATCATATTGTATCTTACCATGAAACGTAGAAATGAGTTGCGATATCGCATTTTAAGAAGCATTAGAACTCTACTGCTACGATACGCAGACATCTGCAAACGCTATTTCCTAGCGAGGAAGTGTCACATTCACATTCATTTGAAGTGTAGACGAGGAATACATAACACTTCGCAAATCACATTATATCTTACCATGAAACATAGAAATGAGATGCGATATCGCGTTTTAGGAAGCATTAGAACTCTATTGCTACGATTCGTAGACATCTGCAAACGTTATTTCCTTTCAAGGATGTGTCGCATTTACATTCATTTGAATCGTAGACGAGGAATGCATAACACTTCGCAATGAATATTATATCTTATCATGAAACATAGATATGTGATGCAATATCTCGTTTTAAGAAGCATTTGAACTCTATTGCTTCGATACGTAGACATCTGCAAACGCTATTTCCTTGCAAGGAAGTGTCTCATTTACATTCATTTGATGTGTAGACGAAGAATACATAACACTTCGCAAATCATATTATATCTTACCATGAAACATAGAAATGAGATGCGATATCGCGTTTTAAGAATCATAAGAACTCTACTGCTACGATACGTAGACATCTGCAATCGCTATTTCCTTGCAAAGAAGTGTCGCATTTATATTCATTTGAAGTGTAGCCGAGGAATACATAACACTTCGCAAATCGTATTATATCTTACCATGAAACATAGAAATGAGATGCGATATCGCGTTTTAAGAAGCATTAGAACTCTACTGCTACGATACGCAGACATCTGCAAACGCTATTTCCTAGCGAGGAAGTGTCACATTCACATTCATTTGAAGTGTAGACGTTGAATACATAACACATCGCAAATCATATTATATCTTACCATGAAACATAGAAATGAGATGCGATATCGCGTTTTAAGAATCATAAGAACTCTATTGCTACGATACGTAGACATCTGCAAACGCTATTTCCTTGCAAGAAAGTGTCGAATTTACATTCATTTGAAGTGTAGACGACGGATACATAACACTTCGCAAATCATATTATACTTTACCATGAAACATAGAAATGAGATGCGATATCGCTTTTTAAGAATCATAAGAACTCTATTGCTACGATACGTAGACATCTGCAAACGCTATTTCCTTGCAAGGAAGTGTCTCATTTACATTCATTTGATGCGTAGACGAAGAATACATAACACTTCGCAAATCATATTATATCTTACCATGAAACATAGAAATGAGATGCGATATCGCGTTTTAAGAATCATAAGAACTCTACTGCTACGATACGTAGACATCTGCAATCGCTATTTCCTTGCAAGGAAGTGTCGCATTTACATTCATTTGAATCGTAGACGAGGAATGCATAACACTTCGCAATGAATATTATATCTTATCATGAAATATAGATATGAGATGCAATATCTCGTTTTAAGAAGCATTAGAACTATATTGCTACGATCCGTAGACATCTGCAAACGCTATTTCCATGCAAGGAAGTGTCGCATTTATATTCATTTGAAGTGTAGACGAGGAATACATAACACTCCGCAAATCATATTATATCTTACCATGAAACATAGAAATGTGATGCGATATCGCGTTTTAAGAATCATAAGAACTATATTGCTAAGATACCTAGACATCTGCAAACGCTAGTTCCTTGCGAGAAAGTGTCCCATTTACATTCATTTGAAGTGTAGACGACGGATACATAACACTTCGCAAATCATATTATACCTTACCATGAAACATAGAAATGAGATGCGATATCGCGTTTTAAGAATCATAAGAACGCTATTGCTACGATACGTAGACATCTGCAAACGCTATTTCCTTGCATGGAAGTGTCGCATTTACATTCATTTGAATCGTAGACGAGGAATGCATAACACTTCGCAATGAATATTATATCTTATCATGAATCATAGATATGTGATGCAATATCTCGTTTTAAGAAGCATTTGAACTCTATTGCTTCGATACGTAGACATCTGCAAACGCTATTTCCCAGCGAGGAAGTGTCGCATTCACATTCATTTGAAGTGTAGACGAGGAATACATAACAATTCGCAAATCATATTGAATCTTACCATGAAACATAGAAATGAGATGCGATATCGCGTTTTAAGAATCATAAGAACACCATTGCTACGATACGTAGACATCTGCAATCGCTATTTCCTTGCAAAGAAGTGTCGCATTTACATTCATTTGAATTGTAGCCGAGGAATACATAACACTTCGCAAATCGGATTATATCTTACCATGAAACATAGAAATGAGATGCGATATCGCGTTTTGAGAAGCATTTGAACTCTATTGCTCCGATACGTAGACATCTGCAAACGCTATTTCCTAGCGAGGAAGTGTCGCATTCACATTCATTTGAAGTGTAGACGAGGAATACATAACACTTCGCAAATCATATTGTATCTTACCATGAAACATAGAAATGAGATGCGATATCGCGTTCTAAGAAGCATTAGAACACTACTGCTACGATAGGTAGACATTTGCAAACGCTATTTCCTTGCAAGGAAGTGTCGCATTTACATTCATTTGAAGTGTAGACGAGGAATACATAACACTCCGCAAATCATATTATATCTTACCATGAAACATAGAAATGAGATGCGATATCGCGTTTTGAGAAGCATTTGAACTCTATTGCTCCGATACGTAGACATCTGCAAACGCTATTTCCTAGCGAGGAAGTGTCGCATTCACATTCATTTGAAGTGTAGACGAGGAGTACATAACACTTCGCAAATCGTATTATATCTTACCATGAAACATAGAAATGAGGTGCGATATCGCGTTTTAAGAAGCATTAGAACTCAACTGCTACGATACGTAGACATCTGCAAACGCTATTTCCTTGCAAGGAAGTGTTGCATTTACATTCATTTGAATCGTAGGCGAAGAATGCATAACACTTCGCAATGAATATTATATCTTATCATGAAACATAGATATGAGATGCAATATCTCGTTTTAAGAAGCATTTGAACTCCATTGCTTCGATACGTAGACATCTGCAGACGCTATTTCCTAGCGAGGAAGTGTCGCATTCACATTCATTTGAAGTGTAGACGAGGAATACATAACACTTCGCAAATCATATTGTATCTTACCATGAAACGTAGAAATGAGTTGCGATATCGCATTTTAAGAAGCATTAGAACTCTACTGCTACGATACGCAGACATCTGCAAACGCTATTTCCTAGCGAGGAAGTGTCACATTCACATTCATTTGAAGTGTAGACGAGGAATACATAACACTTCGCAAATCACATTATATCTTACCATGAAACATAGAAATGAGATGCGATATCGCGTTTTAAGAAGCATTAGAACTCTATTGCTACGATACGTAGACATCTGCAAACGCTATTTCCTTGCAAGGAAGTGTCGCATTTACATTCATTTGAAGTGTAGACGACGGATACATAACAGTTCGCAAATCATATTATACCTTACCATGAAGCATAGAAATGAGATGCGATATCACGTTTTAAGAATCATAAGAACTCTATTGCTACGATACGTAGACATCTGCAAACGCTATTTCCTTGCAAGGAAGTGTCGCATTTACATTCATTTGATGTGTAGACGAGGAATACATAACACTCCGCAAATCATATTATATCTTACCAGGAAACATAGAAATGAGATGCGATATCGCGTTTTATGAAGCATTAGAACTCTACTGCTACGATACGTAGACATCTGCAATCGCTATTTCCTTGCAAAGAAGTGTCGCATTTACATTCATTTGAATCGTAGACGAGGAATGCATAGCACTTCGCAATGAATATTATATCTTATCATGAAATATAGATATGAGATGCAATATCTCGTTTTAAGAAGCATTTGAACTCTATTGCTACGATACGTAGACATCTGCAAACGCTATTTCCTTGCAAGGAAGTGTCGCATTTACATTCATTTGAATCGTACAAGAGGAATGCATAACTCTTCGCAATGAATATTATATCTTATCATGAAACATAGATATGAGATGCAATATCTCGTTTTAAGAAGCATTAGAACTCTATTGCTACGATACGTAGACATCTGCAAACGCTATTTCCTTGCAAGGAAGTGTCGCATTTACATTCATTTGATGTGTAGACGAGGAATACATAACACTTCGCAAATCATATTGTATCTTACCATGAAATATAGAAATGAGATGCGATATCGCGTCTTAAGAATCATAAGAACTCTATTGCAACGATACGTAGACATCTGCAAACGCTATTTCCTTGCAAAGAAGTGTCGCATTTACATTCATTTGAAGTGTAGACGAGGAATACAAAACACTTCGCAAATCATATTATATCTTACCCTGAAACATAGAAATGAGATGCGATATCGCGTTTTAAGAAGCATCAAAAATCCATTGCTACGATACGTAGACATCTGCAAACGCTATTTCCTTGCAAGAAAGTGTCGCATTTACATTCGTTTGAAGTGTAGACGACGGATACATAACACTTCGCAAATCATATTATACTTTACCATGAATCATAGAAATGAGATGCGATATCGCGTTTTAAGAATCATAAGAACTCTACTGCTACTATACGTAGACATCTGCAATCGCTATTTCCTTGCAAAGAAGTGTCGCATTTACATTCATTTGAAGTGTAGCCGAGGAATACATAACACTTCGCAAATCGTAATATATCTTACCATGAAACATAGAATTGAGATGCGATATCGCGTTTTAAGAAGCCTTAGAACTCTATTGCTACGATACGTAGGCATCTGCAAACGCTATTTCCTTGCAAGGAAGTGTCGCATTTACATTCATTTGAAGTGTAGACGACGGATACATAACAGTTCGCAAATCATATTATACCTTACCATGAAGCATAGAAATGAGATGCGATATCACGTTTTAAGAATCATAAGAACTCTATTGCTACGATACGTAGACATCTGCAAACGCTATTTCCTTGCAAGGAAGTGTCGCATTTACATTCGTTTGAATCGTAGACGAGGAATGCCTAACACTTCGCAATGAATATTATATCTTATCATGGAACATAGATATGAGATGCAATATCTCGTTTTAGAAGCATTAGAACTCTATTGCTACGATACGTAGACATCTGCAAACGCTATTTCCTTGCAAGGAAGTGTCTCATTTACATTCATTTGATGTGTAGACGAAGGATACATAACACTTCGCAAATCATATTATATCTTACCATGAAACATAGAAATGAGATGCGATATCGCGTTTTAAGAAGCATTAGAACTCTATTGCTACGATACGTAGACATCTGCAAACACTATTTCCTTGCAAGGAAGTGTCGCATTTACATTCATTTGAAGTGTAGACGACGGATACATAACAGTTCGCAAATCATATTATACCTTACCATGAAGCATAGAAATGAGATGCGATATCACGTTTTAAGAATCATAAGAACTCTATTGCTACGATAGGTAGACATCTGCAAACGCTATTTCCTTGCAAGGAAGTGTCGCATTTACATTCATTTGAATCGTAGACGAGGAATGCATAACACTTCGCAATGAATATTATATCTTATCATGAAACATAGATATGAGATGCAATATCTCGTTTTAAGAAGCATTAGAACTCTATTGCTTCGATACGTAGACATCTGCAAACGCTATTTCCTTGCAAGGAAGTGTCGCATTTACATTCATTTGAAGTGTAGACGAGGAATACATAACACTCCGCAAATCATATTATATCTTACCATGAAACATAGAAATGAGATGCAATATCGCGTTTTAAGAATCATAAGAACTCTATTGCAACGATACGTAGTCATCTGCAAACGCTATTTCCTTGCAAAGAAGTGTCGCATTTACATTCATTTGAAGTGTAGACGAGGAATACATAACACTTCGCAAATCATATTATATCTTACCATGAAACATAGGAATGACATGCGATATCGCGTTTTAAGGAGCATCAGAAATCCATTGCTACGATACGTAGACATCTGCAAACGCTATTTCCTTGCAAGAAAGTGTCGCATTTACATTCATTTGAAGTGTAGACGAGGAATACATAACACTCCGCAAATCATATTATATCTTACCATGAAAGATAGAAATGAGATGCGATATCGCGTTTTAAGAAGCATCAGAAATCCATTGCTACGATACGTAGACATCGGCAAACGCTATTTCCTTGCAAGAAAGTGTCGCATTTACATTCATTTGAAGTGTAGACGAGGAATACATAACACTTCGCAAATCATATTATACCTTACCATGAAACATAGAAATGAGATGCGATATCGCGTTTTAAGAAGCATTAAAACTCTACTGCTACGATACGTAGACATCTGCAAACGCTATTTCCTTGCAAAGAAGTGTCGCATTTACATTCATTAGAAGTGTAGACGAGGAATACATAACACTCCGCAAATCATATTATATCTTACCATGAAACATAGAAATGAGATGCGACATCGCGTTCTAAGATGCATTAGATCAATACTGCTACGATAGGTAGACATTTGCAAATGCTATTTCCTTGCAAGGAAGTGTCGCATTTACATTCATTTGAAGTGTAGCCGAGGAATACATAACACTTCGCAAATCGTATTATATCTTACCATGAAACATAGAAATGAGATGCGATATCGCGTTTTAAGAAGCATTAGAACTCTATTGCTACGATACGTAAACATCTGCAATCGCTATTTCCTTGCAAAGAAGTGTCGCATTTACATTCATTTGAATTGTAGCCGAGGAATACATAACACTTCGCAAATCGGATTATATCTTACCATGAAACATAGAAATGAGATGCGATATCGCGTTTTGAGAAGCATTTGAACTCTATTGCTCCGATACGTAGACATCTGCAAACGCTATTTCCTAGCGAGGAAGTGTCGCATTCACATTCATTTGAAGTGTAGACGAGGAATACATAACACTTCGCAAATCATATTGTATCTTACCATGAAACATAGAAATGAGATGCGATATCGCGTTCTAAGAAGCATTAGAACACTACTGCTACGATAGGTAGACATTTGCAAACGCTATTTCCTTGCAAGGAAGTGTCGCATTTACATTCATTTGAAGTGTAGACGAGGAATACATAACACTCCGCAAATCATATTATATCTTACCATGAAACATAGAAATGAGATGCGATATCGCGTTTTAAGAATCATAAGAACTCTATTGCTACGATACGTAGACATCTGCAAACGCTATTTCCTTGCAAGGAAGTGTCGCATTTACATTCATTTGAATCGTAGACGAGGAATGCATAACACTTCGCAATGAATATTATATCTTATCATGAATCATAGATATGTGATGCAATATCTCGTTTTAAGAAGCATTTGAACTCTATTGCTTCGATACGTAGACATCTGCAAACGCTATTTCCCAGCGAGGAAGTGTCGCATTCACATTCATTTGAAGTGTAGACGAGGAATACATAACACTTCGCAAATCATATTGTATCTTACCATGAAACATAGAAATGAGATGCGATATCGCGTTTTAAGAATCATAAGAACTCTATTGCTACGATACGTAGACATCTGCAATCGCTATTTCCTTGCAAAGAAGTGTCGCATTTACATTCATTTGAATTGTAGCCGAGGAATACATAACACTTCGCAAATCGGATTATATCTTACCATGAAACATAGAAATGAGATGCGATATCGCGTTTTGAGAAGCATTTGAACTCTATTGCTCCGATACGTAGACATCTGCAAACGCTATTTCCTAGCGAGGAAGTGTCGCATTCACATTCATTTGAAGTGTAGACGAGGAATACATAACACTTCGCAAATCATATTGTATCCTACCATGAAACATAGAAATGAGATGCGATATCGCGTTCTAAGAAGCATTAGAACACTACTGCTACGATAGGTAGACATTTGCAAACGCTATTTCCTTGCAAGGAAGTGTCGCATTTACATTCATTTGAAGTGTAGACGAGGAATACATAACACTCCGCAAATCATATTATATCTTACCATGAAACATAGAAATGAGATGCGATATCGCGTTTTAAGAAGCATTAGAACTCTACTGCTACGATACGTAGACATCTGCAATCGCTATTTCCTTGCAAAGAAGTGTCGCATTTACATTCATTTGAAGTGTAGCCGAGGAATACATAACACTTCGCAAATCGTATTATATCTTACCATGAAACATAGAAATGAGATGCGATATCGCGTTTTAAGAAGCATTAGAACTCTATTGCTACGATCCGTAGACATCTGCAAACGGTATTTCCTTGCAAGGAAGTGTCGCATTTACATTCATTTGAATCGTAGACGAGGAATGCATAACACTTCGCAATGAATATTATATCTTATCATGAAATATAGATATGAGATGCAATATCTCGTTTTAAGAAGCATTTGAACTCTATTGCTTCGATACGTAGACATCTGCAAACGCTATATCCTTGCAAGGAAGTGTCGCATTTACATTCATTTGAAGTGTAGACGAGGAATACATAACACTCCGCAAATCATATTATATCTTACCATGAAACATAGAAATGTGATGCGATATCGCGTTTTAAGAATCATAAGAACTCTATTGCTAAGATACGTAGACATCTGCAAACGCTAGTTCCTTGCGAGAAAGTGTCGCATTTACATTCATTTGAAGTGTAGACGACGGATACATAACACTTCGCAAATCATATTAAACCTTACCATGAAACATAGAAATGAGATGCGATATCGCGTTTTAAGAATCATAAGAACTCTATTGCTACGATACGTAGACATCTGCAAACGCTATTTCCTTGCAAGGAAGTGTCGCATTTACATTCATTTGATGTGTAGACGAGGAATACATAACACTTCGCAAATCATATTATATCTTACCATGAAACATAGAAATGAGGTGCGATATCGCGTTTTAAGAAGCATTAGAACTCAACTGCTACGATACATAGACATCTGCAAACGCTATTTCCTTGCAAGGAAGTGTTGCATTTACATTCATTTGAATCGTAGGCGAAGAATGCATAACACTTCGCAATGAATATTATATCTTATCATGAAACATAGATATGAGATGCAATATCTCGTTTTAAGAAGCATTTGAACTCCATTGCTTCGATACGTAGACATCTGCAAACGCTATTTCCTAGCGAGGAAGTGTCGCATTCACATTCATTTGAAGTGTAGACGAGGAATACATAACACTTCGCAAATCATATTGTATCTTACCATGAAACGTAGAAATGAGTTGCGATATCGCATTATAAGAAGCATTAGAACTCTACTGCTACGATACGCAGACATCTGCAAACGCTATTTCCTAGCGAGGAAGTGTCACATTCACATTCATTTGAAGTGTAGACGAGGAATACATAACACTTCGCAAATCACATTATATCTTACCATGAAACATAGAAATGAGATGCGATATCGCGTTTTAGGAAGCATTAGAACTCTATTGCTACGATTCGTAGACATCTGCAAACGTTATTTCCTTTCAAGGATGTGTCGCATTTACATTCATTTGAATCGTAGACGAGGAATGCATAAGACTTCGCAATGAATATTATATCTTATCATGAAACATAGATATGTGATGCAATATCTCGTTTTAAGAAGCATTTGAACTCTATTGCTTCGATACGTAGACATCTGCAAACGCTATTTCCTTGCAAGGAAGTGTCTCATTTACATTCATTTGATGTGTAGACGAAGAATACATAACACTTCGCAAATCATATTATATCTTACCATGAAACATAGAAATGAGATGCGATATCGCGTTTTAAGAATCATAAGAACTCTACTGCTACGATACGTAGACATCTGCAATCGCTATTTCCTTGCAAAGAAGTGTCGCATTTATATTCATTTGAAGTGTAGCCGAGGAATACATAACACTTCGCAAATCGTATTATATCTTACCATGAAACATAGAAATGAGATGCGATATCGCGTTTTAAGAAGCATTAGAACTCTACTGCTACGATACGCAGACATCTGCAAACGCTATTTCCTAGCGAGGAAGTGTCACATTCACATTCATTTGAAGTGTAGACGTTGAATACATAACACATCGCAAATCATATTATATCTTACCATGAAACATAGAAATGAGATGCGATATCGCGTTTTAAGAATCATAAGAACTCTATTGCTACGATACGTAGACATCTGCAAACGCTATTTCCTTGCAAGAAAGTGTCGAATTTACATTCATTTGAAGTGTAGACGACGGATACATAACACTTCGCAAATCATATTATACTTTACCATGAAACATAGAAATGAGATGCGATATCGCTTTTTAAGAATCATAAGAACTCTATTGCTACGATACGTAGACATCTGCAAACGCTATTTCCTTGCAAGGAAGTGTCTCATTTACATTCATTTGATGCGTAGACGAAGAATACATAACACTTCGCAAATCATATTATATCTTACCATGAAACATAGAAATGAGATGCGATATCGCGTTTTAAGAATCATAAGAACTCTACTGCTACGATACGTAGACATCTGCAATCGCTATTTCCTTGCAAGGAAGTGTCGCATTTACATTCATTTGAATCGTAGACGAGGAATGCATAACACTTCGCAATGAATATTATATCTTATCATGAAATATAGATATGAGATGCAATATCTCGTTTTAAGAAGCATTAGAACTATATTGCTACGATCCGTAGACATCTGCAAACGCTATTTCCTTGCAAGGAAGTGTCGCATTTATATTCATTTGAAGTGTAGACGAGGAATACATAACACTCCGCAAATCATATTATATCTTACCATGAAACATAGAAATGTGATGCGATATCGCGTTTTAAGAATCATAAGAACTATATTGCTAAGATACCTAGACATCTGCAAACGCTAGTTCCTTGCGAGAAAGTGTCCCATTTACATTCATTTGAAGTGTAGACGACGGATACATAACACTTCGCAAATCATATTATACCTTACCATGAAACATAGAAATGAGATGCGATATCGCGTTTTAAGAATCATAAGAACGCTATTGCTACGATACGTAGACATCTGCAAACGCTATTTCCTTGCAAGGAAGTGTCGCATTTACATTCATTTGAATCGTAGACGAGGAATGCATAACACTTCGCAATGAATATTATATCTTATCATGAATCATAGATATGTGATGCAATATCTCGTTTTAAGAAGCATTTGAACTCTATTGCTTCGATACGTAGACATCTGCAAACGCTATTTCCCAGCGAGGAAGTGTCGCATTCACATTCATTTGAAGTGTAGACGAGGAATACATAACAATTCGCAAATCATATTGAATCTTACCATGAAACATAGAAATGAGATGCGATATCGCGTTTTAAGAATCATAAGAACTCCATTGCTACGATACGTAGACATCTGCAATCGCTATTTCCTTGCAAAGAAGTGTCGCATTTACATTCATTTGAATTGTAGCCGAGGAATACATAACACTTCGCAAATCGGATTATATCTTACCATGAAACATAGAAATGAGATGCGATATCGCGTTTTGAGAAGCATTTGAACTCTATTGCTCCGATACGTAGACATCTGCAAACGCTATTTCCTAGCGAGGAAGTGTCGCATTCACATTCATTTGAAGTGTAGACGAGGAATACATAACACTTCGCAAATCATATTGTATCTTACCATGAAACATAGAAATGAGATGCGATATCGCGTTCTAAGAAGCATTAGAACACTACTGCTACGATAGGTAGACATTTGCAAACGCTATTTCCTTGCAAGGAAGTGTCGCATTTACATTCATTTGAAGTGTAGACGAGGAATACATAACACTCCGCAAATCATATTATATCTTACCATGAAACATAGAAATGAGATGCGATATCGCGTTTTGAGAAGCATTTGAACTCTATTGCTCCGATACGTAGACATCTGCAAACGCTATTTCCTAGCGAGGAAGTGTCGCATTCACATTCATTTGAAGTGTAGACGAGGAGTACATAACACTTCGCAAATCGTATTATATCTTACCATGAAACATAGAAATGAGATGCGATATCGCGTTTTAAGAAGCATTAGAACTCTATTGCTACGATCCGTAGACATCTGCAAACGGTATTTCCTTGCAAGGAAGTGTCGCATTTACATTCATTTGAATCGTAGACGAGGAATGCATAACACTTCGCAATGAATATTATATCTTATCATGAAATATAGATATGAGATGCAATATCTCGTTTTAAGAAGCATTTGAACTCTATTGCTTCGATACGTAGACATCTGCAAACGCTATATCCTTGCAAGGAAGTGTCGCATTTACATTCATTTGAAGTGTAGACGAGGAATACATAACACTCCGCAAATCATATTATATCTTACCATGAAACATAGAAATGAGATGCGATATCGCGTTTTAAGAAGCATTAGAACTCAACTGCTACGATACGTAGACATCTGCAAACGCTATTTCCTTGCAAGGAAGTGTTGCATTTACATTCATTTGAATCGTAGGCGAAGAATGCATAACACTTCGCAATGAATATTATATCTTATCATGAAACATAGATATGAGATGCAATATCTCGTTTTAAGAAGCATTTGAACTCCATTGCTTCGATACGTAGACATCTGCAGACGCTATTTCCTAGCGAGGAAGTGTCGCATTCACATTCATTTGAAGTGTAGACGAGGAATACATAACACTTCGCAAATCATATTGTATCTTACCATGAAACGTAGAAATGAGTTGCGATATCGCATTTTAAGAAGCATTAGAACTCTACTGCTACGATACGCAGACATCTGCAAACGCTATTTCCTAGCGAGGAAGTGTCACATTCACATTCATTTGAAGTGTAGACGAGGAATACATAACACTTCGCAAATCACATTATATCTTACCATGAAACATAGAAATGAGATGCGATATCGCGTTTTAAGAAGCATTAGAACTCTATTGCTACGATACGTAGACATCTGCAAACGCTATTTCCTTGCAAGGAAGTGTCGCATTTACATTCATTTGAAGTGTAGACGACGGATACATAACAGTTCGCAAATCATATTATACCTTACCATGAAGCATAGAAATGAGATGCGATATCACGTTTTAAGAATCATAAGAACTCTATTGCTACGATACGTAGACATCTGCAAACGCTATTTCCTTGCAAGGAAGTGTCGCATTTACATTCATTTGATGTGTAGACGAGGAATACATAACACTTCGCAAATCATATTATATCTTACCATGAAACATAGAAATGAGGTGCGATATCGCGTTTTAAGAAGCATTAGAACTCAACTGCTACGATACATAGACATCTGCAAACGCTATTTCCTTGCAAGGAAGTGTTGCATTTACATTCATTTGAATCGTAGGCGAAGAATGCATAACACTTCGCAAATCATATTATATCTTACCATGAAACATAGAAATGAGATGCGATATCGCGTTTTAAGAATCATAAGAACTCTATTGCTACGATACGTAGACATCTGCAAACGCTATTTCCTTGCAAGAAAGTGTCGCATTTACATTCATTTGAAGTGTAGACGACGGATACATAACACTTCGCAAATCATATTATACTTTACCATGAAACATAGAAATGAGATGCGATATCGCTTTTTAAGAATCATAAGAACTCTATTGCTACGATACGTAGACATCTGCAAACGCTATTTCCTTGCAAGGAAGTGTCTCATTTACATTCATTTGATGTGTAGACGAAGAATACATAACACTTCGCAAATCATATTGTATCTTACCATGAAACGTAGAAATGAGTTGCGATATCGCATTTTAAGAAGCATTAGAACTCTACTGCTACGATACGCAGACATCTGCAAACGCTATTTCCTAGCGAGGAAGTGTCACATTCACATTCATTTGAAGTGTAGACGAGGAATACATAACACTTCGCAAATCACATTATATCTTACCATGAAACATAGAAATGAGATGCGATATCGCGTTTTAGGAAGCATTAGAACTCTATTGCTACGATACGTAGACATCTGCAAACGTTATTTCCTTTCAAGGATGTGTCGCATTTACATTCATTTGAATCGTAGACGAGGAATGCATAACACTTCGCAATGAATATTATATCTTATCATGAAACATAGATATGTGATGCAATATCTCGTTTTAAGAAGCATTTGAACTCTATTGCTTCGATACGTAGACATCTGCAAACGCTATTTCCCAGCGAGGAAGTGTCGCATTCACATTCATTTGAAGTGTAGACGAGGAATACATAACACTTCGCAAATCATATTGTATCTTACCATGAAACATAGAAATGAGATGCGATATCGCGTTTTAAGGATCATAAGAACTCTATTGCTACGATACGTAGACATCTGCAATCGCTATTTCCTTGCAAAGAAGTGTCGCATTCACATTCATTTGAAGTGTAGACGAGGAATACATAACACTTCGCAAATCATATTGTATCTTACCATGAAACATAGAAATGAGATGCGATATCGCGTTCTAAGAAGCATTAGAACACTACTGCTACGATAGGTAGACATTTGCAAACGCTATTTCCTTGCAAGGAAGTGTCGCATTTACATTCATTTGAAGTGTAGACGAGGAATACATAACACTCCGCAAATCATATTATATCTTACCATGAAACATAGAAATGAGATGCGATATCGCGTTTTGAGAAGCATTTGAACTCTATTGCTCCGATACGTAGACATCTGCAAACGCTATTTCCTAGCGAGGAAGTGTCGCATTCACATTCATTTGAAGTGTAGACGAGGAGTACATAACACTTCGCAAATCGTATTATATCTTACCATGAAACATAGAAATGAGATGCGATATCGCGTTTTAAGAAGCATTAGAACTCTATTGCTACGATACGTAGACATCTGCAAACACTATTTCCTTGCAAGGAAGTGTCGCATTTACATTCATTTGAAGTGTAGACGACGGATACATAACAGTTCGCAAATCATATTATACCTTACCATGAAGCATAGAAATGAGATGCGATATCACGTTTTAAGAATCATAAGAACTCTATTGCTACGATAGGTAGACATCTGCAAACGCTATTTCCTTGCAAGGAAGTGTCGCATTTACATTCATTTGAATCGTAGACGAGGAATGCATAACACTTCGCAATGAATATTATATCTTATCATGAAACATAGATATGAGATGCAATATCTCGTTTTAAGAAGCATTAGAACTCTATTGCTTCGATACGTAGACATCTGCAAACGCTATTTCCTTGCAAGGAAGTGTCGCATTTACATTCATTTGAAGTGTAGACGAGGAATACATAACACTCCGCAAATCATATTATATCTTACCATGAAACATAGAAATGAGATGCAATATCGCGTTTTAAGAATCATAAGAACTCTATTGCAACGATACGTAGTCATCTGCAAACGCTATTTCCTTGCAAAGAAGTGTCGCATTTACATTCATTTGAAGTGTAGACGAGGAATACATAACACTTCGCAAATCATATTATATCTTACCATGAAACATAGGAATGACATGCGATATCGCGTTTTAAGGAGCATCAGAAATCCATTGCTACGATACGTAGACATCTGCAAACGCTATTTCCTTGCAAGAAAGTGTCGCATTTACATTCATTTGAAGTGTAGACGAGGAATACATAACACTCCGCAAATCATATTATATCTTACCATGAAAGATAGAAATGAGATGCGATATCGCGTTTTAAGAAGCATCAGAAATCCATTGCTACGATACGTAGACATCGGCAAACGCTATTTCCTTGCAAGAAAGTGTCGCATTTACATTCATTTGAAGTGTAGACGAGGAATACATAACACTTCGCAAATCATATTATACCTTACCATGAAACATAGAAATGAGATGCGATATCGCGTTTTAAGAAGCATTAAAACTCTACTGCTACGATACGTAGACATCTGCAAACGCTATTTCCTTGCAAAGAAGTGTCGCATTTACATTCATTAGAAGTGTAGACGAGGAATACATAACACTCCGCAAATCATATTATATCTTACCATGAAACATAGAAATGAGATGCGACATCGCGTTCTAAGATGCATTAGATCAATACTGCTACGATAGGTAGACATTTGCAAATGCTATTTCCTTGCAAGGAAGTGTCGCATTTACATTCATTTGAAGTGTAGCCGAGGAATACATAACACTTCGCAAATCGTATTATATCTTACCATGAAACATAGAAATGAGATGCGATATCGCGTTTTAAGAAGCATTAGAACTCTATTGCTACGATACGTAAACATCTGCAATCGCTATTTCCTTGCAAAGAAGTGTCGCATTTACATTCATTTGAATTGTAGCCGAGGAATACATAACACTTCGCAAATCGGATTATATCTTACCATGAAACATAGAAATGAGATGCGATATCGCGTTTTGAGAAGCATTTGAACTCTATTGCTCCGATACGTAGACATCTGCAAACGCTATTTCCTAGCGAGGAAGTGTCGCATTCACATTCATTTGAAGTGTAGACGAGGAATACATAACACTTCGCAAATCATATTGTATCTTACCATGAAACATAGAAATGAGATGCGATATCGCGTTCTAAGAAGCATTAGAACACTACTGCTACGATAGGTAGACATTTGCAAACGCTATTTCCTTGCAAGGAAGTGTCGCATTTACATTCATTTGAAGTGTAGACGAGGAATACATAACACTCCGCAAATCATATTATATCTTACCATGAAACATAGAAATGAGATGCGATATCGCGTTTTAAGAATCATAAGAACTCTATTGCTACGATACGTAGACATCTGCAAACGCTATTTCCTTGCAAGGAAGTGTCGCATTTACATTCATTTGAATCGTAGACGAGGAATGCATAACACTTCGCAATGAATATTATATCTTATCATGAATCATAGATATGTGATGCAATATCTCGTTTTAAGAAGCATTTGAACTCTATTGCTTCGATACGTAGACATCTGCAAACGCTATTTCCCAGCGAGGAAGTGTCGCATTCACATTCATTTGAAGTGTAGACGAGGAATACATAACACTTCGCAAATCATATTGTATCTTACCATGAAACATAGAAATGAGATGCGATATCGCGTTTTAAGAATCATAAGAACTCTATTGCTACGATACGTAGACATCTGCAATCGCTATTTCCTTGCAAAGAAGTGTCGCATTTACATTCATTTGAATTGTAGCCGAGGAATACATAACACTTCGCAAATCGGATTATATCTTACCATGAAACATAGAAATGAGATGCGATATCGCGTTTTGAGAAGCATTTGAACTCTATTGCTCCGATACGTAGACATCTGCAAACGCTATTTCCTAGCGAGGAAGTGTCGCATTCACATTCATTTGAAGTGTAGACGAGGAATACATAACACTTCGCAAATCATATTGTATCCTACCATGAAACATAGAAATGAGATGCGATATCGCGTTCTAAGAAGCATTAGAACACTACTGCTACGATAGGTAGACATTTGCAAACGCTATTTCCTTGCAAGGAAGTGTCGCATTTACATTCATTTGAAGTGTAGACGAGGAATACATAACACTCCGCAAATCATATTATATCTTACCATGAAACATAGAAATGAGATGCGATATCGCGTTTTAAGAAGCATTAGAACTCTACTGCTACGATACGTAGACATCTGCAATCGCTATTTCCTTGCAAAGAAGTGTCGCATTTACATTCATTTGAAGTGTAGCCGAGGAATACATAACACTTCGCAAATCGTATTATATCTTACCATGAAACATAGAAATGAGATGCGATATCGCGTTTTAAGAAGCATTAGAACTCTATTGCTACGATCCGTAGACATCTGCAAACGGTATTTCCTTGCAAGGAAGTGTCGCATTTACATTCATTTGAATCGTAGACGAGGAATGCATAACACTTCGCAATGAATATTATATCTTATCATGAAATATAGATATGAGATGCAATATCTCGTTTTAAGAAGCATTTGAACTCTATTGCTTCGATACGTAGACATCTGCAAACGCTATATCCTTGCAAGGAAGTGTCGCATTTACATTCATTTGAAGTGTAGACGAGGAATACATAACACTCCGCAAATCATATTATATCTTACCATGAAACATAGAAATGTGATGCGATATCGCGTTTTAAGAATCATAAGAACTCTATTGCTAAGATACGTAGACATCTGCAAACGCTAGTTCCTTGCGAGAAAGTGTCGCATTTACATTCATTTGAAGTGTAGACGACGGATACATAACACTTCGCAAATCATATTAAACCTTACCATGAAACATAGAAATGAGATGCGATATCGCGTTTTAAGAATCATAAGAACTCTATTGCTACGATACGTAGACATCTGCAAACGCTATTTCCTTGCAAGGAAGTGTCGCATTTACATTCATTTGATGTGTAGACGAGGAATACATAACACTTCGCAAATCATATTATATCTTACCATGAAACATAGAAATGAGGTGCGATATCGCGTTTTAAGAAGCATTAGAACTCAACTGCTACGATACATAGACATCTGCAAACGCTATTTCCTTGCAAGGAAGTGTTGCATTTACATTCATTTGAATCGTAGGCGAAGAATGCATAACACTTCGCAATGAATATTATATCTTATCATGAAACATAGATATGAGATGCAATATCTCGTTTTAAGAAGCATTTGAACTCCATTGCTTCGATACGTAGACATCTGCAAACGCTATTTCCTAGCGAGGAAGTGTCGCATTCACATTCATTTGAAGTGTAGACGAGGAATACATAACACTTCGCAAATCATATTGTATCTTACCATGAAACGTAGAAATGAGTTGCGATATCGCATTATAAGAAGCATTAGAACTCTACTGCTACGATACGCAGACATCTGCAAACGCTATTTCCTAGCGAGGAAGTGTCACATTCACATTCATTTGAAGTGTAGACGAGGAATACATAACACTTCGCAAATCACATTATATCTTACCATGAAACATAGAAATGAGATGCGATATCGCGTTTTAGGAAGCATTAGAACTCTATTGCTACGATTCGTAGACATCTGCAAACGTTATTTCCTTTCAAGGATGTGTCGCATTTACATTCATTTGAATCGTAGACGAGGAATGCATAAGACTTCGCAATGAATATTATATCTTATCATGAAACATAGATATGTGATGCAATATCTCGTTTTAAGAAGCATTTGAACTCTATTGCTTCGATACGTAGACATCTGCAAACGCTATTTCCTTGCAAGGAAGTGTCTCATTTACATTCATTTGATGTGTAGACGAAGAATACATAACACTTCGCAAATCATATTATATCTTACCATGAAACATAGAAATGAGATGCGATATCGCGTTTTAAGAATCATAAGAACTCTACTGCTACGATACGTAGACATCTGCAATCGCTATTTCCTTGCAAAGAAGTGTCGCATTTATATTCATTTGAAGTGTAGCCGAGGAATACATAACACTTCGCAAATCGTATTATATCTTACCATGAAACATAGAAATGAGATGCGATATCGCGTTTTAAGAAGCATTAGAACTCTACTGCTACGATACGCAGACATCTGCAAACGCTATTTCCTAGCGAGGAAGTGTCACATTCACATTCATTTGAAGTGTAGACGTTGAATACATAACACATCGCAAATCATATTATATCTTACCATGAAACATAGAAATGAGATGCGATTTCGCGTTTTAAGAATCATAAGAACTCTATTGCTACGATACGTAGACATCTGCAAACGCTATTTCCTTGCAAGAAAGTGTCGAATTTACATTCATTTGAAGTGTAGACGACGGATACATAACACTTCGCAAATCATATTATACTTTACCATGAAACATAGAAATGAGATGCGATATCGCTTTTTAAGAATCATAAGAACTCTATTGCTACGATACGTAGACATCTGCAAACGCTATTTCCTTGCAAGGAAGTGTCTCATTTACATTCATTTGATGCGTAGACGAAGAATACATAACACTTCGCAAATCATATTATATCTTACCATGAAACATAGAAATGAGATGCGATATCGCGTTTTAAGAATCATAAGAACTCTACTGCTACGATACGTAGACATCTGCAATCGCTATTTCCTTGCAAGGAAGTGTCGCATTTACATTCATTTGAATCGTAGACGAGGAATGCATAACACTTCGCAATGAATATTATATCTTATCATGAAATATAGATATGAGATGCAATATCTCGTTTTAAGAAGCATTAGAACTATATTGCTACGATCCGTAGACATCTGCAAACGCTATTTCCTTGCAAGGAAGTGTCGCATTTATATTCATTTGAAGTGTAGACGAGGAATACATAACACTCCGCAAATCATATTATATCTTACCATGAAACATAGAAATGTGATGCGATATCGCGTTTTAAGAATCATAAGAACTATATTGCTAAGATACCTAGACATCTGCAAACGCTAGTTCCTTGCGAGAAAGTGTCCCATTTACATTCATTTGAAGTGTAGACGACGGATACATAACACTTCGCAAATCATATTATACCTTACCATGAAACATAGAAATGAGATGCGATATCGCGTTTTAAGAATCATAAGAACGCTATTGCTACGATACGTAGACATCTGCAAACGCTATTTCCTTGCAAGGAAGTGTCGCATTTACATTCATTTGAATCGTAGACGAGGAATGCATAACACTTCGCAATGAATATTATATCTTATCATGAATCATAGATATGTGATGCAATATCTCGTTTTAAGAAGCATTTGAACTCTATTGCTTCGATACGTAGACATCTGCAAACGCTATTTCCCAGCGAGGAAGTGTCGCATTCACATTCATTTGAAGTGTAGACGAGGAATACATAACAATTCGCAAATCATATTGAATCTTACCATGAAACATAGAAATGAGATGCGATATCGCGTTTTAAGAATCATAAGAACTCCATTGCTACGATACGTAGACATCTGCAATCGCTATTTCCTTGCAAAGAAGTGTCGCATTTACATTCATTTGAATTGTAGCCGAGGAATACATAACACTTCGCAAATCGGATTATATCTTACCATGAAACATAGAAATGAGATGCGATATCGCGTTTTGAGAAGCATTTGAACTCTATTGCTCCGATACGTAGACATCTGCAAACGCTATTTCCTAGCGAGGAAGTGTCGCATTCACATTCATTTGAAGTGTAGACGAGGAATACATAACACTTCGCAAATCATATTGTATCTTACCATGAAACATAGAAATGAGATGCGATATCGCGTTCTAAGAAGCATTAGAACACTACTGCTACGATAGGTAGACATTTGCAAACGCTATTTCCTTGCAAGGAAGTGTCGCATTTACATTCATTTGAAGTGTAGACGAGGAATACATAACACTCCGCAAATCATATTATATCTTACCATGAAACATAGAAATGAGATGCGATATCGCGTTTTGAGAAGCATTTGAACTCTATTGCTCCGATACGTAGACATCTGCAAACGCTATTTCCTAGCGAGGAAGTGTCGCATTCACATTCATTTGAAGTGTAGACGAGGAGTACATAACACTTCGCAAATCGTATTATATCTTACCATGAAACATAGAAATGAGATGCGATATCGCGTTTTAAGAAGCATTAGAACTCTATTGCTACGATCCGTAGACATCTGCAAACGGTATTTCCTTGCAAGGAAGTGTCGCATTTACATTCATTTGAATCGTAGACGAGGAATGCATAACACTTCGCAATGAATATTATATCTTATCATGAAATATAGATATGAGATGCAATATCTCGTTTTAAGAAGCATTTGAACTCTATTGCTTCGATACGTAGACATCTGCAAACGCTATATCCTTGCAAGGAAGTGTCGCATTTACATTCATTTGAAGTGTAGACGAGGAATACATAACACTCCGCAAATCATATTATATCTTACCATGAAACATAGAAATGAGATGCGATATCGCGTTTTAAGAAGCATTAGAACTCAACTGCTACGATACGTAGACATCTGCAAACGCTATTTCCTTGCAAGGAAGTGTTGCATTTACATTCATTTGAATCGTAGGCGAAGAATGCATAACACTTCGCAATGAATATTATATCTTATCATGAAACATAGATATGAGATGCAATATCTCGTTTTAAGAAGCATTTGAACTCCATTGCTTCGATACGTAGACATCTGCAGACGCTATTTCCTAGCGAGGAAGTGTCGCATTCACATTCATTTGAAGTGTAGACGAGGAATACATAACACTTCGCAAATCATATTGTATCTTACCATGAAACGTAGAAATGAGTTGCGATATCGCATTTTAAGAAGCATTAGAACTCTACTGCTACGATACGCAGACATCTGCAAACGCTATTTCCTAGCGAGGAAGTGTCACATTCACATTCATTTGAAGTGTAGACGAGGAATACATAACACTTCGCAAATCACATTATATCTTACCATGAAACATAGAAATGAGATGCGATATCGCGTTTTAAGAAGCATTAGAACTCTATTGCTACGATACGTAGACATCTGCAAACGCTATTTCCTTGCAAGGAAGTGTCGCATTTACATTCATTTGAAGTGTAGACGACGGATACATAACAGTTCGCAAATCATATTATACCTTACCATGAAGCATAGAAATGAGATGCGATATCACGTTTTAAGAATCATAAGAACTCTATTGCTACGATACGTAGACATCTGCAAACGCTATTTCCTTGCAAGGAAGTGTCGCATTTACATTCATTTGATGTGTAGACGAGGAATACATAACACTTCGCAAATCATATTATATCTTACCATGAAACATAGAAATGAGGTGCGATATCGCGTTTTAAGAAGCATTAGAACTCAACTGCTACGATACATAGACATCTGCAAACGCTATTTCCTTGCAAGGAAGTGTTGCATTTACATTCATTTGAATCGTAGGCGAAGAATGCATAACACTTCGCAAATCATATTATATCTTACCATGAAACATAGAAATGAGATGCGATATCGCGTTTTAAGAATCATAAGAACTCTACTGCTACGATACGTAGACATCTGCAATCGCTATTTCCTTGCAAAGAAGTGTCGCATTTACATTCATTTGAAGTGTAGCCGAGGAATACATAACACTTCGCAAATCGTATTATATCTTACCATGAAACATAGAAATGAGATGCGATATCGCGTTTTAAGAAGCATTAGAACTCTACTGCTACGATACGCAGACATCTGCAAACGCTATTTCCTAGCGAGGAAGTGTCACATTCACATTCATTTGAAGTGTAGACGTTGAATACATAACACTTCGCAAATCATATTATATCTTACCATGAAACATAGAAATGAGATGCGATATCGCGTTTTATGAAGCATTAGAACTCTATTGCTACGATACGTAGACATCTGCAAACGCTATTTCCTTGCAAGGAAGTGTCGCATTTACATTCATTTGAAGTGTAGACGACGGATACATAAAAGTTCGCAAATCATATTATACCTTACCATGAAGCATAGAAATGAGATGCGATATCGCGTTTTAAGAATCATAAGAACTCTATTGCTACGATACGTAGACATCTGCAAACGCTATTTCCTTGCAAGAAAGTGTCGCATTTACATTCATTTGAAGTGTAGACGACGGATACATAACACTTCGCAAATCATATTATACTTTACCATGAAACATAGAAATGAGATGCGATATCGCTTTTTAAGAATCATAAGAACTCTATTGCTACGATACGTAGACATCTGCAAACGCTATTTCCTTGCAAGGAAGTGTCTCATTTACATTCATTTGATGTGTAGACGAAGAATACATAACACTTCGCAAATCATATTGTATCTTACCATGAAACGTAGAAATGAGTTGCGATATCGCATTTTAAGAAGCATTAGAACTCTACTGCTACGATACGCAGACATCTGCAAACGCTATTTCCTAGCGAGGAAGTGTCACATTCACATTCATTTGAAGTGTAGACGAGGAATACATAACACTTCGCAAATCACATTATATCTTACCATGAAACATAGAAATGAGATGCGATATCGCGTTTTAGGAAGCATTAGAACTCTATTGCTACGATACGTAGACATCTGCAAACGTTATTTCCTTTCAAGGATGTGTCGCATTTACATTCATTTGAATCGTAGACGAGGAATGCATAACACTTCGCAATGAATATTATATCTTATCATGAAACATAGATATGTGATGCAATATCTCGTTTTAAGAAGCATTTGAACTCTATTGCTTCGATACGTAGACATCTGCAAACGCTATTTCCCAGCGAGGAAGTGTCGCATTCACATTCATTTGAAGTGTAGACGAGGAATACATAACACTTCGCAAATCATATTGTATCTTACCATGAAACATAGAAATGAGATGCGATATCGCGTTTTAAGGATCATAAGAACTCTATTGCTACGATACGTAGACATCTGCAATCGCTATTTCCTTGCAAAGAAGTGTCGCATTTACATTCATTTGAAGTGTAGCCGAGGAATACATAACACTTCGCAAATCGTATTATATCTTACCATGAAACATAGAAATGAGATGCGATATCGCGTTCTAAGAAGCATTAGAACTCTATTGCTACGATACGTAGACATCTGCAAACGCTATTTCCTTGCAAGGAAGTGTCGCATTTACATTCATTTGAAGTGTAGACGACGGATACATAACAGTTCGCAAATCATATTATACCTTACCATGAAGCATAGAAATGAGATGCGATATCACGTTTTAAGAATCATAAGAACTCTATTGCTACGATACGTAGACATCTGCAAACGCTATTTCCTAGCGAGGAAGTGTCGCATTCACATTCATTTGAAGTGTAGACGAGGAATACATAACACTTCGCAAATCATATTGTATCTTACCATGAAACATAGAAATGAGATGCGATATCGCGTTCTAAGAAGCATTAGAACACTACTGCTACGATAGGTAGACATTTGCAAACGCTATTTCCTTGCAAGGAAGTGTCGCATTTACATTCATTTGAAGTGTAGACGAGGAATACATAACACTCCGCAAATCATATTATATCTTACCATGAAACATAGAAATGAGATGCGATATCGCGTTTTGAGAAGCATTTGAACTCTATTGCTCCGATACGTAGACATCTGCAAACGCTATTTCCTAGCGAGGAAGTGTCGCATTCACATTCATTTGAAGTGTAGACGAGGAGTACATAACACTTCGCAAATCGTATTATATCTTACCATGAAACATAGAAATGAGATGCGATATCGCGTTTTAAGAAGCATTAGAACTCTATTGCTACGATCCGTAGACATCTGCAAACGGTATTTCCTTGCAAGGAAGTGTCGCATTTACATTCATTTGAATCGTAGACGAGGAATGCATAACACTTCGCAATGAATATTATATCTTATCATGAAATATAGATATGAGATGCAATATCTCGTTTTAAGAAGCATTTGAACTCTATTGCTTCGATACGTAGACATCTGCAAACGCTATATCCTTGCAAGGAAGTGTCGCATTTACATTCATTTGAAGTGTAGACGAGGAATACATAACACTCCGCAAATCATATTATATCTTACCATGAAACATAGAAATGAGGTGCGATATCGCGTTTTAAGAAGCATTAGAACTCAACTGCTACGATACGTAGACATCTGCAAACGCTATTTCCTTGCAAGGAAGTGTTGCATTTACATTCATTTGAATCGTAGGCGAAGAATGCATAACACTTCGCAATGAATATTATATCTTATCATGAAACATAGATATGAGATGCAATATCTCGTTTTAAGAAGCATTTGAACTCCATTGCTTCGATACGTAGACATCTGCAGACGCTATTTCCTAGCGAGGAAGTGTCGCATTCACATTCATTTGAAGTGTAGACGAGGAATACATAACACTTCGCAAATCATATTGTATCTTACCATGAAACGTAGAAATGAGTTGCGATATCGCATTTTAAGAAGCATTAGAACTCTACTGCTACGATACGCAGACATCTGCAAACGCTATTTCCTAGCGAGGAAGTGTCACATTCACATTCATTTGAAGTGTAGACGAGGAATACATAACACTTCGCAAATCACATTATATCTTACCATGAAACATAGAAATGAGATGCGATATCGCGTTTTAAGAAGCATTAGAACTCTATTGCTACGATACGTAGACATCTGCAAACGCTATTTCCTTGCAAGGAAGTGTCGCATTTACATTCATTTGAAGTGTAGACGACGGATACATAACAGTTCGCAAATCATATTATACCTTACCATGAAGCATAGAAATGAGATGCGATATCACGTTTTAAGAATCATAAGAACTCTATTGCTACGATACGTAGACATCTGCAAACGCTATTTCCTTGCAAGGAAGTGTCGCATTTACATTCATTTGAATCGTAGACAAGGAATGCATAACACTTCGCAATGAATATTATATCTTATCATGAAACATAGATATGAGATGCAATATCTCGTTTTAAGAAGCATTAGAACTCTATTGCTACGATACGTAGACATCTGCAAACGCTATTTCCTTGCAAGGAAGTGTCTCATTTACATTCATTTGATGTGTAGACGAAGAATACATAACACTTCGCAAATCATATTATATCTTACCATGAAACATAGAAATGAGATGCGATATCGCGTTTTAAGAATCATAAGAACTCTACTGCTACGATACGTAGACATCTGCAATCGCTATTTCCTTGCAAAGAAGTGTCGCATTTACATTCATTTGAAGTGTAGCCGAGGAATACATAACACTTCGCAAATCGTATTATATCTTACCATGAAACATAGAAATGAGATGCGATATCGCGTTTTAAGAAGCATTAGAACTCTACTGCTACGATACGCAGACATCTGCAAACGCTATTTCCTAGCGAGGAAGTGTCACATTCACATTCATTTGAAGTGTAGACGTTGAATACATAACACTTCGCAAATCATATTATATCTTACCATGAAACATAGAAATGAGATGCGATATCGCGTTTTATGAAGCATTAGAACTCTATTGCTACGATACGTAGACATCTGCAAACGCTATTTCCTTGCAAGGAAGTGTCGCATTTACATTCATTTGAAGTGTAGACGACGGATACATAAAAGTTCGCAAATCATATTATACCTTACCATGAAGCATAGAAATGAGATGCGATATCGCGTTTTAAGAATCATAAGAATTCTATTGCTACGATACGTAGACATCTGCAATCGCTATTTCCTTGCAAAGAAGTGTCGCATTTACATTCATTTGAATTGTAGCCGAGGAATACATAACACTTCGCAAATCGGATTATATCTTACCATGAAACATAGAAATGAGATGCGATATCGCGTTTTGAGAAGCATTTGAACTCTATTGCTCCGATACGTAGACATCTGCAAACGCTATTTCCTAGCGAGGAAGTGTCGCATTCACATTCATTTGAAGTGTAGACGAGGAATACATAACACTTCGCAAATCGTATTATATCTTACCATGAAACATAGAAATGAGATGCGATATCGCGTTTTAAGAAGCATTAGAACTCTATTGCTACGATCCGTAGACATCTGCAAACGGTATTTCCTTGCAAGGAAGTGTCGCATTTACATTCATTTGAATCGTAGACGAGGAATGCATAACACTTCGCAATGAATATTATATCTTATCATGAAATATAGATATGAGATGCAATAACTCGTTTTAAGAAGCATTTGAACTCTATTGCTTCGATACGTAGACATCTGCAAACGCTATATCCTTGCAAGGAAGTGTCGCATTTACATTCATTTGAAGTGTAGACGAGGAATACATAACACTCCGCAAATCATATTATATCTTACCATGAAACATAGAAATGAGGTGCGATATCGCGTTTTAAGAAGCATTAGAACTCAACTGCTACGATACGTAGACATCTGCAAACGCTATTTCCTTGCAAGGAAGTGTTGCATTTACATTCATTTGAATCGTAGGCGAAGAATGCATAACACTTCGCAATGAATATTATATCTTATCATGAAACATAGATATGAGATGCAATATCTCGTTTTAAGAAGCATTTGAACTCCATTGCTTCGATACGTAGACATCTGCAGACGCTATTTCCTAGCGAGGAAGTGTCGCATTCACATTCATTTGAAGTGTAGACGAGGAATACATAACACTTCGCAAATCATAGTGTATCTTACCATGAAACGTAGAAATGAGTTGCGATATCGCATTTTAAGAAGCATTAGAACTCTACTGCTACGATACGCAGACATCTGCAAACGCTATTTCCTAGCGAGGAAGTGTCACATTCACATTCATTTGAAGTGTAGACGAGGAATACATAACACTTCGCAAATCACATTATATCTTACCATGAAACATAGAAATGAGATGCGATATCGCGTTTTAAGAATCATAAGAACTCTACTGCTACGATACGTAGACATCTGCAATCGCTATTTCCTTCCAAAGAAGTGTCGCATTTACATTCATTTGAAGTGTAGCCGAGGAATACATAACACTTCGCAAATCGTATTATATCTTACCATGAAACATAGAAATGAGATGCGATATCGCGTTTTAAGAAGCATTAGAACTCTACTGCTACGATACGCAGACATCTGCAAACTCTATTTCCTAGCGAGGAAGTGTCACATTCACATTCATTTGAAGTGTAGACGTTGAATACATAACACTTCGCAAATCATATTATATCTTACCATGAAACATAGAAATGAGATGCGATATCGCGTTTTAAGAAGCATTAGAACTCTATTGCTACGATACGTAGACATCTGCAAACGCTATTTCCTTGCAAGGAAGTGTTGCATTTACATTCATTTGAATCGTAGGCGAAGAATGCATAACACTTCGCAAATCATATTATATCTTACCATGAAACATAGAAATGAGATGCGATATCGCGTTTTAAGAATCATAAGAACTCTACTGCTACGATACGTAGACATCTGCAATCGCTATTTCCTTGCAAAGAAGTGTCGCATTTACATTCATTTGAAGTGTAGCCGAGGAATACATAACACTTCGCAAATCGTATTATATCTTACCATGAAACATAGAAATGAGATGCGATATCGCGTTTTATGAAGCATTAGAACTCTATTTCTACGATACGTAGACATCTGCAAACGCTATTTCCTTGCAAGGAAGTGTCGCATTTACATTCATTTGAAGTGTAGACGACGGATACATAAAAGTTCGCAAATCATATTATACCTTACCATGAAGCATAGAAATGAGATGCGATATCGCGTTTTAAGAATCATAAGAACTCTATTGCTACGATACGTAGACATCTGCAATCGCTATTTCCTTGCAAAGAAGTGTCGCATTTACATTCATTTGAATTGTAGCCGAGGAATACATAACACTTCGCAAATCGGATTATATCTTACCATGAAACATAGAAATGAGATGCGATATCGCGTTTTGAGAAGCATTTGAACTCTATTGCTCCGATACGTAGACATCTGCAAACGCTATTTCCTAGCGAGGAAGTGTCGCATTCACATTCATTTGAAGTGTAGACGAGGAATACATAACACTTCGCAAATCGTATTATATCTTACCATGAAACATAGAAATGAGATGCGATATCGCGTTTTAAGAAGCATTAGAACTCTATTGCTACGATCCGTAGACATCTGCAAACGGTATTTCCTTGCAAGGAAGTGTCGCATTTACATTCATTTGAATCGTAGACGAGGAATGCATAACACTTCGCAATGAATATTATATCTTATCATGAAATATAGATATGAGATGCAATATCTCGTTTTAAGAAGCATTTGAACTCTATTGCTTCGATACGTAGACATCTGCAAACGCTATATCCTTGCAAGGAAGTGTCGCATTTACATTCATTTGAAGTGTAGACGAGGAATACATAACACTCCGCAAATCATATTATATCTTACCATGAAACATAGAAATGAGGTGCGATATCGCGTTTTAAGAAGCATTAGATCTCAACTGCTACGATACGTAGACATCTGCAAACGCTATTTCCTTGCAAGGAAGTGTTGCATTTACATTCATTTGAATCGTAGGCGAAGAATGCATAACACTTCGCAATGAATATTATATCTTATCATGAAACATAGATATGAGATGCAATATCTCGTTTTAAGAAGCATTTGAACTCCATTGCTTCGATACGTAGACATCTGCAGACGCTATTTCCTAGCGAGGAAGTGTCGCATTCACATTCATTTGAAGTGTAGACGAGGAATACATAACACTTCGCAAATCATAGTGTATCTTACCATGAAACGTAGAAATGAGTTGCGATATCGCATTTTAAGAAGCATTAGAACTCTACTGCTACGATACGCAGACATCTGCAAACGCTATTTCCTAGCGAGGAAGTGTCACATTCACATTCATTTGAAGTGTAGACGAGGAATACATAACACTTCGCAAATCACATTATATCTTACCATGAAACATAGAAATGAGATGCGATATCGCGTTTTAAGAAGCATTAGAACTCTATTGCTACGATACGTAGACATCTGCAAACGCTATTTCCTTGCAAGGAAGTGTCGCATTTACATTCATTTGATGTGTAGACGAGGAATACATAACACTTCGCAAATCATATTATATCTTACCATGAAACATAGAAATGAGGTGCGATATCGCGTTTTAAGAAGCATTAGAACTCAACTGCTACGATAGATAGACATCTGCAAACGCTATTTCCTTGCAAGGAAGTGTTGCATTTACATTCATTTGAATCGTAGGCGAAGAATGCATAACACTTCGCAAATCATATTATATCTTACCATGAAACATAGAAATGAGATGCGATATCGCGTTTTAAGAATCATAAGAACTCTACTGCTACGATACGTAGACATCTGCAATCGCTATTTCCTTCCAAAGAAGTGTCGCATTTACATTCATTTGAAGTGTAGCCGAGGAATACATAACACTTCGCAAATCGTATTATATCTTACCATGAAACATAGAAATGAGATGCGATATCGCGTTTTAAGAAGCATTAGAACTCTACTGCTACGATACGCAGACATCTGCAAACTCTATTTCCTAGCGAGGAAGTGTCACATTCACATTCATTTGAAGTGTAGACGTTGAATACATAACACTTCGCAAATCATATTATATCTTACCATGAAACATAGAAATGAGATGCGATATCGCGTTTTAAGAAGCATTAGAACTCTATTGCTACGATACGTAGACATCTGCAAACGCTATTTCCTTGCAAGGAAGTGTTGCATTTACATTCATTTGAATCGTAGGCGAAGAATGCATAACACTTCGCAAATCATATTATATCTTACCATGAAACATAGAAATGAGATGCGATATCGCGTTTTAAGAATCATAAGAACTCTACTGCTACGATACGTAGACATCTGCAATCGCTATTTCCTTGCAAAGAAGTGTCGCATTTATATTCATTTGAAGTGTAGCCGAGGAATACATAACACTTCGCAAATCGTATTATATCTTACCATGAAACATAGAAATGAGATGCGATATCGCGTTTTATGAAGCATTAGAACTCTATTTCTACGATACGTAGACATCTGCAAACGCTATTTCCTTGCAAGGAAGTGTCGCATTTACATTCATTTGAAGTGTAGACGACGGATACATAAAAGTTCGCAAATCATATTATACCTTACCATGAAGCATAGAAATGAGATGCGATATCGCGTTTTAAGAATCATAAGAACTCTATTGCTACGATACGTAGACATCTGCAATCGCTATTTCCTTGCAAAGAAGTGTCGCATTTACATTCATTTGAATTGTAGCCGAGGAATACATAACACTTCGCAAATCGGATTATATCTTACCATGAAACATAGAAATGAGATGCGATATCGCGTTTTGAGAAGCATTTGAACTCTATTGCTCCGATACGTAGACATCTGCAAACGCTATTTCCTAGCGAGGAAGTGTCGCATTCACATTCATTTGAAGTGTAGACGAGGAATCCATAACACTTCGCAAATCATATTGTATCTTACCATGAAACATAGAAATGAGATGCGATATCGCGTTCTAAGAAGCATTAGAACACTACTGCTACGATAGGTAGACATTTGCAAACGCTATTTCCTTGCAAGGAAGTGTCGCATTTACATTCATTTGAAGTGTAGACGAGGAATACATAACACTCCGCAAATCATATTATATCTTACCATGAAACATAGAAATGAGATGCGATATCGCGTTTTGAGAAGCATTTGAACTCTATTGCTCCGATACGTAGACATCTGCAAACGCTATTTCCTAGCGAGGAAGTGTCGCATTCACATTCATTTGAAGTGTAGACGAGGAGTACATAACACTTCGCAAATCGTATTATATCTTACCATGAAACATAGAAATGAGATGCGATATCGCGTTTTAAGAAGCATTAGAACTCTATTGCTACGATCCGTAGACATCTGCAAACGCTATATCCTTGCAAGGAAGTGTCGCATTTACATTCATTTGAAGTGTAGACGAGGAATACATAACACTCCGCAAATCATATTATATCTTACCATGAAACATAGAAATGTGATGCGATATCGCGTTTTAAGAATCATAAGAACTCTATTGCTAAGATACGTAGACATCTGCAAACGCTAGTTCCTTGCAAGGAAGTGTCGCATTTACATTCATTTGATGTGTAGACGAGGAATACATAACACTTCGCAAATCATATTATATCTTACCATGAAACATAGAAATGAGGTGCGATATCGCGTTTTGAGAAGCATTTGAACTCTATTGCTCCGATACGTAGACATCTGCAAACGCTATTTCCTAGCGAGGAAGTGTCGCATTCACATTCATTTGAAGTGTAGACGAGGAGTACATAACACTTCGCAAATCGTATTATATCTTACCATGAAACATAGAAATGAGATGCGATATCGCGTTTTAAGAAGCATTAGAACTCTATTGCTACGATCCGTAGACATCTGCAAACGCTATATCCTTGCAAGGAAGTGTCGCATTTACATTCATTTGAAGTGTAGACGAGGAATACATAACACTCCGCAAATCATATTATATCTTACCATGAAACATAGAAATGTGATGCGATATCGCGTTTTAAGAATCATAAGAACTCTATTGCTAAGATACGTAGACATCTGCAAACGCTAGTTCCTTGCGAGAAAGTGTCGCATTTACATTCATTTGAAGTGTAGACGACGGATACATAACACTTCGCAAATCATATTAAACCTTACCATGAAACATAGAAATGAGATGCGATATCGCGTTTTAAGAATCATAAGAACTCTATTGCTACGATACGTAGACATCTGCAAACGCTATTTCCTTGCAAGGAAGTGTCGCATTTACATTCATTTGATGTGTAGACGAGGAATACATAACACTTCGCAAATCATATTATATCTTACCATGAAACATAGAAATGAGGTGCGATATCGCGTTTTAAGAAGCATTAGAACTCAACTGCTACGATACATAGACATCTGCAAACGCTATTTCCTTGCAAGGAAGTGTTGCATTTACATTCATTTGAATCGTAGGCGAAGAATGCATAACACTTCGCAATGAATATTATATCTTATCATGAAACATAGATATGAGATGCAATATCTCGTTTTAAGAAGCATTTGAACTCCATTGCTTCGATACGTAGACATCTGCAAACGCTATTTCCTAGCGAGGAAGTGTCGCATTCACATTCATTTGAAGTGTAGACGAGGAATACATAACACTTCGCAAATCATATTGTATCTTACCATGAAACGTAGAAATGAGTTGCGATATCGCATTATAAGAAGCATTAGAACTCTACTGCTACGATACGCAGACATCTGCAAACGCTATTTCCTAGCGAGGAAGTGTCACATTCACATTCATTTGAAGTGTAGACGAGGAATACATAACACTTCGCAAATCACATTATATCTTACCATGAAACATAGAAATGAGATGCGATATCGCGTTTTAGGAAGCATTAGAACTCTATTGCTACGATTCGTAGACATCTGCAAACGTTATTTCCTTTCAAGGATGTGTCGCATTTACATTCATTTGAATCGTAGACGAGGAATGCATAACACTTCGCAATGAATATTATATCTTATCATGAAACATAGATATGTGATGCAATATCTCGTTTTAAGAAGCATTTGAACTCTATTGCTTCGATACGTAGACATCTGCAAACGCTATTTCCTTGCAAGGAAGTGTCTCATTTACATTCATTTGATGTGTAGACGAAGAATACATAACACTTCGCAAATCATATTATATCTTACCATGAAACATAGAAATGAGATGCGATATCGCGTTTTAAGAATCATAAGAACTCTACTGCTACGATACGTAGACATCTGCAATCGCTATTTCCTTCCAAAGAAGTGTCGCATTTACATTCATTTGAAGTGTAGCCGAGGAATACATAACACTTCGCAAATCGTATTATATCTTACCATGAAACATAGAAATGAGATGCGATATCGCGTTTTAAGAAGCATTAGAACTCTACTGCTACGATACGCAGACATCTGCAAACTCTATTTCCTAGCGAGGAAGTGTCACATTCACATTCATTTGAAGTGTAGACGTTGAATACATAACACTTCGCAAATCATATTATATCTTACCATGAAACATAGAAATGAGATGCGATATCGCGTTTTAAGAAGCACTAGAACTCTATTGCTACGATACGTAGACATCTGCAAACGCTATTTCCTTGCAAGGAAGTGTTGCATTTACATTCATTTGAATCGTAGGCGAAGAATGCATAACACTTCGCAAATCATATTATATCTTACCATGAAACATAGAAATGAGATGCGATATCGCGTTTTAAGAATCATAAGAACTCTACTGCTACGATACGTAGACATCTGCAATCGCTATTTCCTTGCAAAGAAGTGTCGCATTTACATTCATTTGAAGTGTAGCCGAGGAATACATAACACTTCGCAAATCGTATTATATCTTACCATGAAACATAGAAATGAGATGCGATATCGCGTTTTATGAAGCATTAGAACTCTATTTCTACGATACGTAGACATCTGCAAACGCTATTTCCTTGCAAGGAAGTGTCGCATTTACATTCATTTGAAGTGTAGACGACGGATACATAAAAGTTCGCAAATCATATTATACCTTACCATGAAGCATAGAAATGAGATGCGATATCGCGTTTTAAGAATCATAAGAACTCTATTGCTACGATACGTAGACATCTGCAATCGCTATTTCCTTGCAAAGAAGTGTCGCATTTACATTCATTTGAATTGTAGCCGAGGAATACATAACACTTCGCAAATCGGATTATATCTTACCATGAAACATAGAAATGAGATGCGATATCGCGTTTTGAGAAGCATTTGAACTCTATTGCTCCGATACGTAGACATCTGCAAACGCTATTTCCTAGCGAGGAAGTGTCGCATTCACATTCATTTGAAGTGTAGACGAGGAATCCATAACACTTCGCAAATCATATTGTATCTTACCATGAAACATAGAAATGAGATGCGATATCGCGTTCTAAGAAGCATTAGAACACTACTGCTACGATAGGTAGACATTTGCAAACGCTATTTCCTTGCAAGGAAGTGTCGCATTTACATTCATTTGAAGTGTAGACGAGGAATACATAACACTCCGCAAATCATATTATATCTTACCATGAAACATAGAAATGAGATGCGATATCGCGTTTTGAGAAGCATTTGAACTCTATTGCTCCGATACGTAGACATCTGCAAACGCTATTTCCTAGCGAGGAAGTGTCGCATTCACATTCATTTGAAGTGTAGACGAGGAGTACATAACACTTCGCAAATCGTATTATATCTTACCATGAAACATAGAAATGAGATGCGATATCGCGTTTTAAGAAGCATTAGAACTCTATTGCTACGATCCGTAGACATCTGCAAACGCTATATCCTTGCAAGGAAGTGTCGCATTTACATTCATTTGAAGTGTAGACGAGGAATACATAACACTCCGCAAATCATATTATATCTTACCATGAAACATAGAAATGTGATGCGATATCGCGTTTTAAGAATCATAAGAACTCTATTGCTAAGATACGTAGACATCTGCAAACGCTAGTTCCTTGCGAGAAAGTGTCGCATTTACATTCATTTGAAGTGTAGACGACGGATACATAACACTTCGCAAATCATATTAAACCTTACCATGAAACATAGAAATGAGATGCGATATCGCGTTTTAAGAATCATAAGAACTCTATTGCTACGATACGTAGACATCTGCAAACGCTATTTCCTTGCAAGGAAGTGTCGCATTTACATTCATTTGATGTGTAGACGAGGAATACATAACACTTCGCAAATCATATTATATCTTACCATGAAACATAGAAATGAGGTGCGATATCGCGTTTTAAGAAGCATTAGAACTCAACTGCTACGATACATAGACATCTGCAAACGCTATTTCCTTGCAAGGAAGTGTTGCATTTACATTCATTTGAATCGTAGGCGAAGAATGCATAACACTTCGCAATGAATATTATATCTTATCATGAAACATAGATATGAGATGCAATATCTCGTTTTAAGAAGCATTTGAACTCCATTGCTTCGATACGTAGACATCTGCAAACGCTATTTCCTAGCGAGGAAGTGTCGCATTCACATTCATTTGAAGTGTAGACGAGGAATACATAACACTTCGCAAATCATATTGTATCTTACCATGAAACGTAGAAATGAGTTGCGATATCGCATTATAAGAAGCATTAGAACTCTACTGCTACGATACGCAGACATCTGCAAACGCTATTTCCTAGCGAGGAAGTGTCACATTCACATTCATTTGAAGTGTAGACGAGGAATACATAACACTTCGCAAATCACATTATATCTTACCATGAAACATAGAAATGAGATGCGATATCGCGTTTTAGGAAGCATTAGAACTCTATTGCTACGATTCGTAGACATCTGCAAACGTTATTTCCTTTCAAGGATGTGTCGCATTTACATTCATTTGAATCGTAGACGAGGAATGCATAACACTTCGCAATGAATATTATATCTTATCATGAAACATAGATATGTGATGCAATATCTCGTTTTAAGAAGCATTTGAACTCTATTGCTTCGATACGTAGACATCTGCAAACGCTATTTCCTTGCAAGGAAGTGTCTCATTTACATTCATTTGATGTGTAGACGAAGAATACATAACACTTCGCAAATCATATTATATCTTACCATGAAACATAGAAATGAGATGCGATATCGCGTTTTAAGAATCATAAGAACTCTACTGCTACGATACGTAGACATCTGCAATCGCTATTTCCTTGCAAAGAAGTGTCGCATTTATATTCATTTGAAGTGTAGCCGAGGAATACATAACACTTCGCAAATCGTATTATATCTTACCATGAAACATAGAAATGAGATGCGATATCGCGTTTTAAGAAGCATTAGAACTCTACTGCTACGATACGCAGACATCTGCAAACGCTATTTCCTAGCGAGGAAGTGTCACATTCACATTCATTTGAAGTGTAGACGTTGAATACATAACACATCGCAAATCATATTATATCTTACCATGAAACATAGAAATGAGATGCGATATCGCGTTTTAAGAATCATAAGAACTCTATTGCTACGATACGTAGACATCTGCAAACGCTATTTCCTTGCAAGAAAGTGTCGAATTTACATTCATTTGAAGTGTAGACGACGGATACATAACACTTCGCAAATCATATTATACTTTACCATGAAACATAGAAATGAGATGCGATATCGCTTTTTAAGAATCATAAGAACTCTATTGCTACGATACGTAGACATCTGCAAACGCTATTTCCTTGCAAGGAAGTGTCTCATTTACATTCATTTGATGCGTAGACGAAGAATACATAACACTTCGCAAATCATATTATATCTTACCATGAAACATAGAAATGAGATGCGATATCGCGTTTTAAGAATCATAAGAACTCTACTGCTACGATACGTAGACATCTGCAATCGCTATTTCCTTGCAAGGAAGTGTCGCATTTACATTCATTTGAATCGTAGACGAGGAATGCATAACACTTCGCAATGAATATTATATCTTATCATGAAATATAGATATGAGATGCAATATCTCGTTTTAAGAAGCATTAGAACTATATTGCTACGATCCGTAGACATCTGCAAACGCTATTTCCTTGCAAGGAAGTGTCGCATTTATATTCATTTGAAGTGTAGACGAGGAATACATAACACTCCGCAAATCATATTATATCTTACCATGAAACATAGAAATGTGATGCGATATCGCGTTTTAAGAATCATAAGAACTATATTGCTAAGATACCTAGACATCTGCAAACGCTAGTTCCTTGCGAGAAAGTGTCCCATTTACATTCATTTGAAGTGTAGACGACGGATACATAACACTTCGCAAATCATATTATACCTTACCATGAAACATAGAAATGAGATGCGATATCGCGTTTTAAGAATCATAAGAACGCTATTGCTACGATACGTAGACATCTGCAAACGCTATTTCCTTGCAAGGAAGTGTCGCATTTACATTCATTTGAATCGTAGACGAGGAATGCATAACACTTCGCAATGAATATTATATCTTATCATGAATCATAGATATGTGATGCAATATCTCGTTTTAAGAAGCATTTGAACTCTATTGCTTCGATACGTAGACATCTGCAAACGCTATTTCCCAGCGAGGAAGTGTCGCATTCACATTCATTTGAAGTGTAGACGAGGAATACATAACAATTCGCAAATCATATTGAATCTTACCATGAAACATAGAAATGAGATGCGATATCGCGTTTTAAGAATCATAAGAACTCCATTGCTACGATACGTAGACATCTGCAATCGCTATTTCCTTGCAAAGAAGTGTCGCATTTACATTCATTTGAATTGTAGCCGAGGAATACATAACACTTCGCAAATCGGATTATATCTTACCATGAAACATAGAAATGAGATGCGATATCGCGTTTTGAGAAGCATTTGAACTCTATTGCTCCGATACGTAGACATCTGCAAACGCTATTTCCTAGCGAGGAAGTGTCGCATTCACATTCATTTGAAGTGTAGACGAGGAATACATAACACTTCGCAAATCATATTGTATCTTACCATGAAACATAGAAATGAGATGCGATATCGCGTTCTAAGAAGCATTAGAACACTACTGCTACGATAGGTAGACATTTGCAAACGCTATTTCCTTGCAAGGAAGTGTCGCATTTACATTCATTTGAAGTGTAGACGAGGAATACATAACACTCCGCAAATCATATTATATCTTACCATGAAACATAGAAATGAGATGCGATATCGCGTTTTGAGAAGCATTTGAACTCTATTGCTCCGATACGTAGACATCTGCAAACGCTATTTCCTAGCGAGGAAGTGTCGCATTCACATTCATTTGAAGTGTAGACGAGGAGTACATAACACTTCGCAAATCGTATTATATCTTACCATGAAACATAGAAATGAGATGCGATATCGCGTTTTAAGAAGCATTAGAACTCTATTGCTACGATCCGTAGACATCTGCAAACGGTATTTCCTTGCAAGGAAGTGTCGCATTTACATTCATTTGAATCGTAGACGAGGAATGCATAACACTTCGCAATGAATATTATATCTTATCATGAAACATAGATATGAGATGCAATATCTCGTTTTAAGAAGCATTTGAACTCCATTGCTTCGATACGTAGACATCTGCAGACGCTATTTCCTAGCGAGGAAGTGTCGCATTCACATTCATTTGAAGTGTAGACGAGGAATACATAACACTTCGCAAATCATATTGTATCTTACCATGAAACGTAGAAATGAGTTGCGATATCGCATTTTAAGAAGCATTAGAACTCTACTGCTACGATACGCAGACATCTGCAAACGCTATTTCCTAGCGAGGAAGTGTCACATTCACATTCATTTGAAGTGTAGACGAGGAATACATAACACTTCGCAAATCACATTATATCTTACCATGAAACATAGAAATGAGATGCGATATCGCGTTTTAAGAAGCATTAGAACTCTATTGCTACGATACGTAGACATCTGCAAACGCAATTTCCTTGCAAGGAAGTGTCGCATTTACATTCATTTGAAGTGTAGACGACGGATACATAACAGTTCGCAAATCATATTATACCTTACCATGAAGCATAGAAATGAGATGCGATATCACGTTTTAAGAATCATAAGAACTCTATTGCTACGATACGTAGACATCTGCAAACGCTATTTCCTTGCAAGGAAGTGTCGCATTTACATTCATTTGATGTGTAGACGAGGAATACATAACACTTCGCAAATCATATTATATCTTACCATGAAACATAGAAATGAGGTGCGATATCGCGTTTTAAGAAGCATTAGAACTCAACTGCTACGATACATAGACATCTGCAAACGCTATTTCCTTGCAAGGAAGTGTTGCATTTACATTCATTTGAATCGTGGGCGAAGAATGCATAACACTTCGCAAATCATATTATATCTTACCATGAAACATAGAAATGAGATGCGATATCGCGTTTTAAGAATCATAAGAACTCTACTGCTACGATACGTAGACATCTGCAATCGCTATTTCCTTGCAAAGAAGTGTCGCATTTACATTCATTTGAAGTGTAGCCGAGGAATACATAACACTTCGCGAATCGTATTATATCTTACCATGAAACATAGAAATGAGATGCGATATCGCGTTTTAAGAAGCATTAGAACTCTACTGCTACGATACGCAGACATCTGCAAACGCTATTTCCTAGCGAGGAAGTGTCACATTCACATTCATTTGAAGTGTAGACGTTGAATACATAACACTTCGCAAATCATATTATATCTTACCATGAAACATAGAAATGAGATGCGATATCGCGTTTTATGAAGCATTAGAACTCTATTGCTACGATACGTAGACATCTGCAAACGCTATTTCCTTGCAAGGAAGTGTCGCATTTACATTCATTTGAAGTGTAGACGACGGATACATAAAAGTTCGCAAATCATATTATACCTTACCATGAAGCATAGAAATGAGATGCGATATCGCGTTTTAAGAATCATAAGAACTCTATTGCTACGATACGTAGACATCTGCAAACGCTATTTCCTTGCAAGAAAGTGTCGCATTTACATTCATTTGAAGTGTAGACGACGGATACATAACACTTCGCAAATCATATTATACTTTACCATGAAACATAGAAATGAGATGCGATATCGCTTTTTAAGAATCATAAGAACTCTATTGCTACGATACGTAGACATCTGCAAACGCTATTTCCTTGCAAGGAAGTGTCTCATTTACATTCATTTGATGTGTAGACGAAGAATACATAACACTTCGCAAATCATATTGTATCTTACCATGAAACGTAGAAATGAGTTGCGATATCGCATTTTAAGAAGCATTAGAACTCTACTGCTACGATACGCAGACATCTGCAAACGCTATTTCCTAGCGAGGAAGTGTCACATTCACATTCATTTGAAGTGTAGACGAGGAATACATAACACTTCGCAAATCACATTATATCTTACCATGAAACATAGAAATGAGATGCGATATCGCGTTTTAGGAAGCATTAGAACTCTATTGCTACGATACGTAGACATCTGCAAACGTTATTTCCTTTCAAGGATGTGTCGCATTTACATTCATTTGAATCGTAGACGAGGAATGCATAACACTTCGCAATGAATATTATATCTTATCATGAAACATAGATATGTGATGCAATATCTCGTTTTAAGAAGCATTTGAACTCTATTGCTTCGATACGTAGACATCTGCAAACGCTATTTCCCAGCGAGGAAGTGTCGCATTCACATTCATTTGAAGTGTAGACGAGGAATACATAACACTTCGCAAATCATATTGTATCTTACCATGAAACATAGAAATGAGATGCGATATCGCGTTTTAAGGATCATAAGAACTCTATTGCTACGATACGTAGACATCTGCAATCGCTATTTCCTTGCAAAGAAGTGTCGCATTTACATTCATTTGAAGTGTAGCCGAGGAATACATAACACTTCGCAAATCGTATTATATCTTACCATGAAACATAGAAATGAGATGCGATATCGCGTTCTAAGAAGCATTAGAACTCTATTGCTACGATACGTAGACATCTGCAAACGCTATTTCCTTGCAAGGAAGTGTCGCATTTACATTCATTTGAAGTGTAGACGACGGATACATAACAGTTCGCAAATCATATTATACCTTACCATGAAGCATAGAAATGAGATGCGATATCACGTTTTAAGAATCATAAGAACTCTATTGCTACGATACGTAGACATCTGCAAACGCTATTTCCTAGCGAGGAAGTGTCGCATTCACATTCATTTGAAGTGTAGACGAGGAATACATAACACTTCGCAAATCATATTGTATCTTACCATGAAACATAGAAATGAGATGCGATATCGCGTTCTAAGAAGCATTAGAACACTACTGCTACGATAGGTAGACATTTGCAAACGCTATTTCCTTGCAAGGAAGTGTCGCATTTACATTCATTTGAAGTGTAGACGAGGAATACATAACACTCCGCAAATCATATTATATCTTACCATGAAACATAGAAATGAGATGCGATATCGCGTTTTGAGAAGCATTTGAACTCTATTGCTCCGATACGTAGACATCTGCAAACGCTATTTCCTAGCGAGGAAGTGTCGCATTCACATTCATTTGAAGTGTAGACGAGGAGTACATAACACTTCGCAAATCGTATTATATCTTACCATGAAACATAGAAATGAGATGCGATATCGCGTTTTAAGAAGCATTAGAACTCTATTGCTACGATCCGTAGACATCTGCAAACGGTATTTCCTTGCAAGGAAGTGTCGCATTTACATTCATTTGAATCGTAGACGAGGAATGCATAACACTTCGCAATGAATATTATATCTTATCATGAAATATAGATATGAGATGCAATATCTCGTTTTAAGAAGCATTTGAACTCTATTGTTTCGATACGTAGACATCTGCAAACGCTATATCCTTGCAAGGAAGTGTCGCATTTACATTCATTTGAAGTGTAGACGAGGAATACATAACACTCCGCAAATCATATTATATCTTACCATGAAACATAGAAATGAGGTGCGATATCGCGTTTTAAGAAGCATTAGAACTCAACTGCTACGATACGTAGACATCTGCAAACGCTATTTCCTTGCAAGGAAGTGTTGCATTTACATTCATTTGAATCGTAGGCGAAGAATGCATAACACTTCGCAATGAATATTATATCTTATCATGAAACATAGATATGAGATGCAATATCTCGTTTTAAGAAGCATTTGAACTCCATTGCTTCGATACGTAGACATCTGCAGACGCTATTTCCTAGCGAGGAAGTGTCGCATTCACATTCATTTGAAGTGTAGACGAGGAATACATAACACTTCGCAAATCATATTGTATCTTACCATGAAACGTAGAAATGAGTTGCGATATCGCATTTTAAGAAGAATTAGAACTCTACTGCTACGATACGCAGACATCTGCAAACGCTATTTCCTAGCGAGGAAGTGTCACATTCACATTCATTTGAAGTGTAGACGAGGAATACATAACACTTCGCAAATCACATTATATCTTACCATGAAACATAGAAATGAGATGCGATATCGCGTTTTAAGAAGCATTAGAACTCTATTGCTACGATACGTAGACATCTGCAAACGCTATTTCCTTGCAAGGAAGTGTCGCATTTACATTCATTTGAAGTGTAGACGACGGATACATAACAGTTCGCAAATCATATTATACCTTACCATGAAGCATAGAAATGAGATGCGATATCACGTTTTAAGAATCATAAGAACTCTATTGCTACGATACGTAGACATCTGCAAACGCTATTTCCTTGCAAGGAAGTGTCGCATTTACATTCATTTGAATCGTAGACAAGGAATGCATAACACTTCGCAATGAATATTATATCTTATCATGAAACATAGATATGAGATGCAATATCTCGTTTTAAGAAGCATTAGAACTCTATTGCTACGATACGTAGACATCTGCAAACGCTATTTCCTTGCAAGGAAGTGTCTCATTTACATTCATTTGATGTGTAGACGAAGAATACATAACACTTCGCAAATCATATTATATCTTACCATGAAACATAGAAATGAGATGCGATATCGCGTTTTAAGAATCATAAGAACTCTACTGCTACGATACGTAGACATCTGCAATCGCTATTTCCTTGCAAAGAAGTGTCGCATTTACATTCATTTGAAGTGTAGCCGAGGAATACATAACACTTCGCAAATCGTATTATATCTTACCATGAAACATAGAAATGAGATGCGATATCGCGTTTTAAGAAGCATTAGAACTCTACTGCTACGATACGCAGACATCTGCAAACGCTATTTCCTAGCGAGGAAGTGTCACATTCACATTCATTTGAAGTGTAGACGTTGAATACATAACACTTCGCAAATCATATTATATCTTACCATGAAACATAGAAATGAGATGCGATATCGCGTTTTATGAAGCATTAGAACTCTATTGCTACGATACGTAGACATCTGCAAACGCTATTTCCTTGCAAGGAAGTGTCGCATTTACATTCATTTGAAGTGTAGACGACGGATACATAAAAGTTCGCAAATCATATTATACCTTACCATGAAGCATAGAAATGAGATGCGATATCGCGTTTTAAGAATCATAAGAACTCTATTGCTACGATACGTAGACATCTGCAATCGCTATTTCCTTGCAAAGAAGTGTCGCATTTACATTCATTTGAATTGTAGCCGAGGAATACATAACACTTCGCAAATCGGATTATATCTTACCATGAAACATAGAAATGAGATGCGATATCGCGTTTTGAGAAGCATTTGAACTCTATTGCTCCGATACGTAGACATCTGCAAACGCTATTTCCTAGCGAGGAAGTGTCGCATTCACATTCATTTGAAGTGTAGACGAGGAATACATAACACTTCGCAAATCGTATTATATCTTACCATGAAACATAGAAATGAGATGCGATATCGCGTTTTAAGAAGCATTAGAACTCTATTGCTACGATCCGTAGACATCTGCAAACGGTATTTCCTTGCAAGGAAGTGTCGCATTTACATTCATTTGAATCGTAGACGAGGAATGCATAACACTTCGCAATGAATATTATATCTTATCATGAAATATAGATATGAGATGCAATATCTCGTTTTAAGAAGCATTTGAACTCTATTGCTTCGATACGTAGACATCTGCAAATGCTATATCCTTGCAAGGAAGTGTCGCATTTACATTCATTTGAAGTGTAGACGAGGAATACATAACACTCCGCAAATCATATTATATCTTACCATGAAACATAGAAATGAGGTGCGATATCGCGTTTTAAGAAGCATTAGAACTCAACTGCTACGATACGTAGACATCTGCAAACGCTATTTCCTTGCAAGGAAGTGTTGCATTTACATTCATTTGAATCGTAGGCGAAGAATGCATAACACTTCGCAATGAATATTATATCTTATCATGAAACATAGATATGAGATGCAATATCTCGTTTTAAGAAGCATTTGAACTCCATTGCTTCGATACGTAGACATCTGCAGACGCTATTTCCTAGCGAGGAAGTGTCGCATTCACATTCATTTGAAGTGTAGACGAGGAATACATAACACTTCGCAAATCATAGTGTATCTTACCATGAAACGTAGAAATGAGTTGCGATATCGCATTTTAAGAAGCATTAGAACTCTACTGCTACGATACGCAGACATCTGCAAACGCTATTTCCTAGCGAGGAAGTGTCACATTCACATTCATTTTAAGTGTAGACGAGGAATACATAACACTTCGCAAATCACATTATATCTTACCATGAAACATAGAAATGAGATGCGATATCGCGTTTTAAGAATCATAAGAACTCTACTGCTACGATACGTAGACATCTGCAATCGCTATTTCCTTCCAAAGAAGTGTCGCATTTACATTCATTTGAAGTGTAGCCGAGGAATACATAACACTTCGCAAATCGTATTATATCTTACCATGAAACATAGAAATGAGATGCGATACCGCGTTTTAAGAAGCATTAGAACTCTACTGCTACGATACGCAGACATCTGCAAACTCTATTTCCTAGCGAGGAAGTGTCACATTCACATTCATTTGAAGTGTAGACGTTGAATACATAACACTTCGCAAATCATATTATATCTTACCATGAAACATAGAAATGAGATGCGATATCGCGTTTTAAGAAGCATTAGAACTCTATTGCTACGATACGTAGACATCTGCAAACGCTATTTCCTTGCAAGGAAGTGTTGCATTTACATTCATTTGAATCGTAGGCGAAGAATGCATAACACTTCGCAAATCATATTATATCTTACCATGAAACATAGAAATGAGATGCGATATCGCGTTTTAAGAATCATAAGAACTCTACTGCTACGATACGTAGACATCTGCAATCGCTATTTCCTTGCAAAGAAGTGTCGCATTTACATTCATTTGAAGTGTAGCCGAGGAATACATAACACTTCGCAAATCGTATTATATCTTACCATGAAACATAGAAATGAGATGCGATATCGCGTTTTATGAAGCATTAGAACTCTATTTCTACGATACGTAGACATCTGCAAACGCTATTTCCTTGCAAGGAAGTGTCGCATTTACATTCATTTGAAGTGTAGACGACGGATACATAAAAGTTCGCAAATCATATTATACCTTACCATGAAGCATAGAAATGAGATGCGATATCGCGTTTTAAGAATCATAAGAACTCTATTGCTACGATACGTAGACATCTGCAATCGCTATTTCCTTGCAAAGAAGTGTCGCATTTACATTCATTTGAATTGTAGCCGAGGAATACATAACACTTCGCAAATCGGATTATATCTTACCATGAAACATAGAAATGAGATGCGATATCGCGTTTTGAAAAGCATTTGAACTCTATTGCTCCGATACGTAGACATCTGCAAACGCTATTTCCTAGCGAGGAAGTGTCGCATTCACATTCATTTGAAGTGTAGACGAGGAATACATAACACTTCGCAAATCGTATTATATCTTACCATGAAACATAGAAATGAGATGCGATATCGCGTTTTAAGAAGCATTAGAACTCTATTGCTACGATCCGTAGACATCTGCAAACGGTATTTCCTTGCAAGGAAGTGTCGCATTTACATTCATTTGAATCGTAGACGAGGAATGCATAACACTTCGCAATGAATATTATATCTTATCATGAAATATAGATATGAGATGCAATATCTCGTTTTAAGAAGCATTTGAACTCTATTGCTTCGATACGTAGACATCTGCAAACGCTATATCCTTGCAAGGAAGTGTCGCATTTACATTCATTTGAAGTGTAGACGAGGAATACATAACACTCCGCAAATCATATTATATCTTACCATGAAACATAGAAATGAGGTGCGATATCGCGTTTTAAGAAGCATTAGATCTCAACTGCTACGATACGTAGACATCTGCAAACGCTATTTCCTTGCAAGGAAGTGTTGCATTTACATTCATTTGAATCGTAGGCGAAGAATGCATAACACTTCGCAATGAATATTATATCTTATCATGAAACATAGATATGAGATGCAATATCTCGTTTTAAGAAGCATTTGAACTCCATTGCTTCGATACGTAGACATCTGCAGACGCTATTTCCTAGCGAGGAAGTGTCGCATTCACATTCATTTGAAGTGTAGACGAGGAATACATAACACTTCGCAAATCATAGTGTATCTTACCATGAAACGTAGAAATGAGTTGCGATATCGCATTTTAAGAAGCATTAGAACTCTACTGCTACGATACGCAGACATCTGCAAACGCTATTTCCTAGCGAGGAAGTGTCACATTCACATTCATTTGAAGTGTAGACGAGGAATACATAACACTTCGCAAATCACATTATATCTTACCATGAAACATAGAAATGAGATGCGATATCGCGTTTTAAGAAGCATTAGAACTCTATTGCTACGATACGTAGACATCTGCAAACGCTATTTCCTTGCAAGGAAGTGTCGCATTTACATTCATTTGATGTGTAGACGAGGAATACATAACACTTCGCAAATCATATTATATCTTACCATGAAACATAGAAATGAGGTGCGATATCGCGTTTTAAGAAGCATTAGAACTCAACTGCTACGATACATAGACATCTGCAAACGCTATTTCCTTGCAAGGAAGTGTTGCATTTACATTCATTTGAATCGTAGGCGAAGAATGCATAACACTTCGCAAATCATATTATATCTTACCATGAAACATAGAAATGAGATGCGATATCGCGTTTTAAGAATCATAAGAACTCTACTGCTACGATACGTAGACATCTGCAATCGCTATTTCCTTCCAAAGAAGTGTCGCATTTACATTCATTTGAAGTGTAGCCGAGGAATACATAACACTTCGCAAATCGTATTATATCTTACCATGAAACATAGAAATGAGATGCGATATCGCGTTTTAAGAAGCATTAGAACTCTACTGCTACGATACGCAGACATCTGCAAACTCTATTTCCTAGCGAGGAAGTGTCACGTTCACATTCATTTGAAGTGTAGACGTTGAATACATAACACTTCGCAAATCATATTATATCTTACCATGAAACATAGAAATGAGATGCGATATCGCGTTTTAAGAAGCATTAGAACTCTATTGCTACGATACGTAGACATCTGCAAACGCTATTTCCTTGCAAGGAAGTGTTGCATTTACATTCATTTGAATCGTAGGCGAAGAATGCATAACACTTCGCAAATCATATTATATCTTACCATGAAACATAGAAATGAGATGCGATATCGCGTTTTAAGAATCATAAGAACTCTACTGCTACGATACGTAGACATCTGCAATCGCTATTTCCTTGCAAAGAAGTGTCGCATTTACATTCATTTGAAGTGTAGCCGAGGAATACATAACACTTCGCAAATCGTATTATATCTTACCATGAAACATAGAAATGAGATGCGATATCGCGTTTTATGAAGCATTAGAACTCTATTTCTACGATACGTAGACATCTGCAAACGCTATTTCCTTGCAAGGAAGTGTCGCATTTACATTCATTTGAAGTGTAGACGACGGATACATAAAAGTTCGCAAATCATATTATACCTTACCATGAAGCATAGAAATGAGATGCGATATCGCGTTTTAAGAATCATAAGAACTCTATTGCTACGATACGTAGACATCTGCAATCGCTATTTCCTTGCAAAGAAGTGTCGCATTTACATTCATTTGAATTGTAGCCGAGGAATACATAACACTTCGCAAATCGGATTATATCTTACCATGAAACATAGAAATGAGATGCGATATCGCGTTTTGAGAAGCATTTGAACTCTATTGCTCCGATACGTAGACATCTGCAAACGCTATTTCCTAGCGAGGAAGTGTCGCATTCACATTCATTTGAAGTGTAGACGAGGAATCCATAACACTTCGCAAATCATATTGTATCTTACCATGAAACATAGAAATGAGATGCGATATCGCGTTCTAAGAAGCATTAGAACACTACTGCTACGATAGGTAGACATTTGCAAACGCTATTTCCTTGCAAGGAAGTGTCGCATTTACATTCATTTGAAGTGTAGACGAGGAATACATAACACTCCGCAAATCATATTATATCTTACCATGAAACATAGAAATGAGATGCGATATCGCGTTTTGAGAAGCATTTGAACTCTATTGCTCCGATACGTAGACATCTGCAAACGCTATTTCCTAGCGAGGAAGTGTCGCATTCACATTCATTTGAAGTGTAGACGAGGAGTACATAACACTTCGCAAATCGTATTATATCTTACCATGAAACATAGAAATGAGTTGCGATATCGCGTTTTAAGAAGCATTAGAACTCTATTGCTACGATCCGTAGACATCTGCAAACGGTATTTCCTTGGAAGGAAGTGTCGCATTTACATTCATTTGAATCGTAGACGAGGAATGCATAACACTTCGCAATGAATATTATATCTTATCATGAAATATAGATATGAGATGCAATATCTCGTTTTAAGAAGCATTTGAACTCTATTGCTTCGATACGTAGACATCTGCAAACGCTATATCCTTGCAAGGAAGTGTCGCATTTACATTCATTTGAAGTGTAGACGAGGAATACATAACACTCCGCAAATCATATTATATCTTACCATGAAACATAGAAATGAGGTGCGATATCGCGTTTTAAGAAGCATTAGAACTCAACTGCTACGATACGTAGACATCTGCAAACGCTATTTCCTTGCAAGGAAGTGTTGCATTTACATTCATTTGAATCGTAGGCGAAGAATGCATAACACTTCGCAATGAATATTATATCTTATCATGAAACATAGATATGAGATGCAATATCTCGTTTTAAGAAGCATTTGAACTCCATTGCTTCGATACGTAGACATCTGCAGACGCTATTTCCTAGCGAGGAAGTGTCGCATTCACATTCATTTGAAGTGTAGACGAGGAATACATAACACTTCGCAAATCATATTGTATCTTACCATGAAACGTAGAAATGAGTTGCGATATCGCATTTTAAGAAGCATTAGAACTCTACTGCTACGATACGCAGACATCTGCAAACGCTATTTCCTAGCGAGGAAGTGTCACATTCACATTCATTTGAAGTGTAGACGAGGAATACATAACACTTCGCAAATCACATTATATCTTACCATGAAACATAGAAATGAGATGCGATATCGCGTTTTAAGAAGCATTAGAACTCTATTGCTACGATACGTAGACATCTGCAAACGCTATTTCCTTGCAAGGAAGTGTCGCATTTACATTCATTTGAAGTGTAGACGACGGATACATAACAGTTCGCAAATCATATTATACCTTACCATGAAGCATAGAAATGAGATGCGATATCACGTTTTAAGAATCATAAGAACTCTATTGCTACGATACGTAGACATCTGCAAACGCTATTTCCTTGCAAGGAAGTGTCGCATTTACATTCATTTGATGTGTAGACGAGGAATACATAACACTTCGCAAATCATATTATATCTTACCATGAAACATAGAAATGAGGTGCGATATCGCGTTTTAAGAAGCATTAGAACTCAACTGCTACGATACATAGACATCTGCAAACGCTATTTCCTTGCAAGGAAGTGTTGCATTTACATTCATTTGAATCGTAGGCGAAGAATGCATAACACTTCGCAAATCATATTATATCTTACCATGAAACATAGAAATGAGATGCGATATCGCGTTTTATGAATCATAAGAACTCTACTGCTACGATACGTAGACATCTGCAATCGCTATTTCCTTGCAAAGAAGTGTCGCATTTACATTCATTTGAAGTGTAGCCGAGGAATACATAACACTTCGCAAATCGTATTATATCTTACCATGAAACATAGAAATGAGATGCGATATCGCGTTTTAAGAAGCATTAGAACTCTACTGCTACGATACGCAGACATCTGCAAACGCTATTTCCTAGCGAGGAAGTGTCACATTCACATTCATTTGAAGTGTAGACGTTGAATACATAACACTTCGCAAATCATATTATATCTTACCATGAAACATAGAAATGAGATGCGATATCGCGTTTTAAGAAGCTTTAGAACTCTATTGCTACGATACGTAGACATCTGCAAACGCTATTTCCTTGCAAGGAAGTGTCGCATTTACATTCATTTGAAGTGTAGACGACGGATACATAAAAGTTCGCAAATCATATTATACCTTACCATGAAGCATAGGAATGAGATGCGATATCGCGTTTTAAGAATCATAAGAACTCTATTGCTACGATACGTAGACATCTGCAAACGCTATTTCCTTGCAAGAAAGTGTCGCATTTACATTCATTTGAAGTGTAGACGACGGATACATAACACTTCGCAGATCATATTATACTTTACCATGAAACATAGAAATGAGATGCGATATCGCTTTTTAAGAATCATATGAACTCTATTGCTACGATACGTAGACATCTGCAAACGCTATTTCCTTGCAAGGAAGTGTCTCATTTACATTCATTTGATGTGTAGACGAAGAATACATAACACTTCGCAAATCATATTGTATCTTACCATGAAACGTAGAAATGAGTTGCGATATCGCATTTTAAGAAGCATTAGAACTCTACTGCTACGATACGCAGACATCTGCAAACGCTATTTCCTAGCGAGGAAGTGTCACATTCACATTCATTTGAAGTGTAGACGAGGAATACATAACACTTCGCAAATCACATTATATCTTACCATGAAACATAGAAATGAGATGCGATATCGCGTTTTAGGAAGCATTAGAACTCTATTGCTACGATACGTAGACATCTGCAAACGTTATTTCCTTTCAAGGATGTGTCGCATTTACATTCATTTGAATCGTAGACGAGGAATGCATAACACTTCGCAATGAATATTATATCTTATCATGAAACATAGATATGTGATGCAATATCTCGTTTTAAGAAGCATTTGAACTCTATTGCTTCGATACGTAGACATCTGCAAACGCTATTTCCCAGCGAGGAAGTGTCGCATTCACATTCATTTGAAGTGTAGACGAGGAATACATAACACTTCGCAAATCATATTGTATCTTACCATGAAACATAGAAATGAGATGCGATATCGCGTTTTAAGGATCATAAGAACTCTATTGCTACGATACGTAGACATCTGCAATCGCTATTTCCTTGCAAAGAAGTGTCGCATTTACATTCATTTGAAGTGTAGCCGAGGAATACATAACACTTCGCAAATCGTATTATATCTTACCATGAAACATAGAAATGAGATGCGATATCGCGTTCTAAGAAGCATTAGAACTCTATTGCTACGATACGTAGACATCTGCAAACGCTATTTCCTTGCAAGGAAGTGTCGCATTTACATTCATTTGAAGTGTAGACGACGGATACAAAACAGTTCGCAAATCATATTATACCTTACCATGAAGCATAGAAATGAGATGCGATATCACGTTTTAAGAATCATAAGAACTCTATTGCTACGATACGTAGACATCTGCAAACGCTATTTCCTAGCGAGGAAGTGTCGCATTCACATTCATTTGAAGTGTAGACGAGGAATACATAACACTTCGCAAATCATATTGTATCTTACCATGAAACATAGAAATGAGATGCGATATCGCGTTCTAAGAAGCATTAGAACACTACTGCTACGATAGGTAGACATTTGCAAACGCTATTTCCTTGCAAGGAAGTGTCGCATTTACATTCATTTGAAGTGTAGACGAGGAATACATAACACTCCGCAAATCATATTATATCTTACCATGAAACATAGAAATGAGATGCGATATCGCGTTTTGAGAAGCATTTGAACTCTATTGCTCCGATACGTAGACATCTGCAAACGCTATTTCCTAGCGAGGAAGTGTCGCATTCACATTCATTTGAAGTGTAGACGAGGAGTACATAACACTTCGCAAATCGTATTATATCTTACCATGAAACATAGAAATGAGATGCGATATCGCGTTTTAAGAAGCATTAGAACTCTATTGCTACGATCCGTAGACATCTGCAAACGGTATTTCCTTGCAAGGAAGTGTCGCATTTACATTCATTTGAATCGTAGACGAGGAATGCATAACACTTCGCAATGAATATTATATCTTATCATGAAATATAGATATGAGATGCAATATCTCGTTTTAAGAAGCATTTGAACTCTATTGCTTCGATACGTAGACATCTGCAAACGCTATATCCTTGCAAGGAAGTGTCGCATTTACATTCATTTGAAGTGTAGACGAGGAATACATAACACTCCGCAAATCATATTATATCTTACCATGAAACATAGAAATGAGGTGCGATATCGCGTTTTAAGAAGCATTAGAACTCAACTGCTACGATACGTAGACATCTGCAAACGCTATTTCCTTGCAAGGAAGTGTTGCATTTACATTCATTTGAATCGTAGGCGAAGAATGCATAACACTTCGCAATGAATATTATATCTTATCATGAAACATAGATATGAGATGCAATATCTCGTTTTAAGAAGCATTTGAACTCCATTGCTTCGATACGTAGACATCTGCAGACGCTATTTCCTAGCGAGGAAGTGTCGCATTCACATTCATTTGAAGTGTAGACGAGGAATACATAACACTTCGCAAATCATATTGTATCTTACCATGAAACGTAGAAATGAGTTGCGATATCGCATTTTAAGAAGCATTAGAACTCTACTGCTACGATACGCAGACATCTGCAAACGCTATTTCCTAGCGAGGAAGTGTCACATTCACATTCATTTGAAGTGTAGACGAGGAATACATAACACTTCGCAAATCACATTATATCTTACCATGAAACATAGAAATGAGATGCGATATCGCGTTTTAAGAAGCATTAGAACTCTATTGCTACGATACGTAGACATCTGCAAACGCTATTTCCTTGCAAGGAAGTGTCGCATTTACATTCATTTGAAGTGTAGACGACGGATACATAACAGTTCGCAAATCATATTATACCTTACCATGAAGCATAGAAATGAGATGCGATATCACGTTTTAAGAATCATAAGAACTCTATTGCTACGATACGTAGACATCTGCAAACGCTATTTCCTTGCAAGGAAGTGTCGCATTTACATTCATTTGAATCGTAGACAAGGAATGCATAACACTTCGCAATGAATATTATATCTTATCATGAAACATAGATATGAGATGCAATATCTCGTTTTAAGAAGCATTAGAACTCTATTGCTACGATACGTAGACATCTGCAAACGCTATTTCCTTGCAAGGAAGTGTCTCATTTACATTCATTTGATGTGTAGACGAAGAATACATAACACTTCGCAAATCATATTATATCTTACCATGAAACATAGAAATGAGATGCGATATCGCGTTTTAAGAATCATAAGAACTCTACTGCTACGATACGTAGACATCTGCAATCGCTATTTCCTTGCAAAGAAGTGTCGCATTTACATTCATTTGAAGTGTAGCCGAGGAATACATAACACTTCGCAAATCGTATTATATCTTACCATGAAACATAGAAATGAGATGCGATATCGCGTTTTAAGAAGCATTAGAACTCTACTGCTACGATACGCAGACATCTGCAAACGCTATTTCCTAGCGAGGAAGTGTCACATTCACATTCATTTGAAGTGTAGACGTTGAATACATAACACTTCGCAAATCATATTATATCTTACCATGAAACATAGAAATGAGATGCGATATCGCGTTTTATGAAGCATTAGAACTCTATTGCTACGATACGTAGACATCTGCAAACGCTATTTCCTTGCAAGGAAGTGTCGCATTTACATTCATTTGAAGTGTAGACGACGGATACATAAAAGTTCGCAAATCATATTATACCTTACCATGAAGCATAGAAATGAGATGCGATATCGCGTTTTAAGAATCATAAGAACTCTATTGCTACGATACGTAGACATCTGCAAACGCTATTTCCTTGCAAGAAAGTGTCGCATTTACATTCATTTGAAGGGTAGGCGACGGATACATAACACATCGCAAATCATATTATACTTTACCATGAAACATAGAAATGAGATGCGATATCGCTTCTTAAGAATCATAAGAACTCTATTGCTACGATACGTAGACATCTGCAAACGCTATTTCCTTGCAAGGAAGTGTCTCATTTACATTCATTTGATGTGTAGACGAAGAATACATAACACTTCGCAAATCATATTGTATCTTACCATGAAACGTAGAAATGAGTTGCGATATCGCATTTTAAGAAGCATTAGAACTCTACTGCTACGATACGCAGACATCTGCAAACGCTATTTCCTAGCGAGGAAGTGTCACATTCACATTCATTTGAAGTGTAGACGAGGAATACATAACACTTCGCAAATCACATTATATCTTACCATGAAACATAGAAATGAGATGCGATATCGCGTTTTAGGAAGCATTAGAACTCTATTGCTACGATACGTAGACATCTGCAAACGTTATTTCCTTTCAAGGATGTGTCGCATTTACATTCATTTGAATCGTAGACGAGGAATGCATAACACTTCGCAATGAATATTATATCTCATCATGAAACATAGATATCTGATGCAATATCTCGTTTTAAGAAGCACTTGAACTCTATTGCTTCGATACGTAGACATCTGCAAACGCTATTTCCCAGCGAGGAAGTGTCGCATTCACATTCATTTGAAGTGTAGACGAGGAATACATAACACTTCGCAAATCATATTGTATCTTACCATGAAACATAGAAATGAGATGCGATATCGCGTTTTAAGGATCATAAGAACTCTATTGCTACGATACGTAGACATCTGCAATCGCTATTTCCTTGCAAAGAAGTGTCGCATTTACATTCATTTGAAGTGTAGCCGAGGAATACATAACACTTCGCAAATCGTATTATATCTTACCATGAAACATAGAAATGAGATGCGATATCGCGTTTTAAGAAGCATTAGAACTCTATTGCTACGATACGTAGACATCTGCAAACGCTATTTCCTTGCAAGGAAGTGTCGCATTTACATTCATTTGAAGTGTAGACGACGGATACATAACAGTTCGCAAATCATATTATACCTTACCATGAAGCATAGAAATGAGATGCGATATCGCGTTTTAAGAATCATAAGAACTCTATTGCTACGATACGTAGACATCTGCAAACGCTATTTCCTTGCAAGAAAGTGTCGCATTTACATTCATTTGAAGGGTAGGCGACGGATACATAACACATCGCAAATCATATTATACTTTACCATGAAACATAGAAATGAGATGCGATATCGCTTCTTAAGAATCATAAGAACTCTATTGCTACGATACGTAGACATCTGCAAACGCTATTTCCTTGCAAGGAAGTGTCTCATTTACATTCATTTGATGTGTAGACGAAGAATACATAACACTTCGCAAATCATATTGTATCTTACCATGAAACGTAGAAATGAGTTGCGATATCGCATTTTAAGAAGCATTAGAACTCTACTGCTACGATACGCAGACATCTGCAAACGCTATTTCCTAGCGAGGAAGTGTCACATTCACATTCATTTGAAGTGTAGACGAGGAATACATAACACTTCGCAAATCACATTATATCTTACCATGAAACATAGAAATGAGATGCGATATCGCGTTTTAGGAAGCATTAGAACTCTATTGCTACGATACGTAGACATCTGCAAACGTTATTTCCTTTCAAGGATGTGTCGCATTTACATTCATTTGAATCGTAGACGAGGAATGCATAACACTTCGCAATGAATATTATATCTCATCATGAAACATAGATATCTGATGCAATATCTCGTTTTAAGAAGCACTTGAACTCTATTGCTTCGATACGTAGACATCTGCAAACGCTATTTCCCAGCGAGGAAGTGTCGCATTCACATTCATTTGAATTGTAGACGAGGAATACATAACACTTCGCAAATCATATTGTATCTTACCATGAAACATAGAAATGAGATGCGATATCGCGTTTTAAGGATCATAAGAACTCTATTGCTACGATACGTAGACATCTGCAATCGCTATTTCCTTGCAAAGAAGTGTCGCATTTACATTCATTTGAAGTGTAGCCGAGGAATACATAACACTTCGCAAATCGTATTATATCTTACCATGAAACATAGAAATGAGATGCGATATCGCGTTTTAAGAAGCATTAGAACTCTATTGCTACGATACGTAGACATCTGCAAACGCTATTTCCTTGCAAGGAAGTGTCGCATTTACATTCATTTGAAGTGTAGACGACGGATACATAACAGTTCGCAAATCATATTATACCTTACCATGAAGCATAGAAATGAGATGCGATATCACGTTTTAAGAATCATAAGAACTCTATTGCTACGATACGTAGACATCTGCAAACGCTATTTCCTTGCAAGGAAGTGTCGCATTTACATTCATTTGAATCGTAGACGAGGTATGCATAACACTTCGCAATGAATATTATATCTTATCATGAAACATAGATATGAGATGCAATATCTCGTTTTAAGAAGCATTAGAACTCTATTGCTACGATACGTAGACATCTGCAAACGCTATTTCCTTGCAAGGAAGTGTCTCATTTACATTCATTTGATGTGTAGACGAAGAATACATAACACTTCGCAAATCATATTATATCTTACCAAGAAACATAGAAATGAGATGCGATATCGCGTTTTAAGAATCATAAGAACTCTACAGCTACGATACGTAGACATCTGCAATCGCTATTTCCTTGCAAAGAAGTGTCGCATTTACATTCATTTGAAGTGTAGCCGAGGAATACATAACACTTCGCAAATCGTATTATATCTTACCATGAAACATAGAAATGAGATGCGATATCGCATTTTAAGAAGCATTAGAACTCTACTGCTACGATACGCAGACATCTGCAAACGCTATTTCCTAGCGAGGAAGTGTCACATTCACATTCATTTGAAGTGTAGACGTTGAATACATAACACTTCGCAAATCATATTATATCTTACCATGAAACATAGAAATGAGATGCGATATCGCGTTTTAAGAAGCATTAGAACTCTATTGCTACGATACGTAGACATCTGCAAACGCTATTTCCTTGCAAGGAAGTGTCGCATTTACATTCATTTGAAGTGTAGACGACGGATACATAAAAGTTCGCAAATCATATTATACCTTACCATGAAGCATAGAAATGAGATGCGATATCGCGTTTTAAGAATCATAAGAACTCTATTGCTACGATACGTAGACATCTGCAAACGCTATTTCCTTGCAAGAAAGTGTCGCATTTACATTCATTTGAAGTGTAGACGACGGATACATAACACTTCGCAAATCATATTATACTTTACCATGAAACATAGAAATGAGATGCGATATCGCTTTTTAAGAATCATAAGAACTCTATTGCTACGATACGTAGACATCTGCAAACGCTATTTCCTTGCAAGGAAGTGTCTCATTTACATTCATTTGATGTGTAGACGAAGAATACATAACACTTCGCAAATCATATTGTATCTTGCCATGAAACGTAGAAATGAGTTGCGATATCGCATTTTAAGAAGCATTAGAACTCTACTGCTACGATACGCAGACATCTGCAAACGCTATTTCCTAGCGAGGAAGTGTCACATTCACATTCATTTGAAGTGTAGACGAGGAATACATAACACTTCGCAAATCACATTATATCTTACCATGAAACATAGAAATGAGATGCGATATCGCGTTTTAGGAAGCATTAGAACTCTATTGCTACGATACGTAGACATCTGCAAACGTTATTTCCTTTCAAGGATGTGTCGCATTTACATTCATTTGAATCGTAGACGAGGAATGCATAACACTTCGCAATGAATATTATATCTTATCATGAAACATAGATATGTGATGCAATATCTCGTTTTAAGAAGCATTTGAACTCTATTGCTTCGATACGTAGACATCTGCAAACGCTATTTCCCAGCGAGGAAGTGTCGCATTCACATTCATTTGAAGTGTAGACGAGGAATACATAACACTTCGCAAATCATATTGTATCTTACCATGAAACATAGAAATGAGATGCGATATCGCGTTTTAAGGATCATAAGAACTCTATTGCTACGATACGTAGACATCTGCAATCGCTATTTCCTTGCAAAGAAGTGTCGCATTTACATTCATTTGAAGTGTAGCCGAGGAATACATAACACTTCGCAAATCGTATTATATCTTACCATGAAACATAGAAATGAGATGCGATATCGCGTTTTAAGAAGCATTAGAACTCTATTGCTACGATACGTAGACATCTGCAAACGCTATTTCCTTGCAAGGAAGTGTCGCATTTACATTCATTTGAAGTGTAGACGACGGATACATAACAGTTCGCAAATCATATTATACCTTACCATGAAGCATAGAAATGAGATGCGATATCACGTTTTAAGAATCATAAGAACTCTATTGCTACGATACGTAGACATCTGCAAACGCTATTTCCTTGCAAGGAAGTGTCGCATTTACATTCATTTGAAGTGTAGACGACGGATACATAAAAGTTCGCAAATCATATTATACCTTACCATGAAGCATAGAAATGAGATGCGATATCGCGTTTTAAGAATCATAAGAACTCTATTGCTACGATACGTAGACATCTGCAAACGCTATTTCCTTGCAAGAAAGTGTCGCATTTACATTCATTTGAAGTGTAGACGACGGATACATAACACTTCGCAAATCATATTATACTTTACCATGAAGCATAGAAATGAGATGCGATATCACGTTTTAAGAATCATAAGAACTCTATTGCTACGATACGTAGACATCTGCAAACGCTATTTCCTTGCAAGGAAGTGTCGCATTTACATTCATTTGAATCGTAGACGAGGTATGCATAACACTTCGCAATGAATATTATATCTTATCATGAAACATAGATATGAGATGCAATATCTCGTTTTAAGAAGCATTAGAACTCTATTGCTACGATACGTAGACATCTGCAAACGCTATTTCCTTGCAAGGAAGTGTCTCATTTACATTCATTTGATGTGTAGACGAAGAATACATAACACTTCGCAAATCATATTATATCTTACCATGAAACATAGAAATGAGATGCGATATCGCGTTTTAAGAATCATAAGAACTCTACTGCTACGATACGTAGACATCTGCAATCGCTATTTCCTTGCAAAGAAGTGTCGCATTTACATTCATTTGAAGTGTAGCCGAGGAATACATAACACTTCGCAAATCGTATTATATCTTACCATGAAACATAGAAATGAGATGCGATATCGCGTTTTAAGAAGCATTAGAACTCTACTGCTACGATACGCAGACATCTGCAAACGCTATTTCCTAGCGAGGAAGTGTCACATTCACATTCATTTGAAGTGTAGACGTTGAATACATAACACTTCGCAAATCATATTATATCTTACCATGAAACATAGAAATGAGATGCGATATCGCGTTTTAAGAAGCATTAGAACTCTATTGCTACGATACGTAGACATCTGCAAACGCTATTTCCTTGCAAGGAAGTGTCGCATTTACATTCATTTGAAGTGTAGACGACGGATACATAAAAGTTCGCAAATCATATTATACCTTACCATGAAGCATAGAAATGAGATGCGATATCGCGTTTTAAGAATCATAAGAACTCTATTGCTACGATACGTAGACATCTGCAAACGCTATTTCCTTGCAAGAAAGTGTCGCATTTACATTCATTTGAAGTGTAGACGACGGATACATAACACTTCGCAAATCATATTATACTTTACCATGAAACATAGAAATGAGATGCGATATCGCTTTTTAAGAATCATAAGAACTCTATTGCTACGATACGTAGACATCTGCAAACGCTATTTCCTTGCAAGGAAGTGTCTAATTTACATTCATTTGATGTGTAGACGAAGAATACATAACACTTCGCAAATCATATTGTATCTTACCATGAAACGTAGAAATGAGTTGCGATATCGCATTTTAAGAAGCATTAGAACTCTACTGCTACGATACGCAGACATCTGCAAACGCTATTTCCTAGCGAGGAAGTGTCACATTCACATTCATTTGAAGTGTAGACGAGAAATACATAACACTTCGCAAATCACATTATATCTTACCATGAAACATAGAAATGAGATGCGATATCGCGTTTTAGGAAGCATTAGAACTCTATTGCTACGATACGTAGACATCTGCAAACGTTATTTCCTTTCAAGGATGTGTCGCATTTACATTCATTTGAATCGTAGACGAGGAATGCATAACACTTCGCAATGAATATTATATCTCATCATGAAACATAGATATGTGATGCAATATCTCGTTTTAAGAAGCATTTGAACTCTATTGCTTCGATACGTAGACATCTGCAAACGCTATTTCCCAGCGAGGAAGTGTCGCATTCACATTCATTTGAAGTGTAGACGAGGAATACATAACACTTCGCAAATCATATTGTATCTTACCATGAAACATAGAAATGAGATGCGATATCGCGTTTTAAGGATCATAAGAACTCTATTGCTACGATACGTAGACATCTGCAATCGCTATTTCCTTGCAAAGAAGTGTCGCATTTACATTCATTTGAAGTGTAGCCGAGGAATACATAACACTTCGCAAATCGTATTATATCTTACCATGAAACATAGAAATGAGATGCGATATCGCGTTTTAAGAAGCATTAGAACTCTATTGCTACGATACGTAGACATCTGCAAACGCTATTTCCTTGCAAGGAAGTGTCGCATTTACATTCATTTGAATCGTAGACGAGGAATGCATAACACTTCGCAATGAATATTATATCTTATCATGAAACATAGATATGAGATGCAATATCTCGTCTTAAGAAGCATTTGAACGCTATTGCTTCGATACGTAGACATCTGCAAACGCTGTTTCCTAGCGAGGAAGTGTCGCATTCGCATTCATTTGAAGTGTCGACGAGGAATACATAACACTTCGCAAATCATATTGTATCTTACCATGAAACATAGAAATGAGATGCGATATCGCGTTTTAAGAAGCATTAGAACTCTACTGCTACGATACGCAGACATCTGCAAACGCTATTTCCTAGCGAGGAAGTGTCACATTCACATTCATTTGAAGTGTAGTCGAGGAATACATAACACTTCGCAAATCATATTATATCTTACCATGAAACATAGAAATGAGATGCGATATCGCGTTTTAAGAAGCATTAGAACTCTATTGCTACGATACGTAGACATCTGCAAACGCGATTTCCTTGCAAGGAAGTGTCGCATTTACATTTATTTGAAGTGTAGACGACGGATACATAACACTTCGCAAATCATATTATATCTTACCATGAAACATAGAAATGAGATGCGATATCGCGTTTTAAGAAGCATTAGAACTCTATTGCTACGATACGTAGACATCTGCAAACGCTATTTCCTTGGAAGGAAGTGTCGCATTTACATTCATTTGAAGTGTAGACGACGGATACATAACAGTTCGCAAATCATATTATACCTTACCATGAAGCATAGAAATGAGATGCGATATCACGTTTTAAGAATCATTAGAACTCTATTGCTACGATACGTAGACATCTGCAAACGCTATTTCCTTGCAAGGAAGTGTCGCATTTACATTCATTTGAATCGTAGACGAGGAATGCATAACACTTCGCAATGAATATTATATCTTATCATGAAACATAGATATGAGATGCAATATCTCGTTTTAAGAAGCATTAGAACTCTATTGCTTCGATACGTAGACATCTGCAAACGCTATTTTCTTGCAAGGAAGTGTCGCATTTACATTCATTTGAAGTGTAGACGAGGAATACATAACACTCCGCAAATCATATTATATCTTACCATGAAACATAGAAATGAGATGCAATATCGCGTTTTAAGAATCATAAGAACTCTATTGCAACGATACGTAGTCATCTGCAAACGCTATTTCCTTGCAAAGAAGTGTCGCATTTACATTGATTTGAAGTGTAGACGAGGAATACATAACAGTTCGCAAATCATATTGTACCTTACCATGAAACATAGAAATGAGATGCGATATCGCGTTTTAAGAAGCATTAAAACTCTACTGCTACGATTCGTAGACATCTGCAAACGCTATTTCCTTGCAAAGAAGTGTCGCATTTACATTCATTAGAAGTGTAGACGAGGAATACATAACACTCCGCAAATCATATTATATCTTACCATGAAACATTGAAATGAGATGCGACATCGCGTTCTAAGATGCATTAGATCAATACTGCTACGATAGGTAGACATTTGCAAACGCTATTTCCTTGCAAGGAAGTGTCGCATTTACATTCATTTGAAGTGTAGCCGAGGAATACATAACACTTCGCAAATCGTATTATATCTTACCATGAAACATAGAAATGAGATGCGATATCGCGTTTTATGAAGCATTAGACCTCTATTGCTACGATCCGTAGACATCTGCAAACGCTATTTCCTTGCAAGGAAGTGTCGCATTTACATTCATTTGAAGTGTAGACGAGGAATACATAACACTCCGCAAATCATATTATATCTTACCATGAAACATAGAAATGTGATGCGATATCGCGTTTTAAGAATCATAAGAACTATATTGCTAAGATACGTAGACATCTGCAAACGCTAGTTCCTTGCGAGAAAGTGTCCCATTTACATTCATTTGAAGTGTAGACGACGGATACATAACACTTCGCAAATCATATTATACCTTACCATGAAACATAGAAATGAGATGCGATATCGCGTTTTAAGAATCATAAGAACTATATTGCTACGATACGTAGACATCTGCAAACGCTATTTCCTTGCAAGGAAGTGTCGCATTTACATTCATTTGATGTGTAGACGAGGAATACATAACACTTCGCAAATCATATTATATCTTACCATGAAACATAGAAATGAGGTGCGATATCGCGTTTTAAGAAGCATTAGAACTCAACTGCTACGATACGTAGACATCTGCAAACGCTATTTCCTTGCAAGGAAGTGTCGCATTTACATTCATTTGAATCGTAGACGAGGAATGCATAACACTTCGCAATGAATATTATATCTTATCATGAATCATAGATATGTGATGCAATATCTCGTTTTAAGAAGCATTTGAACTCTATTGCTTCGATACGTAGACACCTGCAAACGCTATTTCCCAGCGAGGAAGTGTCGCCTTCACATTCATTTGAAGTGTAGACGAGGAATACATAACACTTCGCAAATCATATTGTATCTTACCATGAAACATAGAAATGAGATGCGATATCGCGTTTTAAGAATCATAAGAACTCTATTGCTACGATACGTAGACATCTGCAATCGCTATTTCCTTGCAAAGAAGTGTCGCATTTACATTCATTTGAATTGTAGCCGAGGAATACATAACACTTCGCAAATCGGATTATATCTTACCATGAAACATAGAAATGAGATGCGATATCGCGTTTTGAGAAGCATTTGAACTCTATTGCTCCGATACGTAGACATCTGCAAACGCTATTTCCTAGCGAGGAAGTGTCGCATTCACATTCATTTGAAGTGTAGACGAGGAATACATTACACTTCGCAAATCATATTGTATCTTACCATGAAACATAGAAATGAGATGCGATATCGCGTTCTAAGAATCATTAGAACACTACTGCTACGATAGGTAGACATTTGCAAACGCTATTTCCTTGCAAGGAAGTGTCGCATTTACATTCATTTGAAGTGTAGACGAGGAATACATAACACTCCGCAAATCATATTATATCTTACCATGAAACATAGAAATGAGATGCGATATCGCGTTTTAAGAAGCATTAGAACTCTACTGCTACGATACGTAGACATCTGCAATCGCTATTTCCTTGCAAAGAAGTGTCGCATTTACATTCATTTGAAGTGTAGCCGAGGAATACATAACACTTCGCAAATCGTATTATATCTTACCATGAAACATAGAATTGAGATGCGATATCGCGTTTTAAGAAGCATTAGAACTCTATTGCTACGATACGTAGACATCTGCAAACGCTATTTCCTTGCAAGGAAGTGTCGCATTTACATTTATTTGAAGTGTAGACGACGGATACATAACACTTCGCAAATCATATTATATCTTACCATGAAACATAGAAATGAGATGCGATATCGCGTTTTAAGAAGCATTAGAACTCTATTGCTACGATACGTAGACATCTGCAAACGCTATTTCCTTGGAAGGAAGTGTCGCATTTACATTCATTTGAAGTGTAGACGACGGATACATAACAGTTCGCAAATCATATTATACCTTACCATGAAGCATAGAAATGAGATGCGATATCACGTTTTAAGAATCATAAGAACTCTATTGCTACGATACGTAGACATCTGCAAACGCTATTTCCTTGCAAGGAAGTGTCGCATTTACATTCATTTGAATCGTAGACGAGGAATGCATAACACTTCGCAATGAATATTATATCTTATCATGAAACATAGATATGAGATGCAATATCTCGTTTTAAGAAGCACTAGAACTCTATTGCTTCGATACGTAGACATCTGCAAACGCTATTTTCTTGCAAGGAAGTGTCGCATTTACATTCATTTGAAGTGTAGACGAGGAATACATAACACTCCGCAAATCATATTATATCTTACCATGAAACATAGAAATGAGATGCAATATCGCGTTTTAAGAATCATAAGAACTCTATTGCAACGATACGTAGTCATCTGCAAACGCTATTTCCTTGCAAAGAAGTGTCGCATTTACATTGATTTGAAGTGTAGACGAGGAATACATAACACTTCGCAAATCATATTATATCTTACCATGAAACATAGAAATGACATGCGATATCGCGTTTTAAGAAGCATCAGAAATCCATTGCTACGATACGTAGACATCTGCAAACGCTATTTCCTTGCAAGAAAGTGTCGCATTTACATTCATTTGAAGTGTAGACGAGGAATACATAACACTCCGCAAATCATATTATATCTTACCATGAAAGATAGAAATGAGATGCGATATCGCGTTTTAAGAAGCATCAGAAATCCATTGCTACGATACGTAGATATCTGCAAACGCTATTTCCTTGCAAGAAAGTGTCGCATTTACATTCATTAGAAGTGTAGACGAGGAATACATAACACTCCGCAAATCATATTATATCTTACCATGAAACATTGAAATGAGATGCGACATCGCGTTCTAAGATGCATTAGATCAATACTGCTACGATAGGTAGACATTTGCAAACGCTATTTCCTTGCAAGGAAGTGTCGCATTTACATCCATTTGAAGTGTAGCCGAGGAATACATAACACTTCGCAAATCGTATTATATCTTACCATGAAACATAGAAATGAGATGCGATATCGCGTTTTATGAAGCATTAGAACTCTATTGCTACGATCCGTAGACATCTGCAAACGCTATTTCCTTGCAAGGAAGTGTCGCATTTACATTCATTTGAAGTGTAGACGAGGAATACATAACACTCCGCAAATCATATTATATCTTACCATGAAACATAGAAATGTGATGCGATATCGCGTTTTAAGAATCATAAGAACTATATTGCTAAGATACGTAGACATCTGCAAACGCTAGTTCCTTGCGAGAAAGTGTCGCCTTCACATTCATTTGAAGTGTAGACGAGGAATACATAACACTTCGCAAATCATATTGTATCTTACCATGAAACATAGAAATGAGATGCGATATCGCGTTTTAAGAATCATAAGAACTCTATTGCTACGATACGTAGACATCTGCAAACGCTAGTTCCTTGCGAGAAAGTGTCGCCTTCACATTCATTTGAAGTGTAGACGAGGAATACATAACACTTCGCAAATCATATTGTATCTTACCATGAAACATAGAAATGAGATGCGATATCGCGTTTTAAGAATCATAAGAACTCTATTGCTACGATACGTAGACATCTGCAATCGCTATTTCCTTGCAAACAAGTGTCGCATTTACATTCATTTGAATTGTAGCCGAGGAATACATAACACTTCGCAAATCGGATTATATCTTACCATGAAACATAGAAATGAGATGCGATATCGCGTTTTGAGAAGCATTTGAACTCTATTGCTCCGATACGTAGACATCTGCAAACGCTATTTCCTAGCGAGGAAGTGTCGCATTCACATTCATTTGAAGTGTAGACGAGGAATACATTACACTTCGCAAATCATATTGTATCTTACCATGAAACATAGTAATGAGATGCGATATCGCGTTCTAAGAAGCATTAGAACACTACTGCTACGATAGGTAGACATTTGCAAACGCTATTTCCTTGCAAGGAAGTGTCGCATTTACATTCATTTGAAGTGTAGACGAGGAATACATAACACTCCGCAAATCATATTATATCTTACCATGAAACATAGAAATGAGATGCGATATCGCGTTTTAAGAAGCATTAGAACTCTACTGCTACGATACGTAGACATCTGCAATCGCTATTTCCTTGCAAAGAAGTGTCGCATTTACATTCATTTGAAGTGTAGCCGAGGAATACATAACACTTCGCAAATCGTATTATATGTTACCATGAAACATAGAAATGAGATGCGATATCGCGTTTTAAGAAGCATTAGAACTCTATTGCTACGATCCGTAGACATCTGCAAACGGTATTTCATTGCAAGGAAGTGTCGCATTTACATTCATTTGAATCGTAGACGAGGAATGCATAACACTCCGCAAATCAGATTATATCTTACCATGAAACATAGAAATGAGATGCGATATCGCTTTTTAAGAAGCACTAGAACTCTACTGCTACGATACGTAGACATCTGCAATCGCTATTTCCTTGCAAAGAAGTGTCGCATTTACATTCATTTGATGTGTAGCCGAGGAATACATAACACTTCGCAAATCGTGTTATATCTTACCATGAAACATAGAAATGAGATGCGATATCGCGTTTTAAGAAGCATTAGAACTCTATTGCTACGATCCGTAGACATCTGCAAACGCTATTTCCTTGCAAGGAAGTGTCGCATTTACATTCATTTGAAGTGTAGACGAGGAATACATAACACTCCGCAAATCATATTATATCTTACCATGAAACATAGAAATGTGATGCGATATCGCGTTTTAAGAATCATAAGAACTCTATTGCTACGATACGTAGACATCTGCAAACGCTGTTTCCTTGCAAGGAAGTGTCGCATTTACATTCATTTGATGTGTAGACGAGGAATACATAACACTTCGCAAATCATATTATATCTTACCATGAAACATAGAAATGAGGTGCGATATCGCGTTTTAAGAAGCATTAGAACTCAACTGCTACGATACGTAGACATCTGCAAACGCTATTTCCTTGCAAGGAAGTGTTGCATTTACATTCATCTGAATCGTAGGCGAAGAATGCATAACACTTCGCAATGAATATTATATCTTATCATGAAACATAGATATGAGATGCAATATCTCGATTTAAGAAGCATTTGAACTCCATTGCTTCGATACGTAGACATCTGCAAACGCTATTTCCTAGCGAGGATGTGTCGCATTCACATTCATTTGAAGTGTAGACGAGGAATACATAACACTTCGCAAATCACATTATATCTTACCATGAAACATAGAAATGAGATGCGATATCGCGTTTTAAGAAGCATTAGAACTCTATTGCTACGATACGTAGACATCTGCAAACGTTATTTCCTTTCAAGGATGTGTCGCATTTACATTCATTTGAATCGTAGACGAGGAATGCATAACACTTCGCAATGAATATTATATCTTATCATGAAACATAGATATGTGATGCAATATCTCGTTTTAAGAAGCATTTGAACCCTATTGCTTCGATACGTAGACATCTGCAAACGCTATTTCCCAGCGAGGAAGTGTCGCATTCACATTCATTTGAAGTGTAGCCGAGGAATACATAACACTTCGCAAATCGTATTATATCTTACCATGAAACATAGAAATGAGATGGGATATCGCGTTTTAAGTAGCATTAGAACTCTACTGCAACGATACGCAGACATCTGCAAACGCTATTTCCTAGCGAGGAAGTGTCACATTCACATTCATTTGAAGTGTAGACGAGGAATACATAACACTTCGCAAATCATATTATATCTTACCATGAAACATAGAAATGAGATGCGATATCGCGTTTTAAGAAGCATTAGAACTCTATTGCTACGATACGTAGACATCTGCAAACGCTATTTCCTTGCAAGAAAGTGTCGCATTTACATTCATTTGAAGTGTAGACGACGGATACATAACACTTCGCAAATCATATTATACTTTACCATGAAACATAGAAATGAGATGCGATATCGCTTTTTAAGAATCATAAGAACTCTATTGCTACGATACGTAGACATCTGCAAACGCTATTTCCTTGCAAGGAAGTGTCTCATTTACATTCATTTGATATGTAGACGAAGAATACATAACACTTCGCAAATCATATTATATCTTACCATGAAACATAGAAATGAGATGCGATATCGCGTTTTAAGAATCATAAGAACTCTACTGCTACGATACGTAGACATCTGCAATCGCTATTTCCTTGCAAGGAAGTGTCGCATTTACATTCATTTGAATCGTAGACGAGGAATGCATAACACTTCGCAATGAATATTATATCTTATCATGAAACGTAGAAATGAGTTGCGATATCGCATTTTAGGAAGCATTAGAACACTACTGCTACGATACGCAGACATCTGCAAACGCTATTTCCTAGCGAGGAAGTGTCACATTCACATTCATTTGAAGTGTAGACGAGGAATACATAACACTTCGCAAATCACATTATATCTTACCATGAAACATAGAAATGAGATGCGATATCGCGTTTTATGAAGCATTAGAACTCTATTGCTACGATACGTAGACATCTGCAAACGTTATTTCCTTTCAAGGATGTGTCGCATTTACATTCATTTGAATCGTAGACGAGGAATGCATAACACTTCGCAATGAATATTATATCTTATCATGAAACATAGATATGTGATGCAATATCTCGCTTTAAGAAGCATTTGAACCCTATTGCTTCGATACGTAGACATCTGCAAACGCTATTTCCCAGCGAGGAAGTGTCGCATTCACATTCATTTGAAGTGTAGCCGAGGAATACATAACACTTCGCAAATCGTATTATATCTTACCATGAAACATAGAAATGAGATACGATATCGCGTTTTAAGAAGCATTAGAACTCTACTGCTACGATACGCAGACATCTGCAAACGCTATTTCCTAGCGAGGAAGTGTCACATTCACATTCATTTGAAGTGTAGACGAGGAATACATAACACTTCGCAAATCATATTATATCTTACCATGAAACATAGAAATGAGATGCGATATCGCGTTTTAAGAAGCATTAGAACTCTATTGCTACGATACGTAGACATCTGCAAACGCTATTTCCTTGCAAGAAAGTGTCGCATTTACATTCATTTGAAGTGTAGACGACGGATACATAACACTTCGCAAATCATATTATACTTTACCATGAAACATAGAAATGAGATGCGATATCGCTTTTTAAGAATCATAAGAACTCTATTGCTACGATACGTAGACATCTGCAAACGCTATTTCCTTGCAAGGAAGTGTCTCATTTACATTCATTTGATATGTAGACGAAGAATACATAACACTTCGCAAATCATATTATATCTTACCATGAAACATAGAAATGAGATGCGATATCGCGTTTTAAGAATCATAAGAACTCTACTGGTACGATACGTAGACATCTGCAATCGCTATTTCCTTGCAAGGAAGTGTCGCATTTACATTCATTTGAATCGTAGACGAGGAATGCATAACACTTCGCAATGAATATTATATCTTATCATGAAACGTAGAAATGAGTTGCGATATCGCATTTTAAGAAGCATTAGAACACTACTGCTACGATACGCAGACATCTGCAAACGCTATTTCCTAGCGAGGAAGTGTCACATTCACATTCATTTGAAGTGTAGACGAGGAATACATAACACTTCGCAAATCACATTATATCTTACCATGAAACAAAGAAATGAGATGCGATATCGCGTTTTAAGAAGCATTAGAACTCTATTGCTACGATACGTAGACATCTGCAAACGTTATTTCCTTTCAAGGATGTGTCGCATTTACATTCATTTGATTCGTAGACGAGGAATGCATAACACTTTGCAAATCATATTATACCTTACCATGAAACATAGAAATGAGATGCGATATCGCGTTTTAAGAAGCATTAAAACTCTACTGCTACGATACGTAGACATCTGCAAACGCTATTTCCTTGCAAAGAAGTGTCGCATTTACATTCATTAGAAGTGTAGACGAGGAATACATAACACTCCGCAAATCATATTATATCTTACCATGAAACATAGAAATGAGATGCGACATCGCGTTCTAAGATGCATTAGATCAATACTGCTACGATAGGTAGACATTTGCAAACGCTATTTCCTTGCAAGGAAGTGTCGCATTTACATTCATTTGAAGTGTAGCCGAGGAATACATAACACTTCGCAAATCGTATTATATCTTGCCATGAAACATAGAAATGAGATGCGATATCGCGTTTTAAGAAGCATTAGAACTCTATTGCTACGATCCGTAGACATCTGCAAACGCTATTTCCTTGCAAGGAAGTGTCGCATTTACATTCATTTGAAGTGTAGCCGAGGAATACATAACACTTCGCAAATCGTATTATATCTTGCCATGAAACATAGAAATGAGATGCGATATCGCGTTTTAAGAAGCATTAGAACTCTATTGCTACGATCCGTAGACATCTGCAAACGCTATTTCCTTGCAAGGAAGTGTCGCATTTACATTCATTTGAAGTGTAGACGAGGAATACATAACACTCCGCAAATCATATTATATCTTACCATGAAACATAGAAATGTGATGCGATATCGCGTTTTAAGAATCATAAGAACTATATTGCTAAGATACGTAGACATCTGCAAACGCTAGTTCCTTGCGAGAAAGTGTCCCATTTACATTCATTTGAAGTGTAGACGACAGATACATAACACTTCGCAAATCATATTATACCTTACCATGAAACATAGAAATCAGATGCGATATCGCGTTTTAAGAATCATAAGAACTCTATTGCTACGATACGTAGACATCTGCAAACGCTATTTCCTTGCAAGGAAGTGTCGCATTTACATTCATTTGATGTGTAGACGAGGAATACATAACACTTCGCAAATCATATTATATCTTACCGTGAAACATAGAAATGAGGTGCGATATCGCGTTTTAAGAAGCATTAGAACTCAACTGCTACGATACGTAGACATCTGCAAACGCTATTTCCTTGCAAGGAAGTGTCGCATTTACATTCATTTGAATCGTAGACGAGGAATGCATAACACTTCGCAATGAATATTATATCTTATCATGAATCATAGATATGTGATGCAATATCTCGTTTTAAGAAGCATTTGAACTCTATTGCTTCGATACGTAGACATCTGTAAACGCCATTTCCCAGCGAGGAAGTGTCGCATTCACATTCATTTGAAGTGTAGACGAGGAATACATAACACTTCGCAAATCATATTGTATCTTACCATGAAACATAGAAATGAGATGCGATATCGCGTTTTAAGAATCGTAAGAACTCTATTGCTACGATACGTAGACATCTGCAATCGCTATTTCCTTGCAAAGAAGTGTCGCATTTACATTCATTTGAATTGTAGCCGAGGAAAACATAACACTTCGCAAATCGGATTATATCTTACCATGAAACATAGAAATGAGATGCGATATCGCGTTTTGAGAAGCATTTGAACTCTATTGCACCGATACGTAGACATCTGCAAACGCTATTTCCTAGCGAGGAAGTGTCGCATTCACATTCATTTGAAGTGTAGACGAGGAATACATAACACTTCGCAAATCATATTGTATCTTACCATGAAACATAGAAATGAGATGCGATATCGCGTTCTAAGAAGCATTAGAACACTACTGCTACGATAGGTAGACATTTGCAAACGCTATTTCCTTGCAAGGAAGTGTCGCATTTACATTCATTTGAAGTGTAGACGAGGAATACATAACACTCCGCAAATCATATTATATCTTACCATGAAACATAGAAATGAGATGCGATATCGCGTTTTAAGAAGCATTAGAACTCTACTGCTACGATACGTAGACATCTGCAATCGCTATTTCCTTGCAAAGAAGTGTCGCATTTACATTCATTTGAAGTGTAGCCGAGGAATACATAACACTTCGCAAATCGTATTATATCTTACCATGAAACATAGAAATGAGATACGATATCGCGTTTTAAGAAGCATTAGTACTCTATTGCTACGATCCGTAGACATCTGCAAACGGTATTTCCTTGCAAGGAAGTGTCGCATTTACATTCATTTGAATCGTAGACGAGGAATGCATAACACTCCGCAAATCAGATTATATCTTACCATGAAACATAGAAATGTGATGCGATATCGCGTTTTAAGAATCATAAGAACTATATTGCTAAGATACGTAGACATCTGCAAACGCTAGTTCCTTGCGAGAAAGTGTCCCATTTACATTCATTTGAAGTGTAGACGACAGATACATAACACTTCGCAAATCATATTATACCTTACCATGAAACATAGAAATGAGATGCGATATCGCGTTTTAAGAATCATAAGAACTCTATTGCTACGATACGTAGACATCTGCAAACGCTAGTTCCTTGCGAGAAAGTGTCCCATTTACATTCGTTTGAAGTGTAGACGACGGATACATAACACTTCGCAAATCATATTATACCTTACCATGAAACATAGAAATGAGATGCGATATCGCGTTTTAAGAATCATAAGAACGCTATTGCTACGATACGTAGACATCTGCAAACGCTATTTCCTTGCAAGGAAGTGTCGCATTTACATTCATTTGAATCGTAGACGAGGAATGCATAACACTTCGCAATGAATATTATATCTTATCATGAATCATAGATATGTGATGCAATATCTCGTTTTAAGAAGCATTTGAACTCTATTGCTTCGATACGTAGACATCTGCAAACGCTATTTCCCAGCGAGGAAGTGTCGCATTCACATTCATTTGAAGTGTAGACGAGGAATACATAACACTTCGCAAATCATATTGTATCTTACCATGAAACATAGAAATGAGATGCGATATCGCGTTTTAAGAATCATAAGAACTCTATTGCTACGATACGTAGACATCTGCAATCGCTATTTCCTTGCAAAGAAGTGTCGCATTTACATTCATTTGAATTGTAGCCGAGGAATACATAACACTTCGCACATCGGATTATATCTTACCATGAAACATAGAAATGAGATGCGATATCGCGTTTTGAGAAGCATTTGAACTCTATTGCTCCGATACGTAGACATCTGCAAACGCTATTTCCTAGCGAGAAAGTGTCGCATTCACATTCATTTGAAGTGTAGACGAGGAATACATAACACTTCGCAAATCATATTGTATCTTACCATGAAACATAGAAATGAGATGCGATATCGCGTTCTAAGAAGCATTAGAACACTACTGCTACGATAGGTAGACATTTGCAAACGCTATTTCCTTGCAAGGAAGTGTCGCATTTACATTCATTTGAGGTGTAGACGAGGAATACATAACACTCCGCAAATCATACTATATCTTACCATGAAACATAGAAATGAGATGCGATATCGCGTTTTAAGAAGCATTAGAACTCTACTGCTACGATACGTAGATATCTGCAATCGCTATTTCCTTGCAAAGAAGTGTCGCATTTACATTCATTTGAAGTGTAGCCGAGGAATACATAACACTTCGCAAATCGTATTATATCTTACCATGAAACATAGAAATGAGATGCGATATCGCGTTTTAAGAAGCATTAGAACTCTATTGCTACGATCCGTAGACATCTGCAAACGGTATTTCCTTGCAAGGAAGTGTCGCATTTACATTCATTTGAATCGTAGACGAGGAATGCATAACACTTCGCAATGAATATTATATCTTATCATGAAATATAGATATGAGATGCAATATCTCGTTTTAAGAAGCATTTGAACTCTATTGCTTCGATACGTAGACACCTGCAAACGCTATATCCTTGCAAGGAAGTGTCGCATTTACATTCATTTGAAGTGTAGACGAGGAATACATAACACTCCGCAAATCATATTATATCTTACCATGAAACATAGAAATGAGGTGCGATATCGCGTTTTAAGAAGCATTAGAACTCAACTGCTACGATACGTAGACATCTGCAAACGCTATTTCCTTGCAAGGAAGTGTTGCATTTACATTCATTTGAATCGTAGGCGAAGAATGCATAACACTTCGCAATGAATATTATATCTTATCATGAAACATAGATATGAGATGCAATATCTCGTTTTAAGAAGCATTTGAACTCCATTGCTTCGATACGTAGACATCTGCAGACGCTATTTCCTAGCGAGGAAGTGTCGCATTCACATTCATTTGAAGTGTAGACGAGGAATACATAACACTTCGCAAATCATATTGTATCTTACCATGAAACGTAGAAATGAGTTGCGATATCGCATTTTAAGAAGCATTAGAACTCTACTGCTACGATACGCAGACATCTGCAAACGCTATTTCCTAGCGAGGAAGTGTCACATTCACATTCATTTGAAGTGTAGACGAGGAATACATAACACTTCGCAAATCACATTATATCTTACCATGAAACATAGAAATGAGATGCGATATCGCGTTTTAAGAAGCATTAGAACTCTATTGCTACGATACGTAGACATCTGCAAACGCTATTTCCTTGCAAGGAAGTGTCGCATTTACATTCATTTGAAGTGTAGACGACGGATACATAACAGTTCGCAAATCATATTATACCTTACCATGAAGCATAGAAATGAGATGCGATATCACGTTTTAAGAATCATAAGAACTCTATTACTACGATACGTAGACATCTGCAAACGCTATTTCCTTGCAAGGAAGTGTCGCATTTACATTCATTTGAATCGTAGACAAGGAATGCATAACACTTCGCAATGAATATTATATCTTATTATGAAACATAGATATGAGATGCAATATCTCGTTTTAAGAAGCATTAGAACTCTATTGCTACGATACGTAGACATCTGCAAACGCTATTTCCTTGCAAGGAAGTGTCTCATTTACATTCATTTGATGTGTAGACGAAGAATACATAACACTTCGCAAATCATATTATATCTTACCATGAAACATAGAAATGAGATGCGATATCGCGTTTTAAGAATCATAAGAACTCTACTGCTACGATACGTAGACATCTGCAATCGCTATTTCCTTGCAAAGAAGTGTCGCATTTACATTCATTTGAAGTGTAGCCGAGGAATACATAACACTTCGCAAATCGTATTATATCTTACCATGAAACATAGAAATGAGATGCGATATCGCGTTTTAAGAAGCATTAGAACTCTACTGCTACGATACGCAGACATCTGCAAACGCTATTTCCTAGCGAGGAAGTGTCACATTCACATTCATTTGAAGTGTAGGCGTTGAATACATAACACTTCGCAAATCATATTATATCCTACCATGAAACATAGAAATGAGATGCGATATCGCGTTTTAAGAAGCATTAGAACTCTATTACTACGATACGTAGACATCTGCAAACGCTATTTCCTTGCAAGGAAGTGTCGCATTTACATTCATTTGAAGTGTAGACGACGGATACATAAAAGTTCGCAAATCATATTATACCTTACCATGAAGCATAGAAATGAGATGCGATATCGCGTTTTAAGAATCATAAGAACTCTATTGCTACGATACGTAGACATCTGCAAACGCTATTTCCTTGCAAGAAAGTGTCGCATTTACATTCATTTGAAGTGTAGACGACGGATACATAACACTTCGCAAATCATATTATACTTTACCATGAAACATAGAAATGAGATGCGATATCGCTTTTTAAGAATCATAAGAACTCTATTGCTACGATACGTAGACATCTGCAAACGCTATTTCCTTGCAAGGAAGTGTCTCATTTACATTCATTTGATGTGTAGACGGAGAATACATAACACTTCGCAAATCATATTGTATCTTAGCATGAAACGTAGAAATGAGTTGCGATATCGCATTTTAAGAAGCATTAGAACTCTATTGCTACGATACGTAGACATCTGCAAACGCTATTTCCTTGGAAGGAAGTGTCGCATTTACATTCATTTGAAGTGTAGACGACGGATACATAACAGTTCGCAAATCATATTATACCTTACCATGAAGCATAGAAATGAGATGCGATATCACGTTTTAAGAATCATAAGAACTCTATTGCTACGATACGTAGACATCTGCAAACGCTATTTCCTTGCAAGGAAGTGTCGCATTTACATTCATTTGAATCGTAGACGAGGAATGCATAACACTTCGCAATGAATATTATATCTTATCATGAAACATAGATATGAGATGCAATATCTCGTTTTAAGAAGCATTAGAACTCTATTGCTTCGATACGTAGACATCTGCAAACGCTATTTTCTTGCAAGGAAGTGTCGCATTTACATTCATTTGAAGTGTAGACGAGGAATACATAACACTCCGCAAATCATATTATATCTTACCATGAAACATAGAAATGAGATGCAATATCGCGTTTTAAGAATCATAAGAACTCTATTGCAACGATACGTAGTCATCTGCAAACGCTATTTCCTTGCAAAGAAGTGTCGCATTTACATTGATTTGAAGTGTAGACGAGGAATACATAACACTTCGCAAATCATATTATATCTTACCATGAAACATAGAAATGACATGCGATATCGCGTTTTAAGAAGCATCAGAAATCCATTGCTACGATACGTAGACATCTGCAAACGCTATTTCCTTGCAAGAAAGTGTCGCATTTACATTCATTTGAAGTGTAGACGAGGAATACATAACACTCCGCAAATCATATTATATCTTACCATGAAAGATAGAAATGAGATGCGATATCGCGTTTTAAGAAGCATCAGAAATCCATTGCTACCATACGTAGACATCTGCAAACGCTATTTCCTTGCAAGAAAGTGTCGCATTTACATTCATTTGAAGTGTAGACGAGGAATACATAACACTTCGCAAATCATATTGTACCTTACCATGAAACATAGAAATGAGATGCGATATCGCGTTTTAAGAAGCATTAAAACTCTACTGCTACGATACGTAGACATCTGCAAACGCTATTTCCTTGCAAAGAAGTGTCGCATTTACATTCATTAGAAGTGTAGACGAGGAATACATAACACTCCGCAAATCATATTATATCTTACCATGAAACATTGAAATGAGATGCGACATCGCGTTCTAAGATGCATTAGATCAATACTGCTACGATAGGTAGACATTTGCAAACGCTATTTCCTTGCAAGGAAGTGTCGCATTTACATTCATTTGAAGTGTAGCCGAGGAATACATAACACTTCGCAAATCGTATTATATCTTACCATGAAACATAGAAATGAGATGCGATATCGCGTTTTATGAAGCATTAGAACTCTATTGCTACGATCCGTAGACATCTGCAAACGCTATTTCCTTGCAAGGAAGTGTCGCATTTACATTCATTTGAAGTGTAGACGAGGAATACATAACACTCCGCAAATCATATTATATCTTACCATGAAACATAGAAATGTGATGCGATATCGCGTTTTAAGAATCATAAGAACTATATTGCTAAGATACGTAGACATCTGCAAACGCTAGTTCCTTGCGAGAAAGTGTCCCATTTACATTCATTTGAAGTGTAGACGACGGATACATAACACTTCGCAAATCATATTATACCTTACCATGAAACATAGAAATGAGATGCGATATCGCGTTTTAAGAATCATAAGAACTATATTGCTACGGTACGTAGACATCTGCAAACGCTATTTCCTTGCAAGGAAGTGTCGCATTTACATTCATTTGATGTGTAGACGAGGAATACATAACACTTCGCAAATCATATTATATCTTACCATGAAACATAGAAATGAGGTGCGATATCGCGTTTTAAGAAGCATTAGAACTCAACTGCTACGATACGTAGACATCTGCAAACGCTATTTCCTTGCAAGGAAGTGTCGCATTTACATTCATTTGAATCGTAGACGAGGAATGCATAACACTTCGCAATGAATATTATATCTTATCATGAATCATAGATATGTGATGCAATATCTCGTTTTAAGGAGCATTAGAACACTATTGCTACGATAGGTAGACATTTGCAAACGCTATTTCCTTGCAAGGAAGTGTCGCATTTACATTCATTTGAAGTGTAGACGAGGAATACATGACACTTCGCAAATCATATTATATCTTACCATGAAACATAGAAATGAGATGCGATATCGCGTTTTAAGGAGCATTAGAACTCAACTGCTACGATACGTAGACATCTGCAAACGCTATTTCCTTGCGAGGAAGTCACATTCACATTCATTTGAAGTGTAGACGAGGAATACATAACACTTCGCAAATCATGTTTTATCTTACCATGAAACATAGAAATGAGATTCGATATCGCTTTTTAAGAATGATATGAACTCTATTGCTACAGTACGTAGACATGTGCAATCGCTACTACCTTGCAAGGAAGTGTCGCATTTACTTTCATTTGAATCGTAGACGAGGAATACATGACACTTCGCAATGAATATTATATCTTATCATGAAACATAGATATGAGATGCAATATCTCGTTTTAAGAAGCATTTGAACTCTATTGCTTCGATACGTAGACATCTGCTAACGCTATTTCCATGCAAGGAAGTGTCGCATTTACATTCATTTGAAGTGTCGACGAGGAATACATGATACTTCGCAAATCATATTATATCTTACCATGAAACATAGGAATGAGATGTGATATCGCGTTTTAAGAAGCATTTGAACTCTATTGCTTCGATACGTAGACATCTGCAAACGCTATTTCCTTGCAAGGAAGTGTCGCATTTACATTCATTTGATGTGTAGACGAGGAATACATTACACTTCGCAAATCATATTATATCTTATCATGAAACATAGAAATGAGATGCGATATCGCGCTTTAAGAAGCATTAGAAATCCATTGCTACGGTACGTAGACTTCTGCAAACGCTATTTCATTGCAAGAAAGTGTCGCATTTACATTCATTTGAAGTGTAGCCGAGGAATACAGAACACTTCGCAAATCGTATTATATCTTACCATGAAACATAGAAATGAGATGCGATATCGCGTTTTTAGAAGCATTAGAACTCTATTGCTACGATCCGTAGACATCTGCAAATGCTATTTCCTTGCAAGGAAGTGTCGCATTTACATTCATTTGAACCGTAGACGAGGAATGCATAACACTCCGCAAATCATATTATATCTTACCATGAAACATAGAAATGACATGCGATATCGCGTTTTAAGAAGCATCAGAAATCCATTACTACCATACGTAGACATCTGCAAACGCTATTTCCTTGCAAGAAAGTGTCGCATTTACATTCATTTGAAGTGTAGACGACGGATACATAACACTTCGCAAATCATATTATACCTTACCATGAAACATAGAAATGAGATGCGATATCGCGTTTTAAGAATCATAAGAACTCTATTGCAACGATACGTAGACATCTGCAAACGCTATTTCCTTGCAAGCAAGTGTCGCATTTACATTCATTTGATGTGTAGACGAGGAATACATAACACTTCGCAAATCATATTATATCTTACCATGAAACATAGAAATGAGATGCGATATCGCGTTTTAAGAAGCATTAGAACTCAACTGCTACGATACGTAGACATCTGCAAACGCTATTTCCTAGCGAGGAAGTGTCGCATTTGCATTCATTTGAAGTGTAGACGAGGAATACATAACACTCCGCAAATCATATTATATCTTACCATGAAACATAGAAATGAGATTCGATATCGCGTTTTAAGAATCATAAGAACTATACTGCTACGATACGTAGACATCTGCAGTCGCTATTTCCTTGCAAAGAAGTGTCGCATTTACATTCATTTGAAGTGTAGCCGAGGAATACATAACACTTCGCAAATCGTATTATATCTTACCATGAAACATAGAAATGAGATGCGATATCGCGTTTTAAGAAGCATTAGAACTCTATTGCTACGATCCGTAGACATCTGCAAACGCTATTTCCTTGCAAGGAAGTGTCGCATTTACATTCATTTGAATCGTAGACGAGGAATGCATAACACTTCGCAATGAATATTATATCTTATCATGAAACATAGATATGAGATGCAATATCTCGTTTTAAGAAGCATTTGAACTCTATTGCTTCGATACGTGGACATCTGCAATCGCTATTTCCTTGCAAAGAAGTGTCGCATTTACATTCATTTGAAGTGTAGCCGACGAATACATAACACTTCGAAAGTCGTATTATATCTTACCATGAAACATAGAAATGAGATGCGATATCGCGTTTTAAGAAGCATTTGAACTCTATTGCTTCGATACGTAGACATCTGCAAACGCTATTTCCTAGCGAGGAAGTGTCGCATTCGCATTCATTTGAAGTGTAGACGAGGAATACATAACACTCCGCAAATCATATTATATCTTACCATGAAACATAGAAATGTGATGCGATATTGCGTTTTAAGAATCATAAGAACTCTACTGCTACGATACGCAGACATCTGCAAACGCTATTTCCTAGCGAGGAAGTCACATTCACATTCATTTGAAGTGTAGACGAGGAATACATAACACTCCGCAAATCATATTATATCTTACCATGAAACATAGAAATGTGATGCGATATTGCGTTTTAAGAATCATAAGAACTCTACTGCTACGATACGCAGACATCTGCAAACGCTATTTCCTAGCGAGGAAGTCACATTCACATTCATTTGAAGTGTAGACGAGGAATACATAACACTTCGCAAATCATGTTTTATCTTACCACGAAACATAGAAATGAGATGCGATATCGCTTTTTAAGAATGATATGAACTCTATTGCTACGATACGTAGACATGTGCAATCGCTACTACCTTGCAAGGAAGTGTCGCATTTACTTTCATTTGAATCGTAGACGAGGAATACATGACACTTCGCAATGAATATTATATCTTATCATGAAACATAGATATGAGATGCAATATCTCGTTTTAAGAAGCATTTGAACTCTATTGCTTCGATACGTAGACATCTGCTAACGCTATTTCCATGCAGGGAAGTGTCGCATTTACATTCATTTGAAGTGTAGACGAGGAATACATGATACTTCGCAAATCATATTATATCTTACCATGAAACATAGGAATGAGATGTGATATCGCGTTTTAAGAAGCATTTGAACTCTATTGCTTCGATACGTAGACATCTGCAAACGCTATTTCCTTGCAAGGAAGTGTCGCATTTACATTCATTTGATGTGTAGACGAGGAATACATGACACTTCGCAAATCATATTATATCTTATCATGAAACATAGAAATGAGATGCGATATCGCGCTTTAAGAAGCATTAGAACTCTACTGCTACGATACGCAGACATCTGCAAACGCTATTTCCTAGCGAGGAAGTGTCACATTCACATTCATTTGAAGTGTAGGCGAGGAATACATAACACTTCGCAAATCATATTATATCTTACCATGAAACATAGAAATGAGATGCGATATCGCGTTTTAAGAAGCATTAGAACTCTATTGCTACGATACGTAGACATCTGCAAATGCTATTTCCTTGCAAGGAAGTGTCGCATTTACATTCATTTGAATCGTAGACGAGGAATGCATAACACTTCGCAATGAATATTATATCTTATCATGAAACATATATATGAGATGCAATATCTCGTTTTAAGAAGCATTTGAACTCTATTGCTTCGATACGTAGACATCTGCAAACACTATTTCCTAGCGAGGAAGTGTCGCATTCACATTCATTTGAAGTGTAGACGAGGAATACATAACACTTCGCAAATCATATTGTATCTTACCATGACACATAGAAATGAGATGCGATATCGCGTTTTAAGAATCATAAGAACTCTATTGCTACGATACGTAGACATCTGCAAACGCTATTTCCTTGCAAGGAAGTGTCGCATTTACATTCATCTGAATCGTAGACGAGGAATGCATAACACTTCGCAATGAATATTATATCTTGTCATGAAACATATATATGAGGTGCAATATCTCGTTTTAAGAAGCATCAGAAATCCATTGCTAAGATACGTAGACATCTGCAAACGCTATTTCCCTGCAAGAAAGTGTCGCATTTACATTCATTTGAAGTGTAGACGACGGATACATAACACTTCGCAAATCATATTATACCTTACCACGAAACATAGAAATGAGATGCGATATCGCGTTATAAGTATCATAAGAACTCTATTGCAACGATACGTAGACATCTGCAAACGCTATTTCCTTGCAAGGAAGTGTCGCATTTACATTCACTTGATGTGTAGACGAGGAATACATAACACTTCGCAAATCATATTATATCTTACCATGAAACATAGAAATGAGATGCGATATCGCGTTTTAAGAAGCATTAGAACTCAAATTGCTACGATACGTAGACGTCTGCAAACGCTATTTCCTAGCGAGGATGTGTCGCATTTGCATTCATTTGTATTGTAGACGAGGAATACATAACACTCCGCAAATCATATTATATCTTACCATGAAACATAGAAATGAGATGCGATATCGCGTTTTAAGAATCATAAGAACTCTACTGCTGCGATACGTAGACATCTGCAGTCGCTATTTCCTTGCAAAGAAGTGTCGCATTTACATTCATTTGAAGTGTAGACGAGGAATACATAACACTCCGCAAATCATATTGTATCTTACCATGAAACATAGAAATGAGATGCGATATCGCGTTTTAAGAAGCATTAGAACTCTACTGCTACGATACGCAGGCATCTGCAAACGCTATTTCCTAGCGAGGAAGTCACATTCACATTCATTTGAAGTGTAGACGAGGAATACATAACACTTCGCAAATCATGTTTTATCTTACCATGAAACATAGAAATGAGATGCGATATCGCTTTTTAAGAATGATATGAACTCTATTGCTACGATACGTAGACATGTGCAGTCGCTACTACCTTGCAAGGAAGTGTCGCATTTACTTTCATTTGAATCGTAGACGAGGAATACATGACACTTCGCAATGAATATTATATCTTATCATGAAACATAGATATGAGATGCAATATCGCGTTTTAAGAATCATAAGAACTCTATTGCTACGATACGTAGACATCTGCAAACGCGATTTCCTTGCAAGGAAGTGTCGCATTTACATTCATCTGAATCGTAGACGAGGAATGCATAACACTTCGCAATGAATATTATATCTTGTCATGAAACATAGATATGAGATGCAATATCTCGTTTTAAGAAACATCAGAAATCCATTGCTAAGATGCGTAGACACCTGCAAACGCTATTTCCCTGCAAGAAAGTGTCGCATTTACATTCATTTGAAGTGTAGACGACGGATACATAACACTTCGCAAATCATATTATACCTTACCACGAAACATAAGAATGAGATGCGATATCGCGTTTTAAGAATCATAAGAACTCTATTGCAACGATACGTAGACATCTGCAAACGCTATTTCCTTGCAAGGAAGTGTCGCATTTACATCCATTTGATGTGTAGACGAGGAATACATAACACTTCGCAAATCATATTATATCTTACCATGAAACATAGAAATGTGATGCGATATTGCGTTTTAAGAATCATAAGAACTCTACTGCTACGATACGCAGACATCTGCAAACGCTATTTCCTAGCGAGGAAGTCACATTCACATTCATTTGAAGTGTAGACGAGGAATACATAACACTCCGCAAATCATATTATATCTTACCATGAAACATAGAAATGTGATGCGATATT